>NW_008332085.1:174885-178323 GCF_000622305.1 Nannospalax galili | reverse complement strand
AATGGATGAGGGTGCTGACAACACAGTGGACAGTGACAGGGATGGCAGAGTATGGAGGCTCTAGTGGGAGAGGAAGGCTGTCTACCTGATGAGTTTGTATACATGCTCAGATGCCGAGGAGCTCAGAAGGTGGGCGACTACGACCAGCAATAGTCATTTATATAGAGTTTAGAAATGCATGTGAAAACGTCTCAATGTCAATTGCCTTGGAATGAATTTTTCCGTATGAAACTGTGTGTTTTGACAACAAAAAAAAATATTTTATTATTATTTTTTCCTAATTATTTTTTAGTTGAATTTTTGTGTATTTCATACAAAACATCCCAATGAATCTTAATCATCTTTATACCCCTTTCCCCACTGGTGCCCTCCCATAGCCCTACCTCATTGCAATTCGTACATGCTGTCATTTGTCTTAAGGTCTGTGGTGCCAAGTTAGTATCCCCAGACATCCCTCGGTACAAGTTCATCTACTGAGGTCTAGTCAGCCTATTTATAGTCTCTTGCTTTAGGGAGACCAGCTCTTCTTCACCCAGAAGTAATCAGTTGCCAATACTTCTTCAGCTAAGATTGGGGTCACCTGTTGATTTCCCCAGTTCTATGCTGAATTTTTGTCTGCTTGAATTTACATGGGTCCTGTGCATGCTGACACCATCATTGTAGGTTCATATGAGCAGGGTCCCAGGAGCTTGTAGGACTCTATTTCCCTATGGTCATGCACCTCCTCCCTGGCTCTTACAATCTTTCTTCTCCCTCTTCTGCAATGGTCCCTGAGTCCCAAGGCGGGGGTATACTTTAATATAGGAGTCCTGTCCAAGGACTAGTATTCTGCAGACTCTACACCTTGGCCATTTGTGACCTTTTGTGTTCCTGGCCATCTGTTGCAAAGGGCGCTTCATTAATGAGATTTGAGATAATCATTGTCTTCTCTACCCTTGTTATATGTTCCATGAGCCTTAGGTGTAGAGGCTGCATTGTAGATGTGCCACTTAGACTTGGGCAATTCACAGACAACATCTGTGTGTGGCCAGTTGATGAATGAGACTAAGGACCCTCTAGGGGACCCTCTTTCTCCCTGTTTCATATTGGCAACCCAGATAGGGCCCCAAAATTCTTATAAATTATTTATTTGCTGGTCATGCAGAGATTTTCAAGCGCACACTGAATTTGGCTCTTAAGTGAGCAGGTGACCTTTCTTACTCATTTTTATATCTTTGCCTTGGGATATTTGGGCTTATGCTGAAACAGCTTGTCCCATGGACAAATGGAAAAAAGATTTTAAAAGCCATTTTTGTCCTAAACTTTTTCTCAGGCAGAGGGGCTCAAAATTTTGATATTAGGGCCTGTTGGGCACCAAGCAAGCTGTGCTCAGACCATGTGGTCCTGAGGCACCTACTTTTCTAACCAGATCTAAGCATTTTAAATGTCAGTGTACATGGAAAGTCACAGGCCATGCTTGGGAAAGACATATGCTTTCAGAGAAACAACCCAATGATTTATGTGCTGGACATGCACCCTGTTCCTTCTGCTGCCTTCATGAATTTCTTTTCCAACATAGCTTGTATCTAGAAATGAAGAGATCTGGAGACTTTGCTTCACATTCACAGCTACAGTGGTTGGTGAGAGACATGGATTCCTTTGCTTTGCTTTTCTATTTTGGGTACTTTCTCCTTTTATATGAAGTCTGACTTGGCTGGGGTGCTTTGTAAAAGTAAAAATTGTTGCTGTCCACATTTAATCTGTGAGGTATGTGAATCCCACAGGGCTTATATTCTGGTGGGGATGGGCTTGATTTATCATGGAACTGTTCTCACTAACATGGCCATGTGGCCTCATCACCATCATTGCTGCCGACCTCACCAAGAGGAAGGCAAACATGTGACCTGGTCTCCACCTTGGTTGATGACATCATCAATATGAGGACAGTCACATGGGTTGGTTGTCATCTTAGACAGTGACATTTTCAAAATGGCGTTGACCTGTGTGACCTTGCTGCCATCTTAATCCAACAACATGGCAGATTCAAAATGGCAGTACCCAGAAAGTTACCAGTACCAGGGATGCCTAGGATTTCCCTGAACAGCAGACATTTAATCATATGTCCTAATTCTCTTGCAATTTATTTTTGTTTTGATTTCTTGATACGGTCATAGAAAAGCAATGCATTTTTCTGTCAGACGGAGGGAGCAATGCCAGATTTCCACAATGGGATTTTAATTTTAACATTGTTTGGACCTATTTCTAAAGGGGATTACTTTGAGTTTTAACTTCTTGTATGGTATATTTACCAGGTTTTTAAAGATGATTGTTTTAAGTTTTTACATTGTTTGACATATTTACTGATTTTTTTAATTATTTTCTTCATTATTTTTACTTTATATGTATGAGTGTATTGCCTGCATGTATGTGAGTGTACCCATGTCATGCAATGCCTCGGAGGTAAGAAGAGGATTTCAGATTCCCCTGGAATGGAGTTAAGGACAGTTCATAGACACCATATGGGTGCTGGGAATTGACCCCAGGTCCTCTGCAAGGGCAGTCCATGCTCTTAACTACTGGAGCGGTTAAGATGGCTGGAGCCATCTCTCCAGCCCCAACATATTTACTGATTTTTTAAAAGGAATTATTTTTAAGTTTTGACATTGTTTGTATGAAATCTTTAACTGATAGTTTTAAAGGGATTATTTTGTATTCTGACATCTTTTATATGCTATATTTACTGATTTCTAAAAGTGACTATTTTGAATTCTCACTGTTTTGCATAGTATTATTGTAGAACTAGAAGCACATATTAGATGCTAAAAGCTTTTGCACTGTGATGGTAATTAAGAACTCTGGAGCAGGGAAAGCCTAGAGACAGAAATGGGGAAGTGAACAGAATCTTCCCCTGCCTACTATGGTTATCCAGGATAGAAGTCTTTGTTTTCCAAAGCTATAAGGTTCCTGTATAGAAATCTTTATTGCCTAAGGCTTTTGCGTTCCTGTAACCTTTGCATTTCTATTACCTTTGCCGCCCTCTGTTATCTTACTTACCATGTGTATGCTATGTACCTTTTGCTTGCATTCCAAGCTTGAGTATAAAAACTCCCCAAAACTTGAACAGGAGATCTGACTCCTTTGATTCGTGGTGTCAGTCCTGCTAGCATCAAATTAAACTCCCTCTTCTCACTTGATTTTACATGTTGATTTCTGGTTGTTTCCATAACATTTCTGGAGGTCCCCAGTGAGAACTGTTAGGGAAAGAGGAATTTACTGTTTGTTTGAATATACTGCTTGCCTGAATTTACTGCTTGAACTTACTAAATGTTAGGGGAAGAGGAATTTACTGTTTGTTTGAATATACTGCTTGCCTGAATTTATTGCTTAAACTTACTTGTTTAAATTTATTGCTTGTAACCAATTAACTCAACTAGAGACAGGCATCCGAAGATAGAGGAG
>NW_008332085.1:169498-171973 GCF_000622305.1 Nannospalax galili | reverse complement strand
CACCCTGTGCAAAAGATATGGGCACTGGAAGAGAGAGTGCCCACAAAGAAGAACAAGACAAGGAGGAGGGAGCCCTATCAGGACCCACCACCTGGGAGAAGGAAACTGATGGGGATGGGGCTCGGCACCCCTCCCCGAGTCTTGGGTAACTCTGTGTGTGGAGGGGACTCCCACTGGCTTCATGGTAGATACTGGGGCACAGTATTCAGTCCTCAATCAAGCTCACAGTCCTCTGAAGCCAGGGCGCACAAGCATAGTCCAAGAAGCTACAGGAACTAAGAGGTGCGCCTGGACCACCAACAGGAAAGTGGACTTGGGAAGGCACCAGGTTTCCCACTCCTTCCTAGTTGTGCCTGAGAGTCCCTCACCTTTGCTGGGTAGAGACCAACTAGGCCCGTGGAAGAGACCTGTGGCTTACTTGTCCAAGCAGCTGGACCCAGTGGTCTCGGGATGGCCATCTTGCCTGCACATCTTTGCAGCCATCGCCCTACTGGTAAAGGAAGCTGACAAGCTGACCTTTGGCCAGGACCTGAGGGTGACAGCCCCGCATACTGTGGAGGGGATTCTCAGGCACCCTCCAGGAAAATGGATGACAAATGCCAGGCTCACCGACTACCAAGGGTTCCTGCTGGACTCTCCTTGAATCACCTTCTCGGCCCCAGTGACCCTGAATCCTGCCACTCTCCTGCCAAACCCAGACCTGTCAACCCCCATCCATGACTGTAGAGACATTCTCTCTGAAATCATCCAGGTACGGGCAGATCTGAGAGACACGCGACTGCCAGATAGTGAATTAGGCTGGTATACAGATGGAAGCAGCTTCGTGAGGGATGGGGTTAGAAGAACTGGAGCAGTGGTAGTGATACACAAGGGGGAAGTCATTTGGAGTGCAGCCCTGCCCCCTGGCACCTCAGCCCAGAAGGCGGAACTTATTGCTCTTGCAGAGGCACTGGAAAGGGCAGAAGGCAGGCGAGCTAACATTTATACTGATAGCAGGTATGCGTTCGGCATTGTGCATGTTCATGGCGCCATCTACCGGGAAAGAGGATTTCGATCCACAGAAGGGAAGGAGCTGAAGAATTTGCAGGAAGTGCAAAGACTTTTAGTAGCTGTGGAAAAGCCTAGGGCGGTAGCAGTTGTACATGTGCCCGGGCACCAGTCCAGAAAGACTCCTGAGGCTATTGGTAACAACTTTGCTGATGCAGAGGCCAGGAGGGTAGCTCTCTTAGATCCCATTGTGTTAGCAGCTCTAGAGGTACCCATACCTGAACTACTCACCCTCCAGACCTGACTATTCCCCACAGGACCGTGAGTGGATAAGAAAACAAGCTCTGGAAGAAAAGCCTGGGGAGGGAGATTGGAGTAGGGACTGGGAAGGTAGACTGATCTTACCGGAAGTACTAGGGAAGTACATGCTCACCAACCTTCACAGATCCACCCATCTAGGTTGAAAGAAGTTGCTCAGTCTTTTACAGAATGCGCAGTTGGTATTTCCACACCAAAACGAGGCTGCATGTCAGATCACGGGGGGGGTGCAAGAGCTGTGCAAAGCTAAGACCAGCCCCAAAGGGGCCCCACCCAACAGGTATCCGAGAAAGGGGGAGGGCCCCAGGAAGAAGTTGGGAGATAGACTTCACAGAGGTAAAGCCAGGAAAGTATGGGTACAAGTATTTGTTAGTCATGGTGGATACTTTTTCAGGGTGGGTGGAGGCCTTTCCAACCAAGCATGAAACTAGTCAGATGGTAGCAAAGAAACTAATAGAGGAGATAGTCCCCAGATATGGGGTTCCTGAGGCTATAGGTTCTGATAACGGCCCGGCTTTCGTTAGTAAAGTCCTACAAGGACTAGCCCAGGCTCTGGGGACAGATTGGAAATTGCATTGTGCTTACAACCCACAGAGCTCAGGGCAGGCAGAAAGAATGAACCAGACATTAAAGGAGACCCTTTCTAAATTGGTAATTGAGACTGGCTGTGACTGGGTGACTCTCCTCCCCTTAGCCATTTTTCAGGTTCGAAACTCCCCCTATGTGCATGGTCTAACTCCCTTTGAAATAATGTACGGGGCCCCTCCGCCAATAACCCGGTGAGCGCAGCCCCCGGGGGAAGAGAAGTCAGCCCCTGACTATTTAAATGTGTTGCAATCCCTTGCCAAAGTACAGCAAGAAATTTGGCCCCTAATCAAAGCATACTATGAAGGGGAAAGAACCCCGATTGTGGGGCATGGCATAGTCCCAAGGGATATGGTCTGGGTAAAAAGACACAAAGTAAAAACTCTTGAACCCAGATGGAAGGGACCTTATGTTGTATTGTCTACCACCCCCACTGCCCTAAAGGTTGACGGCATCACTCCCTGGGTTCACCACACCCACATTCGGAAGGCCTTGCCCCTTGAAGACTCGGAATTTGGTGTAAGGAAGTGGGAGATGCAACCAAATCCTGCTAATCCCTTGAAGTTATAGCTGAGCTGGACATGA
>NW_008332085.1:156968-167858 GCF_000622305.1 Nannospalax galili | reverse complement strand
CCTGACCTGTTCTGTGTCATGTCATGTCTGCTTACACAAGATAACAGGAAAGAGTTGTACCAGGCACATACCAAGCATCTCTTCCCAATTGAGACACCTGAAGGGAGCTATAACATTTTTTCTTGTTTTAAAGTTATTGGTTTGTGAAATGCTTGCTTTGAAACTATTGGCTGTATAAACGTGGGCTTTTGTGTAACGGTTGTGGAAGCCTATATAATCTTTACCTAAAATTGTCTCAGGGTCGATTGCTCTAACCAGACCTGCGTGTCTTGGGAGGATGATCGGCCCTAGCCAGCTGGTTTAGTAAAACTCTGTTTGATTTTTGCATCTCCGTACTCTTGCATTTGTTCTTCAGAAGAGACCCACAGAGTCACGGACCCTAACAAGAACAAGTCACCATACCCTCTTTGGTAATAGAGGCTGCCACTCCTGGACCCTACAGCCCCTATTGGCCTCTGGAACAGAGAAGTGCACACCCCCAAAGAATTTCCTCTGTGGTCTCCTTCCAGGAGGCCAGAGAGACTGCATAGCCCCTGACCAAAGCCACTCTTGCATTTGTTCTTCAGAAGAGACCCACAGAGTCACGGACCCTAACAAGAACAAGTCACCATACCCTCTTTGGTAATAGAGGCTGCCACTCCTGGACCCTACAGCCCCTATTGGCCTCTGGAACAGAGAAGTGCACACCCCCAAAGAATTTCCTCTGTGGTCTCCTTCCAGGAGGCCAGAGAGACTGCATAGCCCCTGACCAAAGCCTCTCATCAGGTGAAGTTAGATGGAGACCCAGAATGGACATCAGATCAGGCAGGCAATGGGCCCCAAATTAGACAGGTGGAAGCCAGCATGGGCTGATCCCCCACAGGAGGCTGCATACGAAGTCTTGGTGTGATTCCAAGATGGCACTGGCCTCCAGTCAGGAATGAAGGGAACCACAACTAAACCTCAATGTGATTCCGAGGTGCTGGCCCCATTTAAGGTAAAATAGGAATCAGGAATCAGGCAGCAAATCAGGCCACAACTAAAACTTGACATGATTCTAAGGTCCTGGCCCTGTTTTAGGCAGAACAGGAATTTACTGGGAATAACTAGGGAACTGTCTTAAACTCTGAATGAGTGTGTGTGAACGTGAGAGTGAAAGTAATGGTTCCACAGCATGGCTCTTCGAGGCCACAGAATCTAACTGGGCCTCACCCTGCGATTCTGCTGAGGTCGTGTAATCTACATGGCCACTCACCTTCAGGTGTCCAAGCTCAGAGATTATATGTGTGGCCCTAAGGTAAGACCTCTTAAGTCACCAAGAGGTGGCCGACTAGGAAGGCATCTGAATGAGAGAGACTAACCCTCTCCACCCCCTCCTATTAATACATTACATACATCCCAGGCACATATAAAATTTCAGATGGGCTCCTCCCAGTCCAAGTGTCAGACCCAGACTGTCCTCCAGGTGGTGCTGGACAACTTTAAACTAGGCTGTGCAGGAAATTATGGCATTAAGATAAAACTCTCCAAATTAAAAACTTTCTGTGAAGTCCAGTGACTTGAAATCAGGCCATGCTGGATAAGAATCCCTGAATCTGGATAGAGGCTACCTGAACCCTAAAACCCAGCCTCATACCAGGAAAGGAGGGAGAACTTCCCCATGGGTATGAGGAGATTATGGAGGAAGTGTTCTCTGATTCACCTTTAAAGGGTGAATGCGCCTTGATTTTTCTGTTTTGGGTGCACCTAGTTTGTGTGGAATTATGTCATGTGTGTCTATGATAATCGTTTTCCATGTGTTTGGGATTTCATGCAATTATGTCTATAAGTTTTCTCATGTGTTGAGATCTCAAGTGATTCTGCCATTTGTGTCTGTGATCATTGTCTTCATATGTTTCCATCAAAACAAACTGGCCACTTCAGTTATTATTTTCATTCATTTATTGTGCACAAAAGTATTGGTTTTATTTTGCTTTATTTTGACGTGCCTAATTAAAATACTCATGCAGATTTATAAATAAGGATATTTTGATAGTACATTCAAAGGCATTATAAATTCGGGTACCCTAAATATCTTTAAATGTATTGGACAATGTCTCTAGGTCTATTAAGTGTTTCATAAAACTTTTAAGTGCTAGTTGTTTATATAAAACAGTATCTGAAGCCAGGTGTGGTGGTGCACGCCATTCAATCCCAGCACTCACAAGGCAGAGGCAGGCAGATCTCTGAGTTCAAGGCCTGCTTGGTCTGCATAGTGAGTTCCAGCCCAGCTAGGGCTACAGGGAGACTCTGTCTCAAAGATGAAAAAAAACAGTGTCTGAGCTGGTTGTTTAAGGACCGTATTTGTTACATACTTTTTGGTTGGGGTTTGTTTCCATACTGTTTGTTTTAAGGTATCTCTATGGTTTGCCTGCTTTTGGAAGCACTTTGGTTTTGACATTCTCAGTCAGGTTTGTCTTGCTTTCAGACCTCTAAAGACCTGAAAATGGTTTGAAAAAAAATGAACTCCTGTTTGTTATAGGTTTGATTTAATATATTAACTCATCTTCATTGCTGGAGATGAATTCTGGTACTGGTCTTCCTGTCTCATCCTTTTGGCCTTGCCCTTTTCCCTCTGTTTCCTGAAGCACTGCTCTGTGTGCAGGCAGATGTGGCCTGTTTGGAGGAAAGGGCTCTTTTCATCCCTGGAAACTCTGCTGGCTTAAATGTGGCTCTGAACTTTTCTCCCTTGGAGCAACTCTTGCCTTCAGCTCTCATGTTTAAGTCTGCATTGAGCTGCCTTTATATTAGCTATTCCTAAAACTCCTATCAGCAATTCAAACCAGGAATCTTAGTTTGACTTGAATGGAGGTCTCTGATACCTGGAAGACCTCTGCCAGGCTCCTGGAGATGGCCATGTAGCAGCAGTGCTTTTGTTTCTCTGGCTAGAGGACACCTGAGTTAGACACAGTAGCACATGGCTTCTTCTAGGGTACCTTGTAAGAACTGATCCCCAAGATGGCCTGAGCCAGTCTTGCCTCCAGAACAGCCAGAGACAAAAAGAGATAGCTACAATGTGTTCAGAATAACTACTTATAAACATTATTATGCTTCTCTTGTAAAAATTACCATGTACTTTTATGCATACACTGAACAACCTCTAGACATCTCTGAGAATTAGCTCATAACTGTTCGCCACAGTGTGTCTTCTTAGACTCTGACAGTGATATGATTTTGTGCTTATTTCCTTATGTGTTCCTCCCCCCACATGCACACCTTTTCCTCCTAGGAAGCAAAAGACCACCCTAAGCCTGAGCTGTTGCTGTCACAGACCTCCAGCCCCGCAGACTTGGCATACTGATTCTTCTGGCCTGAGCTGTTGCTGTCACAGACCTCCAGCCCCGCAGACTTGGCATACTGGTTCCTCTTGTTCGGGGTCCAAAAAATTCCCTGAATTGATGACTCAGACACTGAGACTCAGGAGAACTTAACTGCTTTATTGAAAGCGACTGGCCAGGGACACAAACAGGCTCGGGAGCTATCCTGCGAACCAGAGCCATTGAAACACAGGTTTTTAAGCACAAAAACCACAGAGCAGGGGCTTTCTATAGAAACCATAAACAAATGTACCAGGAAAGGGTTCCAACAATCTAGGGCTGATTTTCAGAGCCTTAACCTATAAAGCTATTGGCTAGCTTACCTGGGACGTAACGTTCTTCTTCTTCTGCCCCAAACCATTTCCATAGAAACCATAAACATGTACCAGGAAAGGGTTCAAACAATCTAGGGAATTTCTAGAGTGAGGCAGAGGGCAGCTCTTTCTCAGAGGACAGGGAGGGGGTCTGAGGGGCGCTTTCCTTCATTCCCCCCTTTTGTTTTGGAAATTTTCTTGAATCAAACCATTGATTCATATGTGTCATCTGGGGACTGTAATAGACCTTCATAACCATCAGATGTACAGCAGAGACCCTTTGTTTAACAAACTTGACTAGAGAACTAAAGATACGGGGTCCAAAGGTTAACAGTTCTATAAGGATAGAGGGGACTGACCAGAGCAGTGATAAGGGTGGTAAGCCAAAGCGACCAGGAGAATAGGGACTCAAACCAGTTTTGGGAACTTTTTCTGAGTTCTTCTCATTCTAAAAGACTCTTTTTGATCTGGGCCAAGTGTCTTTAATCACACCTGAGTGCTTGGCATAAAAACATATTTCTCCCAGAGCCATGTTTCTCCCCCACCTTCCTTGAGAAAAAGCAAATTGAGGCCCCTTCTGTTTTGTAAGACTATTTCAGCTAGTGAGTCTACCTGTTGTTCTAAGTGGGAGGCAGTGGCATGTAATCTCCTAATATCTTTTTTCAAACTTTTCACTCAAAATTCTCAAGTTTCAATTACTGGTGACCCAGGCTGCTGTTCCAATGGCGGTGGACCCTGCTATCCCCATTCCCACAAGGAGGGGAACTAAAATGGAGACTGCAATGGCTTTTCAAGGCCGAGAGAGACCCATATGATGTCTTCCAGCATCCCCTCCATAGTCATAAACGTGGGGCATGACATATACCAGTACACAAAATTCTTGTCTCCCTGTGAAATATTGGGGATGCAAACAAGGGGTTAGGCCAGAGGAGCAAGCAAACCAAGTGGAGTGGGGGAGCAGCAAGTAATTGGACATCTCCTATAGACCAAGTGTTCCTGGGTAAAGTATGGGATTGATTATAAACCCCAAGGTAAGGAGCAGTAGTCAAAGGATATTCTTTGGACATGAAGCATAGCCCCTGCCCCCTCAGATCCCCTAGGGTGAAAGTAATTTCCCAGGGGAATGAGGCAGTGTCATTTAGGAGCACTATTTTTAACTCCTCCCTTTTTGCAGTGAGGGCAAAACCTATGTAGTAGGGTGGTTGGGGATCCAGGCAGAGCCAGCAGTCTTTGGTCATCTCAGGGCTTGTGTTATTTAAATACTGGAAGGTAGCCTTCACAGTATTTATAAGGGGCTCCCCCTCTAGAAGGGGAGGGAAATCTTCATCCCTCAGAGGCATCGTCCTCATAGTCAGGAGAGTGGTCAGGCTGGGGACAAATTTAGTCAGGGTTTCTAAAGGAGGGGGAGCTGAAACTGGCTTAAGTTCTTCCAAGAGTCCTATGGGTCGAGGCAGTATGGGTTTGGGGAATTTTTGAATTGTAAATAGGGTTCCAGGGTCCATGTCAGATACATTGGCCCTCAGTCCCCATGTGAAGCCCATGTCCCATTTCTGATCCATAGTAAAGACATCCCATTGTTTCAGGGTTATGGTAAGAGGGTTACAGGTCTTGGGGACTGTACAAGACTTACTTTTTTCCAATTGAATATTAATGTATGGGTCTTGTCATTCAGGTGGATACCATGTTGGGGCCCATGTCTCACAACCCCAGTAAGCACAGTAATAGCTTCCTTCTTCATCACAGTCAGTCCCCGTGTTTGCCGGGCATGTGTAGAAGGCAGTTCCTAAGGCTCTTTCTGCATCTATGGTGCTGGCCCTACATCCAGTAGCAGGTCTCTGTGCCATCGCTCCCCATTTGGTATCCCTCATGTTTTCTGGTGGCCTCTCTACCCAGTGTTGACCATAAAGAGCTTAGGTCAGTTTCAAACTGGGGAGCAATCTGAGGGTTAGGAAGTGTCACCTCCATAATAACCTTTCCTGTCTGTGTATCAGATAAGTCTAGGGCTGGTAGACTCCTTGGAGGGCTGTCCCAGAGGGTAGAGTCAGCAGGAGCAGAGACATAGTGACACTGGGCAACAGGTGAATTGTCTTTTACCAATCAAAGTTTCAGGGTGTCTCCTGGGTGGTGTTGGACCTTCCATTTTTCTTGGTCAACCTGGGCAGGCTTGACGTGTGAGTGATGAATCCAGGTGCACAGTCCGTCCACCTTCACTGCCGTGGGAGTTGACAGGATCACAGTGAATGGTCCTTTCCACCGATGGGCCAATGTCTCCTTTTGATGTCCCTTTATCCAGACAATGTCTCCATGTCAGTAAGGATGTGGAGTAGCTGGAGGCAGTTCGTGCACGTGCCAGATCAGGGGGTGGAGGTGCTCCTATACAGCCTGTAATGCCCTAATAGACTGGAGGATTCATGATTAGATATTTCAGCCAACAGTTCTGACTTTAATCCTGGGACCAGGGGAGGGGGTCTTCTGTAAAGAATCTCAAAAGGAGTTATTCCCTGGGTATAAGGGGAGATTCTAATCCTGAGGAGGGCAAAAGGGAGGAGAGCCACCCGGTCCTCACCAGATTGTAAGGTTAATTTAGCCAAGGTCTCCTTAAGGGTCTGATTCATCCTACTTGTCCTGAACTCTGGGGATGGTATACACAATGTAGTTTCCAATCTGTCCCCAGGGCCTTTGCTAAGGCCTGAATTACCTGAGAGATGAATGCTGGTCCATTGTCAGATCCCAACACCAGGGGCATACCAAACCTGGGAATGAGTTCATCTGGCAACTTCTTGGCAACTGTGGTTGCCGTTTCCTTCTTGGTGGGAAAGGCTTCTACCCATCCTGAAAAGGTATCTACAAAAACAAGTAAATATTTATATCCAAACCATTCTGGCTTTACCTCAGTGAAGTCTACCTCCTAGTGGACTCCAGGAGCAGTCCCTCTTTCACGTTTTCCTGAGGATTTATCACTTTTGGGGTAGGCATTAGTCATCTGGCATGCCATGCATGGAGGTGAAGTCCTGTATAGTAGCTGTTGAGTAAGGAAACTGGAAGCATCTGGTTAGTAATAACCTGATCTTTTCTTTCCCCATGTGGGTTCCTTCATGAAGTTGGTGAACTAGTATTTCCCCCAGGTGGTGGGGGAGGATGACCTTCCATCTGAAGTGCATCTCTATCCTGAGGAGACATATCCATTTGGAATTGTCTGGAAATATTTGTCATCCTCTTCTGTGTATTAACACTTTTCAGGTAACATAGAATCTTGCAGGGCTAGGAAAGCAGGTTCAGATGGGGATTCTGCTATTTCCTCGGCAACTTGATCCGCCTTTTGGTTTCCTCAGACCTCAGGTGTGTTGTTCTTTTGGTGTCCTGGACAATGAATGACTGCCCCCCTTTTGAGCATCCATATGACTCTTATTTGTGTTTAATAGTCTTTTCTTCTGATGTCAGGAGGCCTCTTTCTCGATAGATGGCCCCATGTACATGAACAGTGGCAAAAGCATATCTACTGTCAGTGTAAATGTTGACAGTCTTACCCTCTCCCAGTCTTAGGGCCTGAATCAAGGCTATCAGTTCGGCCTTTTGTGCAGAGGTTCCTTTGGGCAGGGCTTCTGCCCATAGGACATCCTCCTGGGTGATTACTGCCTCCCCTGTATACCTGACTCCATCTTTTATGTAACTACTCCCATCTGTGTACATCACCAAGTCAGGGTTCTTCCATGGTATGTCGGTGAGATCAAGTCAGCTTCCCTGGACATGCTGCAGCAGTTCAGAGCAATCATAATGCACAACTGTCTCAGACTCAATCTCAGGGAGCAGGGATGCAGGGTTTAAGGCACTGGTCACCGCCTATGTCAGGCAGGGCACATCTAGTAGGAGAGACTGGTAATGAGTTAATCTTGCATTTGTGAGCCAGCGATCAGGCGGGGCCCTCAGTACCCCTTCAATAGAGTGGGAGGTGGTCACAATCAGTTGTTGTCCCAAGGTGAGCTTATCAGAATCCTTAACTAGGACTGCAGTGGCCACTATGATCTTCAAACAGGCTGGCCATCCAGCCACTACTGAGTCTAATTTTTTTTGAGATGTAGGCTACCAGTCTCTTCCAGGGGCCCAAAGTTTGAGCAAGTACATCCTTTGCTACACCAAACCATTCATCTACATAAAGGTAGAAGGGTCTTGAGACATCAGGTAGGACAGGAATTCTCTGACTTGTCTTTGACTTCGGGGAACGAGGATGTCCAGGACGGCCTTTTTCCTTGCAGAGGAGAGCATGCACATACCCCCTTCCAATTGAAACCCCAGATACTGTCCCTCCTCCTGGTAGATCTGTGCCTTTTTAGCTGACACCTTGTACCCCAGGCATTGAAGTTCCTTCGACAAGTCTTTTGTAGCCTCTAGGCAAGAGGGGCAGTCAGAGGTGGCAAGGACCAAATCATCTACGTGTTGCAGAAGAGAAACTTGGGGGTGGGCAGTTTGGAACCCTCAGAGGTCTTCATGCAAGGCCTCATCAAAGATGGTGGGAGTGTTCTTAAACCCTTGCAAAAGCCTTGTCCAGGTCAGTTGGCCACTGAACCCTTCTTCAGGATCTTGACACTCAAAGGCAAAGATGGGTTGGATCCCCTTGTCCAAGGGGATACTGAAAAAGTATCTTTCAAATCCAGGATGGTATAAATCATCCTGTCAGGGGCCAGGGAGCTCAGGAGAGTGTAAGGATTAGGTACAGTTGGGTTTATGTCCATGACTCTCTTATTCACCTCTCTCAGATCCTGCACAGGTCTATAGTCATTAGTCCCTGGTTTCTTCATGGGGAGTAGGGGGGTGTTCCAAGGGGATTGACAGGGGACTAAGATGCCAGATTCCCACAGTCTTTTTAGGTGAACCTGCATAGAGGCTAGCGCTTCAAAGGATATTGTGTATTGTTGTACCTGGACTGGGCTAGCAGTGGCTTCCAGAGAGACCATCATGGGTGGTTGGTGGGCTGCAAATCCTGGGGTTTTCCCTCGGCCCAGACCTGGGGTATCTCCTGCATCAATTTAGCAGTTAGGAAAGGCAATTGGTCCTGAGGGGGCCTTTCATGAAGACAATGTTCGTCCTCAGCCCACAGGGTGAGAACAAATCCAATGATCTCTACATTGACCTTAGCTTTGTCAAAATGGATTGAGGCACCGAGTTTACTTAGTGAGTCTTGGACCAGCAGTGGATAGGGAGAGTCAGGGATAACCATGAAGGAATGTTGAACCCTCCCTGTGCCCAAGTCAACAGTCCTTTTGGCGGTCCAAGGGTAAGTATGGCCACCCATGACCCCTTGAATAAAAGTTTGTCCTCCAGTCAGGGGCCTAAGGGGGGGGTCTCTTCAGAACCAAAAAGGTGGTGCCAGTATCAACCAGAAAGTCAACAGGCTTCCCCCCAACCTTCAGGGTTAGCCAGGGCTCAGGGAGGGGAGACGAACCCTGACCCCTCAATCTTTTAACTCAAGTGCCTTTTGAGTTCCCTCAGGTTTCTGAGGACAATCTCTTATCCAATGTTTCATCTCCTTGCAGTAGGCACATTTGTCTCTCTTTAGGGGGCCAGCCTTAGGGCCCAGTCCACTCTGCCAGTTCTGATCTCTGGGTGGATATCTTCTGCGGGGTGACGTTCACCCTCTCTTGGAGCCAAAGCCCATGCTGGCTTTCGATTGTGACGTTCCTCGTCTTCCTCCTGGGTCTCACAGTTACTGAAGACTTTTTGGGCAATTTCAAGCAATTCAGAGACTCTTACCTTCGAAGCCTTCCAACTTTTGCAATTTCTTTTGGATATCAGGAGCAGACTGGGTCACGAGGTCAATGTTTATTGTTCATTGATTTTCTGACACCTCAGGAGCAATAGGAGTGTAAGCCCTGTAGACCTCCATAAGCTGCTCCAGGAACTGTGTTGGAGCCTCTGTCTGTCCCTGCAAAACCTGACTTTTAACAAATTTGTAGGCTTTTAGCAGCAGCCTGGAAACCCCCCATAAGAATCTGGCAGTAGATTTTGAGTGACTCCCTACCTGCAGGAGTGTTGGGATACCAATCTGGGTGGCAGCAAGGGAAAATTTCCTCGATCACCACAAGATCCTCAGTAAATTGGCCATTTTCAGCTGGTACCCATTTCTGAGCCTCAGAGAGGATCCAGGTGCATTCCTTGGGGTGAAGAGGGTGAGAAGGAGTTGTTGGACATCATCCCAGGTGGGCTGGTAAAAAAGATAGTCTCCAGGAGCCCAATTAAAGCCTGGGGTTTTTCAGAGAAAGGAGGATTTTGTAATTTCCAATTATAAAGATCACTAGTTGAGAAAGGAGAATAAATTAAAAAACTGTGGCCAGAGGAATCCAGCGGGGCCATAGTATGGAGGGGAAAGATGGCAAGGGTCATCTCAGGCCTATATGGCTGGCCTGAATGCGTGTGGGGAGGGGTAAGGAGTGGAGAGGTGGTCAGAGAAGGAGGATAGGCAGTAGAGGCAAGAGAAGTAGGAGAAGGAAGAGAGGCAGGAGAAGGAGGGGGAGCAGACAGGGGGTGAGGATCTAAAAGGGGGTCCTCCATTGAAGGGGGAAGTACAGGAGGTTTGTGAGACCAATGAAGAGGCCATCGGGGCCCCAGAGACAAAAGGGAGGATTTTGAGGGAGAAGTGGGTAAATGGGGTTTTAACCATTTAGGAGGCTTGTCCAAGAGGTAAAAAAAAAAAAAAAGGCATAATTTAGAGGAACTGGTCAGGGTGTCCTGTTTGTTAACATCAAAGGACCCAGTGGAGGACCAGTCAACATCAAAAGATGGCCATTCAAGAGAACAAAGGGTATGGAATTTCATGAAATGAGAGGGTAAAGAATGGGATGGTAAGAAGTATTAAGTCTTAATAAGGCAATAATCAATCTATTATTAAAGACCATTTAAGACTGACAATACCAAAAGCATAAAGTAGAGCATAAGAAAATAGTTTTCATGCATGTGATTCAATTACAGAAGGTTGTGGCACCTTCTGGAAATCCTTAAAATGAGAAAGAATTAAGTCAAGGGGATTGTCTTCAGATGAAGGGGGTTGACCCATGATGGAAAAGAAAAGGGTTAAGCTGAAACAAAGACAAACAAGAAACAGACAGATAGGGAAGATCTGTTCAAAACTTGACTGACACAGAACAAAGGCGCTGCATGTCGGAGAATCACTATGAGAGCAATTAGGGTTGACACCGAAGGCCCAGAGGACATAAGCAGTCAACCATTCAGTTGGAGGGTCGTGGCAT
>NW_008332085.1:144274-156802 GCF_000622305.1 Nannospalax galili | reverse complement strand
CTCGAGAAACCACTTTTGATTTTGGTTTCTCTCCTGGTTTTGGCTAGCCGGCGATCTGTCGCCATCTGGTTCTTAGCTCTGATCAGAGAAACTAGGTGGGAAGCTGGACGCAGCAAATATCCCCCTAGTCAGGTTCCAGAGGAGACGTCCCTGGACCACCTGGCCATGAGCCCAAAAGCTTGTCTTTTGGGACCTGGATTTGATGGCAATCTGGTTGATGTTATTTGTCTGTGCTTGTCTTGTTTTGTGTTTTGGTCTTGTATCTGTGTTTGTCATGGGTGCCTGTACTGAGATCTCAAGTAATTCTGTCATGTATGTCTATGATTATTGTCTTCATACGTTTCCATCAAAAACCCTAAATATCTTTATTTTATTGGTTGAACTGGTTGTTTAAGGTCCTTATTTATTGCATACCTTTTGGTTTGGGTTTGCTTTCATAATATCTCTTTGCTTTGCTCGCTTTGGAAGTTATTTTGGGTTTGACATTCTTGATCTGGTTTATATTCCTTTCAGACCTCTAAAGACTTGAAAATGGTTTAAGAAAATTATACTGTTGGTTATAGGTTTGATCTAATCTGTTAACTCATCTTCATTGCTGGAAATAACTTCTGGGACTGATCTTCCTATCTCATCCTTTTGGCCTTGTCCTTTTCCCTCTGGTTCCTGCAGCACTGCTCAGTATGCAGGCAGATACGTCTGTTTGGGGAGGGACACTTTTCATCCTTGGAAACTCTGCTGGATCAGATATGACTCTGTGCTTTTCTCCCTTAGAACAAGAAAAATCAGTCTTGGTTTTAAAACTGGTTTGTCATGACATTATGTCTAACTATAATATTTATTGTATGAGACCATTATAAATGTATAGACATGTTTACTACTAAGAGAACTATTATTAAATAATTTACTAGATATCAAATTCTATGTAAAACATCTCTAAACCTTTAAAGGAGACTTGGTCATTTAAAACCTCCTTCAAGGCTTGAGGTAAAATCTTAATTGCTTGGTAAATTTGTTTATGAATATTATTAATTAAATGGGTTTATTGAATTCTGAGCAGGGTTATAGTACAGCTTTCCTTCAGTGATTATGCTGGAGGTTGGGTGCCAGTTGCTTCTCTCTACCTTGTGTTTATATACCTTCTTTGATAGACCACTCTACCTGGGAACTTAAAGCACAATGTGTACATGGCTAATATCAATTCATTTTGTTATCTTATATAATAAAATGATGCTGCACAGTACTCTTTTGAGTCAAAGAACTACCATCTTCGTGATTTCAGCCGCACCTGCTTATAAAAGGTTATCACAATTGGGCTTGCCGACGGTTGTTATTCTTTCATTAAAGGAGGGATAACCTCTCCTGAGTATTCAGCCATTCTTCCCAGCCAGCTGTATGTGATTCTGCCCTAATTGCAAATGGTCTCCTGAATTTGAAAGGGACTATAGTAGTAAACATTTAGATAGATAGATAGATAGATAGATAGATAGATAGATAGATAGAGAGAGAGAGAGAGAGAGAGAGAGATATACATTAAAATGATGGGATATTTCCAGAATAGAAGGGATAATAAAATTCATTTTAAATAAACTTATCTAAAGGTCTGAAGAGATTTATTGAGATACAGAGTTGTTAATTTTCAGTCCACTCCTGGCTTGTACTACACAGCGGGTTACAGATTTGGATTAAATGGGTACAGACAAGTACTGGGTTACCTATGACTACTGAAAGGTGTCTTTTATGTTTCTCTGTATTATGAAAATGTTACCTTTGGCACTTTCTTTTGCCCATAACAAGAATGATTTGGCTCAAGAAGAACTAGGACTGCCTCCTTGAACCCGATGTATGCAATCTAGAAGAAAACAGTTTCTGTGAAGCTTGGTCTGAATTCTGATCAGTTTAGTTCCTGTCCATGGGTATGTGATATAATGCCTCCTTTCCTTTCGAAAACTGTAGATCAGGATATAGAAAACTAAAAGGAGACTGCTTCTGTTTGTAATAGAACAGTCTTCATTTGAGACAGACTTAAGAAATTCTTATTTTAAGGTCCCTTTCCTGAGCTGTGCCTAGTTAGCCTGTGATTTTTAAATCTCTTCCAGTCAATGTTTATTGAGAACGTTTGGGTTTTGTTCAAGTTTTATCTGTATATTACACAGTAATTAAAGGTACCAGGCTGGTGAAACTGACCTTCTTGGATGGTTAAAAACCATACTTAAAGGCCCATACTAATCTGGACAAAGGGGCTTAAGGGACAGTTTTGTTCCTTGCCCTGGAAGGTCAACAGTGTCCCAGGGGATTATGGGAATCTCTTGATATGTCCTGTAACTGTGATGAGTCACCTGTCCTCTTTTTCAGGGAGGTTATGGAGACCCAACCAGAGGGACTCAAACCAGTGTCCAGTCTGCAAAGAGGAGGGTCAACACAGAGGAAAAATTTCTTCCATGCTTCCAAGTGAAACCCCGGTCAAGCAGGACCTCTTGACCTATCTTCATGTAGATGGAACTGGTAAATGAAAAGCCTAAGGAGCCAGGGGGTGCCCCCAAGCCCATGTGACCCCTGAGGACCAGATCATCAACTGACCTTAAAGAAAAAGTAAATTGGTATATTTGGGCCAAATGCATGGTCTTAAACACCCACAAGGAAAATATAACCAAAAATAATTAAAGTAATCAATATTATTTCTTTAAGAGTCCAGATGTTTGCATTTCCCAGACATTAGTCCAGGTAAAATGTTATTTAGACAATTATTTCTCAGTAGTGATTTTGTTCTTAAGAAGAAAATGCTGCTCAGATGTAAGACTATAAATCTTGGTCTCCAATACTATAGTGCTCTTCTGCAGCTACTATTGTTCTAAAATGATGGCTAAATTTATTTTCTCTCCTTGTCTAGAAGACTGATTCTAGCCACTCCAACAGCTATCAAAGTGCCTAAAATTAAATCCTGAGTTCAACACTCTTGAGTCCAGCCTTGGCGACCAAAAGAAAAATTTTTGGAAGCCCTCATCAAAAAATTCCAATGGACTTTAATTTGGACATTTGAAATTTGCCCTGTTCTGACTTTTTCTGGTTCCCTGTCTAGAACTTGCATATACTAACTACTCTTGCCTTTACTTTTCCTTCACATCTCCTAGGCACCAGTCAAGGACCTTCTTTTCTTCCTATAGTTAAGACTTATGCAATTTGGGAGTCTTTTAGATAGACCCACTGAAGGGGGTACCCCAATTGCCTCACCCTGCACCCCTGTCCAGCATGGAAAAGCCAGAGTGGTCTGCATCACAATTCCCTATCAGCAATTCGGGTAAACCTCTTCAGAGGGTGGTGTGATAAGAATAGAAGGTAGAAATTGGCTAGACAGGGTAAAAAGACCCCAAAGTAGCCTGTTTCTTTCTTGGATAAAAGTCAAATTGTCCTTGAGTCTTTGAGCAACGTACTCTATTCCAAAGGCCAAAAATGTTAAAAGTATTTGGAAGCTCTTATCCCTAAAAGATTTTAGGGTTACCTCTTCAGAAGGGGGAAATGTTAGAGTATCAATAAACCCCATAAATTGAACTGGTGCAGACTATTAAAATGTCTATCTGTTGGAGGACCCACTTTTCCAGTCTGACTGGTCAATTACCTCGTGATAGAACCACTCCCAGGAAGGCAGGTTCACCTTAAGTTATGTGGCAGGAGGTCTGGGGCACACTGTGATCTCAATCCAGCATCTCTCCAAAATAGATGAGCCCTGGACCTACTTACAGCAGAAAAAGGGGGAACCTGTATTTTCTTGGATGAAGAATGTTGTTACTGTGTCAACCAATCAGGTAAGATCAAACGTAATATAAACAACCTCCAGCAACTAGCCTAAGATCTTTCACTTAAAACCTCACAATATCAACAATAACCCCAATGGGATATCTTCAGTGGATTGTTACCATGGCTTCTACCCTTGCTGAGGCCTCTGCTTTCTATTACTTTCATGCTAACTGTTGCTTCTTGCCTCTTCAAATGTTTTCAGGGCCAAATCCAACAACTAACTCATACTAATTTTAATCAACTGTTACATTCCTCCCCTCCACATGTATATGAGAACCTATCAACCACTGAGGACTCTGTTCAGATGCTCAAGGTGGAAACCCCCACTGTCTGACTGATGCCTAATCCAGCCTCTCCCACGTCGACCATGTTCAGCAGAAAGTAGCAAGATGATGACAGCACCCCCGATCCTATAACACAAAAGGCTGGAATGTTAGGGTTAGGACTTACAGCAACCCCCTCCCCAATGCAACAGGGCCTCACGGTTTTGCAAGCCCTCTGGCTGTTCTCTCCTGATAAGCGCTGGTTCTCTCCCCCACCTAAGTTGTTTTAAAACATTTTCCTGCCTTCCACATTCCCCAAACGCCCTATAAAAACACCCAGCCAACAGCCTATAAACTGTCAGCTCCTCTGTCCTGAACTGGGGTCTGTACCATGCATTTTCCCTGCCAATAAACTCTATCTGTATCCTGGTGCCTTCTCCCAATTTGGACTCAATTTACCTACCAATATTCAGGCCAAGTGAACTTCACACCAGGCAGACAGTTGGAGCCAGGGTCTGGGTCTACTGCACAGCACACCCATAGTCAGCCTGCTTAACAGCAGCATCTAAGTGACAAGCTTGGCAGAGTGGAGAAGGGACTTCCCCACTGGCTGAGGAACCAAGATGGCAGCAGTGGTAGTTCCCAGCAAGGCATAACTCTGGTATGAGAAAATGTCTCAGCACTGCTAGTGGCTACCAAGTCTCAGCAGTTCTCAGCAGCAATAGGAACCTAAGAAGTCTACATGTTTCAGAAAATGGGCAAGAGGACACTGATGTAAGGCTGTTGTATGAAATTGTGAAATATTTCAACATTATTTTTAATTTTTTATTTTATTTTATGTGTATGCATGTATTGCCTGCATGTAGGTAAGTGCACTCATGTCATGCAATGCCCATGGAGGTCAGAAGAAGCTGTTGGATCCCCTGGGACTGGAGTTGTGGACAGTTGTTAGTTGTCATAGGAAATATTGGGTTGGAGCCCTGTGAGTTAACTGGTGCCTGCTGTGAGGACCTAGATTCTGCTTTTACCCACAGTAAAACCCTGTGGGAAGTGAGCCTGTTGTAGAACACCTTGGTCCACAGTGGGGTGGTTGTACTGTGTGAGACCCTGGGACAACAAAAGTGTAACCTGCATGTACTGGGGCTGTGAATAACTGACTTTCATGAGGAAAATCAAGTATTCCAGGGCAATGTGTAAGAGAAAAAGAGAACAACTGCAAAATTTCCATTCCAAGAAACCTGGGTGTATTCTGACACAAAACCACATACAAAGGAAAGTGAGTGGGCCCTTACTTTGGCCCATCTATGTGTAAGAATTACAGATCACTGACATTCTAATGAGATATGATCTCTCTGGCATCCAGTTTAGTGTTTTATAAAGTAAAAAGTGTTTGGCCAGGTATGGTGGCATATGCCTTTAATCCCAGCACTTGGGAGACAGAGGCAAGCAAATCTCTGTGAGTTTGAGGCCAGCCTGGTCTACCTAGTGAGTTCCAGGACAGATGGAGTTACATGGAGACTCTGTCTCAAAAAAGACAAATAATAAACAAATAAATAAATAATAAAAGATAGGGTTTTCAATTGCTAATAGAGCACATGATGTGGGAGGGGGCGAAGGATGGTGCTAATGTGTGAGTGAAGATGGAGCAGGGGGTCTGTATTTCCTACACTGTATGAAATTCTTGAATCAATAAAAAAATTAAAGCCAGTAAAATAAATAAATAAAAAACACTATATTCAGCTGCAAATCCAGAACATGATTTCATTGCTTTTTTTAACCAGTTCATGTAGTCCAGGATGGCCTGGAACCCACAGAGATTCACCTGCCTCTGCCTCCTGAGAGCTTGGAGTAAAGTCATGCACCACCCTCCTAGCTCTCTAATCATGTTTTTGTTATAGGTGTTTGATTGCCCAAATTTCCCATCTTACTCAAAATAGGTCTTTATGGCTGAAGAGACTGAAGAGTAAATGTTTCACTATCCTCAAGAACTCATTTATCATTCAGTATAATTTTGATAAAGAATAATTTCATGTTTTGGATGAGTAGAGTCCTCATTTGAATCTGGCTAAGGGAATTCCATTAAAATAAAGTGACCTTATTTTAGATCCATAGCCGGTATATGCAGGGTAGTAGATTTCTTCCCACAAGGGAAAAGGAAATAATTTTAGCCAGATTCCCGTGTTTCTGCTGGTGTTGTGATAAAATACAGCTTATTCCCAGAAACACTACTGCAGCTGCCTGTGTTTCCTCTCACAGCAGAAACTGCTCTACAGACCATTTGCCATATGAATGCTTATGAACCACATGAATTCCAATGCCTTGGAGTCACCTGGTGGACTCAAATCCCAGATGATGTGAGAATGATTATCAGGCCTGGAAAGCTCTGGGAAGCCCTGTGACACACTTGTACTTCTGCTTGCCTTGGAGCAATATCTATTATCTTCTCTTTATATATATTCTACACATTATGCATATTATATATTCTCTATATATTATATTCTATATGTATATTGTAGGGACTGGTGAGATGGCTGAATCAGTAAAGGCGCTTGCCACCAAGCCTGACAACCTGAGTTAGATCCCCAAACCTCACATTCTGGTAGAAGATAACTGATCCCTCTGACTTCCCCTTGGGATCATGGCACTTCATGCCCACACACATATATGCTCACACACAGTATAAATAAATCAGGTGTTATAAAATTTTTTAAAGTGATGACTGTGAGATTATGGGTTTGGTCCTGTAGGAAAAAAGAGTACAGTACAGAATTGCTGCAGGTAAAAAGAGAAAGAGAGATGAAAGGAATACATTTTTCTGCCAGTGGAAGATACACAGCTATTGACTTAACCCCTGTAAGAACTGTCCACGCAGAAAGGCTCAGATTTTTATCCCAACTCACCCAAACAAGGAACAGGATGCTCTAAACACCTGACAGGGAACACTGCTGTGGGGGAGATTGAGATCAATGCCTGATACCATTTCCAGTAAGAAAAAGGGATTGAGCCTGACCTGTGTACACAGAAAGAATCTGCTAAGGTATTAGAAGCAATGGCAGTGGCTCTGAAGACTGGATCCAGCACTGGTCTGATTCTTGGGGAAAAAGAGTGGAAGAGAATGAGAATATTACAGAAGAAATAACATCTTGTTCAGGGTCCAAAAAATTCCCTGAATTGACCACTCAGACACTGAGACTCAGGAGAACTTAACTGCTTTATTGAGACTGACCTGCCAGGGACGCAGGCAGGCTTGGGAGCTGCACTGCAACCCAGAGCTGTGGAAATGCAGGGCTTTTAAGCACAAAAACCACACAGCAGGGGATTTCTATAGAAATCATAAACAGAAGAACCAGGAAAGGATTTGAACAATCTAGGGGATTTCCAGATTCAGGTGGAGGGTAGCTCTTTCTCAGATGACAGGGAGCAGATCTGAGGGGCACTCTCCTTCATTCCCCCTTTTGTTTTGGAAATCCTCTTGAATCAAACTATTGATTCATATGTGTCATCTAGGAGATGTAATGGGTCCTCATGCTTTTGGGTGGCCTCTCTACCCAGTGTTGACCAGAAGGAACATAGGTCAGTTTCAAACCAGGGAGCAATCTGAGGGTTAGGAGGCATCACCTCCATAATAACCTTTCCTGTCTGTGTATCAGATAATTTCCAGACATAAGTCTGGGGATGGTAGACTCCTTGGGGGGGGGCATCCCAGATGGTAGAGTCAGCAAGAGCAGAGCCATAGTGACACCGGGGGAACAGGTTGTCATTTACCAATCGAAGTTTCAGGGGGTCTCCTGGGTGATGTTGGACCTTCCATTTTTCTTGGTCAACCTGGGCAAGCTTGACCTGTAAGTGATGAATCCAGATGCACTGTCCATCTACCTTCACTGCTGTAGGAGTCGTCAGGATCACAGTAAATCCTTTCCACTGAGGGGCTAATGTCTCCTTCTGATGTCGCTTTATCCAGACAATGTCTCCAGGTCGGTAAGAATGTGGAATAGCTGGAGGCAGTTCATGCACATGCCAATCAGAAGGTGGGGGTGCTCCTATACAGCCTGTAATGCCCTAATAGAAGGGAGGATTTCATGATTAGATATTTCAGCCAACAGTTTTGACTTTAATCTTGGAAACAGGGGTCTTCTGTAAAGAATCTCAAAAGGGGTTATTCCCTGGATATAGGGGGAAGTTTCTAACCCTGAGGAGGGCAAAAGGGAGGAGACTCACCCAGTCCTCACCAGATTCTAAGGTTAATTTAGCCAAGGTCTCCTTAAGGGTCCGATCTCTACTTGTCCTGAACTCTGGGGATGGTATGCACAATGTAGTTTCCAATCTGTCTCCAGGGCCTTTGCTAAGGCCTGAATTACCTGAGAGATGAATGCTGGTCTGTTGTCAGGTCCTAACACCAGGGGCACACCAAACCTGGGAATGAGTTCATCTGGCAACTTCTTGGCAACTGTGGTTGCCATTTCCTTCTTGGTAGGAAAGGCTCCTATCCATCCTGAAAAATGTCTACAAAAAACAGTAAATATTTATATCCAAACCAGCCTGACTTTACCTCAGTGAAGTCTACCTCCCAGTGAACTCTGGGGGAAGTCCCTCTTTCATGTTTTCCTGAGGATTTATCATTTTTTGGGTAGGCATTAGTCATCTGGCATGCTGTACATCTGGAGGTGATGTCATTTCCCCAGGTGGCAGGGGAGGATGACCTTGCCATCTGAAGTGTGTCTCCATTCTGAGGAGACATATCCATTTGGAATTGTCTGGAAATATTTGTCATCCTTTTCTGTGTATGAAGGTGTCTCCTGATTGGCTAGTTCCTCCAATGGGCGGGGCCTGCCGCAGAGTGTGGACAATGGGCTGGGATCCATCTTGGAACAGAAGCCTTTAGCCTAGCCGGAGAAGCTGCAAACCATGGGGAAGCACGCGAGCCGTGGGAATGCAGTGCGCAACAGCTGAAAGAATGGACTGACTTCTAATGGATCTGCTTTTTTATTAGTGCCATTTGCTTGGTATATTTTTTTCCACCCTTTCACTTTGAGATAGTATCTGTCCTTGAAAGTGAGATGAGTTTCTTGCAGACAACAAAAAGATGGGTTTTGTTTCTTAATCCATTCACAAAGTCTGTCGTTTGACTGGGGAGTTCATTATTAATTAAAGTTATTAATGAAAGATGAGTATTAAATCCTGTCATTTTTATTTCTGTTTACATTCTTGATATAGCTGTACTTTTCCACAGTTATACCTTCATTGGATTTGTGTGGTCACTGCCAGTGGTGGCCACTCCTCCGTTCTTGTGGGTGGCACTCGTTCATTCTCACAGGTGTCGAGGCTGCTCCCCTGCTCACCCTGAGCTGAGGCTGCTCTTCTGCTCGCCTGGTGCTGACACAGCTCTTCTGCTCACCTGGTGCTGAGGCAGCTCTTCTGCTTGGCCTGTGCTGCCTCCTGTCATCCCCACTTCTGCCCGGTCCCGGGCCCCAGGGCTGGTGAGGAGACTGTGTCAGCAGAGCCGCATTCAGACACAGGAGACTAGGTTCAGTGATGCAGGTCTGCTTTATTACAGGAAGGCACAAGCTTATATAGGGATAGTGGTCCAATCACAGCACAGCAAGTAGGATACCTTATTAGCATCATCCTATTAGCATAACAGACTTAACATCCTATCACAGAATAAAGGGTAGGATGCCTCATTAGCATACTGGGTTTTAGATTACAGAGCCTAGATTCCTGGAAACAACATGACCCTGACAGTTGCAGTATCACCCTAGGCTCAAGCCTGTCTCCCACATCTCCCCCTTTTTTTATCTTTAAAGGTGAGGTATATAGCATATTGATATCAGTCCAGATACATCAAGGCAAAGTACAATGGCTCAGAGGGTCATTGTATCAAGAGCCCCCTCCCTCAAGATGGAGTAGGTTTTGCCATCTCCATGCCAACCAGTGGGAGTCTAGACTCTTTGCCTCGGCATTTTTGTCCCCACCTCAAGGGTCACCCAGCATAATGGACTGTGCCTGTCTTAGGTTGTCCCATCTCTCAGGATCTTACCTGTCATTGACTAGCAGCCCTCGAAGGGTGGGTCCCTTGTGTGGTTTGGCAGAGGGAGAGGAAGTACATCCAGTATTGGCCTGTTTAAAGACCTCCTCGGGGGTTAAGAATTTGCTGAAAACTGTCAGAGGCCAATTATAGGTTGGTTAGGGCAAGGAACAGTGGGTCCTTGCTTTCAGAGACATGTCTGGCAAGATCTGGAGGCAGGGCAACAGCTAACTGAACCAGAGAAATACGAGTTTTAACAAAATTAAGGAGACCCTTGACAAGACAGGGTCTAAAAATCAGAAGCATTAGTATAATAAGGGGAACAGCTAAGGCAGACAGGAGCATGGTACTCCTGTAGTTCAGAGAACCATTGGTCAGGGGGTGTAGTTTTTACGTGGAATTTAACTCCTTTTCATTGGTTGCATTAATAATCTGTCAAGTTAGGTTGACAGGTTAGTGGGGGTTAACAAGAGTTGCTAGAGCTTCAGATTTAACAATGCTGATAACATAAATAATAAGAAACATAGACAAAGGTTTTCTTCTAGATTGAGGACTTAGCTAATGTCTCTGTTTGTGGAGAAAGATGTTTGTGGTCTCCCCAGGTTGGTGGCTTTTGTGGTCTGCAAGATTGGTCTCTCAGTGGTTGAGAGGTGTGCTGCTTCCTCCAGGGCCAGGGCTGCCATCTCCGGAGTAGGTGGTTGTGGAGGGAGGTTTTCCATCTGAGGCTATTCTGATGTTCCAGGCTGGGATCCAGATGGGGGCTGGAACATTATTTGGAAAGACAGAAGCATAGCCTCGCCCTTGTGTTAATAATAGGTGTGGACCTTTCCATTCACTTGTGAGAGGGTCCTTCCATCTCACCATGGGGGCAGGAGTAGGCTGAGTGAACACCCCGCAATGCTTTATTGCTGGTGGGAGGCCATTGGAGTCAAACTTTATAAATTTTAATACAAATAGAGCTCATTGTATAACAATTGGGGTCCTTATAGCAGAGTCCTTTATCATTGTCTTCCCCTATTTTTTGTATTTGTTTAATGAGTGTTTGGTGGGAACGTTCAACAATCCCTTGACCCTGAGGATTGTAACGGATACCAGTTATATGCCTAATATTCCAGTCAGAGCAAAAATGGCTGAAGGTAGCAGAAACATAACAAGGACCATTATCTGTTTTTACTTGCCAAGGAATTCCCATAAGAACCATGACATATTTGACAGTCCTTATGGCATGAGAAGCTGTCTCACCAGAGCAGGCCAATGCAAAATGGACATTGGAACAAGTGTCAGTAATATGATGGATATACTTGAGCTTGCCAAAAGGAGAAAACTGAGTGACGTCCATTTGCCATATCTTGTTGGGGCCAAGGCTCCTAAGGAGAGTTCCAGTGGGTTGTAATGGTCCCAGAGGTAAAAGAGAGGCACAAGAGGAGCATGCTCGGGCCAAATGTTTACAGCTCTGAATCGACAAGATAGGGAGGAGCCTATGTATAGCTTGGGGAGAAAGGTGAAAGCGGGCATGTAAGTCTCTAGCTTGTTGAATTAGGGTGGAATCTAGAGTGGCACTCATGACCAATTTGTCAATGGTGGCATTGCCCTTTGCCAGAAGCCCCGGAATATTAGTATGAGAGTGCAAGTGTTGAACATACCAAGGGGTAGAGCACTGCTTGAGCATCAGTTGTAATAAGGAGAGCAATAAATCAAGGGGACTCTGGCAAGGCCAGAAGGCCACAAAGGCCAGATGTTGTAGAATCTGGACTACATAAGCTCTGTCAGAAAAAAATATTACAAGGAGTTGCAGGAAGATCCTGAAAAACTTGTAATATGGCCAAAAGCTCTCTGAGTTGTACAGATCCCTGGAAAGACAAAACCTTATGGGAGGAGAGCTGTCCTTCTTGGTAAATCACATAACCAAATTTATGTTTACTAGAATCAGTAAAGATTAGAGGAGCTTTAGGAAGAGGGTTATGCTTTGGAAATGCCTGGGGAAATAAGGACAGGGGAAGCTTTCTTATTCCTTTTAAGGAGTTTATGTTTAGGATAATGATTATCATATTTTCCCTGATAGGCTAGCAGGAGAGTTTGGAAGCCAGGATTATCAAGGAACAATGACTGGAGCATGGGGAGTGGAAGGGGGAGAACCAAGGATTCTGAGTCACGGCCATACAGAAGGCAAGAGGTGTGAACAAGTTTAGGGCTAGCATAGCCCATGCCTCAATAGCCAGGGTGACCTTATGAAGTTGATTCCATGAGGAGTGGACCCGTATCAGGGGACCTTGGGTCTGCCAGAGCACTCCCACAGGGGTGTTTTTAGTAGGGATAACTAGAGCTTGGATAGGCGATTTTTGTTGTATTCTGTTTATAAATGCCTGGGACAGGTGTGAATTGATTGTTGTAATAACATGCTGTGCCTCAGGAGAGACCTTGCAGGGAATGGAGACCACATCAGTGCCC
>NW_008332085.1:140130-142688 GCF_000622305.1 Nannospalax galili | reverse complement strand
CAGTGCCTCACCAAGGACCACAGCATGGGCCCGAGTGGTCCCCACATCTCGGCAGGCCAGAATCCATTCAGAGACATCCTTGTGTCTGACAGGTCCTATGACAAGGAGACACTCTGTAGAGCAGCCTTCATATACAAGATCCTTGAGCAAGCCATCGGCAGCTCCCTGATGACTGATCTTTCTATTTATACTTTGTTGGCATCTCTCAACAAAATCAGAGAAAGACTCGCCTGGTTTTTGTATCAATTTGGTTAATTTGGTATCATCGTGAGTTGGCATACTTCAAAAGGCATGAAGCGGGCAAAGCCATACTTATTGAAAGTAGTGGGGAGGTCCCTGTGCCTGAGCTTGAGGGGGAGCGGTTCTCAAAATTGCCACATTCTACTAGAGCGTCAATTCCAATGTTTTGGATGTTGGTATTTCTATTGTGCTCTGCCTGTTGTTCACATTCATCTTGGTAAGCAGCTTTCCATAAAAGAAAATCGCCTCCCTGTAAGCAGGCACAGGCGATATTCTGCCAGTCATAGGGGGTATTGGCCAAATGACTGACTGTATCTAATAACTGACCAAACCAGGGGGAGTGAATGCCATCCTCAACTGCTGCCTTACGCAGCTTCCTTAAGGTATCATGAGAATATGGATTCCAGACATTAGGGTTCTGTAGTCCCTGATGGTAACTGGGAAAAACTGTGGAAAATCTCCCATTGTATCATAGAAGAGGGGCCTAAGTGGGAGGGGCTTCCAGTCCTCCTCCAGAAGGGAGGGATAGATGGACTGGAGGGGAACTTCCTTAAAACTAGTGCAACATGGTGGAAAGTAGCCATTGCCCTGTAATGGTGGAGCAGAAGCTGCCCTAACTTCCTATTTTCCATCAAAGCTAATACAAGATGGTGGAGGGTAGCCACCGCCCTGTAATGATGAGGCAGAGGCGATCTTGACTTCCTGTTTTTCATCAGGGGAGCTCTCAAACCCCAATTCCTCATTTTTTATAGCATCATTAACTCATAGTTTTATCAGAACAAAAATCCATTAGTTTTGTTTTAAATGGAAATGCCTGGGATAGGCCATCCCCAGCGTCCTGTTGTTGTATTAGCTCATCTATCTCCTTAAATAGGGGATTGTCCTGTTCAGGGGCTTCAGGAGGAACTCCCTGAAGGGAGGCCATAATGACTGCCACAACGGGGTAGAACAGCTCAGACTGTGGGCATCCCTCCCTGACTTCTCTATGCCAGGCCAAGAATAAAATACAAGCCCATTGTTCAGGATCCCAGCAACAAGAATCTGTAAACCAGGGGGCAAGAGCTAGTACTTCATCTAAAACCTTAGTTACATCCTTTTCTGTTACCCTAATTTGCCTACTCCTGAGGAGAGAAACCAGTGCAGCAGCACAGGGGCTGGCAACAGCTGGATGACTATTCCCCATACCAGAGGTCACTCACCCTGCAAGATGTACCCAGAAGGACTCAGGAGCCATTCAGGAAGATGATCAGTGGAGACAGGAACAACATGCCAAACCGAAGACTGCGAGCCAGAAGAAGAAGCAGAACAAAACGAAAGCAGCGAGCAACCACAGGAAGAGCACCTAGAAAGGGGGCATCGGGAGCCCAAGGTGTTCCAGCCCAGAGTGTTACAGCTCTGTGGGGAGGGGGTCCCAGCCCCACGTTTGGGCACCAGGTGCAGTCACCGCCGGCAACGGCCACTCCTTGGTTCTCGTGGGTGCTGCTCCTTCATTCTCACAGGCGTCAAGGCTGCTCCTCTGCTTGCCCTGGGCTGAGGCTGCTCTTCTACCTGCCCTGGGCTGAGGCCACTCTTCTGCTCGCCTTGTGCTGCCTCCTATCATCCCCACTTCTGCCCGGTCCCGGACCCCAGGGCTGGTGAGAAGACTGTGTCAGCAGAGCCGCATTCAGACATAGGAGACCAGGTTCAGTGACACAAGTCTGCTTTATTACAGGAAGGCACAAGCTTATATAGGGATAGTGGTCCAATCACAGCACAGCAAGTAGGATACCTTATTAGCATCATCCTATTAGCATAACAGACAACGTTCTATCACAGAATAGAGGGTAGGATGCCTCATTAGCTGACTGGGTTTTAGATTACAGAGCCTGGATTCCTGGAAACAACGTGATCCTGACAGTTGCAATATCATCCTAGGCTCAAGCCTGTCTCCCACTGATTTCTTTCACAATCCCTTGGGTATAGTCATTCCTTTCTTCCGCTCTTTGTATTGCTTCCAGAACTCTCTGAAGGGCCTGTTTTTCTCTGAAGGGCCTGTTTTTCTTTCCCCTTTGACTATAATTGACATTTTGGCTTGGTATCGTAATCTGGGTTGGCATATGTCGTCATTTAATACTGGGAATACTTTGGTCCAGGCTCTTCTGGCTTTCATAGTTTGCACTGAAAAGTCAGCTGTAATCCTAATGGGTTTTCCTTTACATGTGACTTATTGTTTCTCTTTTGCAACTTTCAGAACTGTTTCTTTGTTTTGTACGTGTAGTGTTTCTACTATGATGTGCCATGGAGAGTTTCTTTTCTGGTCCTGTTGAAGTTCTGGTCAG
>NW_008332085.1:137202-139071 GCF_000622305.1 Nannospalax galili | reverse complement strand
AGGGAAGTAGAGGGAGGTGAGAGTGGGATCAGGCCCAGAAGCAGTGCTCCTGAGGCTCAGAGAAGGCACTACGTTGGTCTGGGTGAAAAGGATCAGGAAGCAGTATTGGTTCCCCCAGGTGTCTGGGGCCCCAAGACAAGGAACGGGGCAGGATCCAAACTTGGAGGAGAGAACGGCAGGGGAGGTGGGAGGGTGAATAAGGCTGGGGGAGTCAAGGTGCAGAGAGTGCAATGGACTTACCCCAGAGAGAAGCCTGCGGGTAGGAGAGCTTATTATTTAATTTTTATGTGTATAAGTGTATTGCACAAATGTAAGTGTACCTATGTCGTACAATGCCCACGGAGGTCAGAAGAGAGTGTCGGATTCCCTTGGAGCTTGAGTTACAGACAGTTGTTAGCCACAATGTGGTATTAGGAATTAAACCACGGTCCTCTGCAAGAGAAGCCAGTGTTCTTAACCACTGAGGCATCTCTCCAGCCCTTCCAGCACCTTTTCTTTTTTTTAACATACTTTTTTATTGAGTGTTTTTTGCATTTTGTGTAATAGATATTAATCAAATTTAGACCCTCTCCCTGCCCCCCATAACCTCCCCACCAGACTGCAGGTATTCTGTCACATATGTTAAGTCCTATCCTATCAAGCATTTTGAACCCAGATGTCCCTCTATGCAAGTTCATCCACTGGAGTCTGGTCAGCATATCTAGAGTCACTCTCTTAAAGAAGATCTCACCTTCATCCTACAGTAATCATTTGCCAATATTTTCTTGGCTAGGATTGGAGCCTGCTGCCCATTTCCCCCATTCTAGTCTAGGTTTTTGTCTGATTCAATGGGCATGGGTCTTGTGCATGCTGTAACCATTGTTGCAAGTTCATGAACAAGCTCCCTGAGGCCTGAAAGCCTGTTTCCTTATGTTCATGCACCAACCCTGATTCTTACAGTCTTTCCACAATGGTCCCTGAGGTTTAGTATAGGAATCCTATCCAGGGACACGCATTCTTCAGCCTCTTATTCTCTAAAACTTAGCCAGTTGTGGCCTTCTGTGTGCATTGCACTCTGTTGTATGAAGAAGTTTCACTGGTGAGAATTGAGGGATGTATTAGTATTCTCTCTATCCCTTATTCTACTATGTTCCATGAGGCTTGGGTGTCAAAGTTCCACTGTAGATGTGTCATTTAGGGATGGGTATCTCTCAGATGTATATTCTCTGTGTGTGACCAGTTGTGGAACTCTGTAATAGCCTCCATCTGTTGCAAAAAGAAACTTCTTTGATGAGTGGTGTATGGTATACTTGTCTGTAAATATAAGGATCCATATTTAGCATACAGTAAGATTTTTCATTTGTCTAGAAACATGATAAGAGAGATAGGGTTTTCTCTGGGATTTATGACCTCTCCAGCCTTGTGTATTTGGCTATATTTACAGTCAGTGCCACCTATGAGTTCCCTCCCATTGAGAGGGCTTTAAGTCCAATTAGATAGCTGTGGGAGACAGGCTTGAGCCTAGGGTGAAAGTCTTAATGACAGCCATACAGCAGGCCCGAGGCAACAGCTCCATCGCTGGAGCCACAAGGAACACCTTGTGACATTTGCTCCCATTGGCAGATCATGAGACTGATGCCTAGAGCTCGCCACTCCCTAATCACGACCCTTGAGATTCCAAATTGCAACACTTAGATATTGCAACAGCCTGGGTCACATGGTTCCCAGAAATCCAGGTCCCTACAGGAAACTGGAACCTAAGTAACCTGAAACTTATCATGCTAATAAGGTGTCTGACTCTGGATGTTATGATAGGACACAGTCCTGGCAAAGATCTGAGTTGTAACTTCTTGATTGGACCACCACCCCTATATAAGCTTGTACCCTTCT
>NW_008332085.1:132579-136929 GCF_000622305.1 Nannospalax galili | reverse complement strand
GTCCCTCCTAGATAAACATGCCACTACTGTGCCAATACAGTTTTCTGTGCCAGTCATTGTGGTTATTAGGCTTTACAGATGGACTGGCACAGCAAACTATTGATTTCCTCCCTTAGCAGCTTGCATAGTATCTTCTAGAACTATGAGAGCTAGTCTTCAGGTAGGAGGCTTCCAGGTCAGCTCCATTGCTCCAAGTCCTGTGTCTGAAGTATGTCCTGTCTTCAGCAATAGGGTCTTACCTTCAAGTTCTGGGAGGGAATCAAGGGCTGTGACAATAGCCTGTGTTATCTTGGGAGTATCTTGAATTATCCTGACCAACAATTCGAAGGGAGATTTCTCCTGTCTGGCACTGTTTCCTGTTATGTCACCTTCAGGTATACACATGCACTCATGTTCAGATATTGTGTGTGTATTGTTGAGGGGGGAGGTGTTCAGTTCATAAATTTCCCTCTGGCTTTTTATGCCACCTAGCATTATTTATCTCTCCTCTCTCTTTCTCCCTGACTAACCTTCCTCCCTCCCCAGTTGAAGTATCCCCATTTTCCCCTTGATAATGCCTGTGTCCTATTATCCCGCCCCCCTTGAGTTCCTTCTTCCTCTTTACACCCATGGTTCCTTGTATATCCTTCACTCTTCCCTTCCCAGTTGAATACACAAATTTTACCTATTTCCCCCTTTGGTAACAACTGTTTCCTATTATCCCCCACTCTCAGGCTTTTCTTTCCCTTTACCACCGTGCTTCCTTTCCATTTTCCTAGCTCCTGCTGTTACATCAGGATATATACTCACCTATAAGAGATTGGTGCTAAGATTCGTAAATGAGGGAGAACATTTGTCACTTGCTTTTCTGAGTCTGTGTTACTTCACTTAGTATAACAGTTTCTACTTCCATCCATTAACCTGCAAATTTCATGATTTCATCTTTCCTTACTGCTGAGTAAAACTCTATTGTGTAGATGTACCACATTTTCATTATCCATTTGCCAGCTGAGAGGCATTTAGGCTGTTTCCATTTTTAGCTATTGTGAAAAGAGCAACAACAAATTCAGATGTACAGGTATCTCTGCAGTAGGATGAATCCTTTGGGTATATACCAAGGAGTGGTATAACTGGATCATATGATAGATTCATTTTCGGTTTTTTAAGAGTTCGCCACACTGTTTTCCATAGTGGTTGCACAAGTTTGCATTCCCGCCAGCAGTGAATGAGTGTTCTCTTTTCTCCACATCCTCACCAGTATTTGATGGTTTTTGCTCTCTTGATCTTAGTCAGTCTGATTAGGGTAAGATGAAATCTTAGAGCATTTTTTTGTTGTTGTTGTTGTTTTCTGTCTTTTTTTTTTTTTTTTTTTTTTTTTTGAGGCAGGGTCTCCCTGTAGCCCCAGCTGGCCTGGAACTCGCTCTGTAGACCAGACTAGCCTCTAACTCTCAGAGATCCACCTGCCTCTGCCTCAAGAGCACTGGGATTAAAGGCATGTGCCACCCCACCATGCCCAGCCCTTAAAGTGGTTTTTATCTGAATTTCTCTAATTACTAAGGACGTTGAGCACCTTAAAAGGTTTCTTGGCCATTTTTATTTCTTCTTTTGAGAACCTTCTGTTCAGGTCCTTAGCCCATCTTTTTATTGGGTTTACTTCCTTGTTTGTTTTTTTGAGTTCTTTGTATATTCTGGGTATTAATCCTCTGTCAGATTGTAGCAAGTAAAGATTTTCTACCACTCAGTGGGTTTCCTCTTCATTTTCTTGGTTGTTTCTTTTGCTGTACAGAAGGTTTGTAATTTAATGAGGTCCCACTTATTAAATGTTGACCTTAATGCCTGAGTAACTGATGCCCAATTTAGAAACTCCTTTCCTACACCTATATCTTATAGGGTAATACCTATGTTTTCTTTTAGCAGTTTCAGAGTTTCAGATTTTATATTGAGGTATTTGATCCATTTGGAATTGGCTTTTCTGCAGGGTGAAGGTTAAGGGTCCAATTTCATTCTTCTTCAGGTGGAGATCCTGTTTTGCCAGCACCATTTGGTGAAGATGCTGTTTTTCCTCCACTGCGTATTCTTGGCACCTTCATCAAATATCAGGTGCCAGCCCCTTTTCTTAATTGATATATTTTCATTGGTCACAATACTTGTTTCCTAAGGACACTTTCATACAAACATATAACATCCTCTGACCATTGTCTGCCCCCTCCAATCACCTTCCTCTCTCCTCTTGCCTACCCATGGTCCCCTTCATTCTCCTAGACAGTTTCACTTCTACATAAATAAAGATGTCTTTATTTTTATTCTATACATGAGTGTTTTGCCTGAGTGCATGTATGCATACCACGTGTGTGAACTGCCTGCAGAGACCAGAAGAGAAGGCATCAGATCCCATGGAACTGGAGTTACATATAGTTGTGAACCACTATGTGGGTTCTGGAAAGGGAACCCAGGTCCTTTGCAAGAGCAAGTGCTCTTAACTGTTGAGCCATCTCTCCAGGACCCTCACTTCTAATTTTATGTGAAAATGTATATATATTATTTATCCATATACAATCTAGAATTTAGTACCTTCTTAATGCAGTAGGCAGCTGGTCTGTCTCATAAAATCTACAATTCTACAAATGAGATAAAACATGAAATATTTGTCCTGACTTAATTCTCTTAGTATGACAATCCCCAGTTGATTTTTTTTGAGATAGGTTCCCCCTGTAGCCCCAGCTGACCTGGAATTCACTATGTAGATCAGGCTGTTCTTGACCAGGGAGAGATCTGCCTGCTTCTGCCTCCTGAGTGCTGGAATTAAAGATATGTGCCACCATGCCTAGATTCCTGTTGCATTTTAATGTAGTATTCTACTTATTCTATCTATGAAAATCTCATTTGAGGGCCAATGAGATGGCTCAGCAGGTAAAGGAGTCTGACCCCAAGCCTTGTGGAAGGAGAAAACTGACTCTCAAAAGTTGTCCCAGCAAAACACACATACACACACACACACACACACACACACACACACACACACACACGAAAAAAAGGAAAAGAAAATAAAGGGCCGGAGAGACGGCTTAGTGATTGAGAACACTTGCTCCTCTTAGAGAGGACCCACGTTCAGTTCCCAGTACCCATGGCAAGCTGCTCACAATTACATGTAACTCCAGTTCCAGGGGATACAACCCCTTGTTCTTGCCTCCGTGAGCACACACACATGCACACACACACACACACACACACACACACACACATACATACGGCACACATACAAATGGCAATTATAAAAATGAATTTTAGAAAAAGAAATGAACAAAACCATTAATTTCACTTTCTGGCAATGACAACAGTGAATTTTTTTTTTTCATTCTGTGCATATGAGTGTTTTGCTTGTATGTAAGTGCACCATGTGTATGCAGTACCCACAGAAGCCAGAAGAAGACATTGGATGCCTTGGAACTGGAGTTACAGGAGGTTGTAAGTCACCATGTGAGTACTGGGAACCAAACCTGGGTCCTCTGCAAGAGCAACCAGTGCTCTTAACTGCGGCACCATCTCTCCAGTCCCACAACCATGAATTTTCCACCTTCATCCTGTGACTTTAGAGAATCTTAGTATTCAATCCTTGAGAGGTACCAACCAGGAGAGGACAGTGCCAGTAGAAAAGCAGGGGAGGGGGCCAGGGGGGACTCAGGAGAACACACAGCCTCCACCATATCTTTTAATAAATAAAAGTTTAAGCAAACAACAAGCAAAAGAAACTACTTCATCATCCAGGTGTGGTAGTACACATGCTTTTAATCACAGCACTTGGGAGGCAGAGGCAGGTGGATCTCTGTTAAGATTGAGGCCAACTTTGTCTATATAGCAAGTTCCAGGTCGGCTGGGGCTAGAGGGAGATCCTGTCTTGAAAAAACAATGTTTTCTTTTTAAAGAAAATATCAAAATTTTAAAAGCTCTGCATCAGGGCTAAGATAACCTAGAGCAAGTGGTAAAAACAAGGCAAAAAGACACACACACACACACACACATACATGCATACATATACATACATGCATACACATACATACATACACACATACACACACATACACATAATAACAGGGGTTTAAACTATCTTTACTCATATCCAAAGAATGGTGTACCTTTCCAACTATGAAAATTTGTTTTCTTTATTTGACAGTTTTGGTCAAATGTCCATTCCTCATGTTTCATTGAGTTTGTTGAGAGCTGCACAAGGAACATAGCCAAGATTTCATTGATCATGTTCTCTTCTAGAACTCCCAGACAATGTTCACACTTGCTGATGTGAAGAGTCCATGTCAACAGCATTGGATCAAGAACTCCTCTCCCTTCCTAAATCCCACTGAAGTAGACTGAGGG
>NW_008332085.1:130885-131643 GCF_000622305.1 Nannospalax galili | reverse complement strand
AAAAGAGGACACATGCTTTTAATCACAGCACTTGGGAGGCAGAGGCAGGTGGATCTCTGTTAAGATTGAGGCCAACTTTGTCTACACAGCAAGTTCCAGGCCAGCTGAGGCTACAGGGAGACTTTATCAAGAGAGAGACAGACAGAGACAGAGAGAGGCAGAAGAGAGACAGAGACAGAGAGACAGGAGAGAGAGAAAGAGAGAGAGAGAGAGAGAGAGAGAGAGAGAGAAATAAGTATAGGGATGGCAAATGAGGAAGTGAAAAGATGCTTAACATCATTAGCCAGTAGAAAAATACAAATTGAAACTGAGTGAAGTCAGGCATAATCCCAACAGTCACAACATAGAGACAAAAAAAACAGCAGTTCAAGGCCATCCTCAGCTACAAACTGAGTTAGAGGCAAGCAACTCTGCCTTTAAATAAGTAAATAAATCTATATACAAAGGCTGGGGATGTAGCTCAGCTGGTAGAGTGCTTGCCTAGCATGCAGAAAGGCCTAAATTCAATGCCTAGCAGGGCATAAAACCAGGCATGGAAAAAAGGAAAGACAAAAAGACAGGTAGAGTGACTCACACCTATAACCATAGCGTTTAGGTGGAGGCAGGAAGGTCTGAAGTTCATTGTCCAGCCATCCCTAAGGCTCAGTGGGAAAGAAAGGCGTTTGCCACCAAGACTGACAACCTGAGTTTAATTAGCATGTCCCCACATGGTGAAGGAGAAAACTGACTCCCAAAAGTTGTCCTCTGACTTCCACAGG
>NW_008332085.1:96470-127606 GCF_000622305.1 Nannospalax galili | reverse complement strand
CCAGTCCCTACATCTGGTGACTCACAACTGCTGGTAACTCCAACTCCAGGGAATCCAATGCCCTCTTCTGGCCTTCACCATCACCCACACAAATGTGTGCAAACATACACATAAATAAAGAAAGAAAATTTTAAGTTAAAAATGTATTACATTTATTTATTCTGTGTGTGTATATGTGCAAATATACCATGGGGCATATGGAGGTCAGAGGACAATTTGTGGGGATTAGTTCTCTCCTTCCACCATGTGGGTTCCAGGGATCAAACTTAGGTCACTGAGCTTAGCAGCAAACACCTTTACTTGCTGAACCATCTCATCAGCCCTGAACACTTTAAATGAGTAAACTGAGCATTATGAGAATTTCATCTCAATAAAGCTGTGAAAAAGCAAAAGCAGCACTGGGGTTGTATGTAGCTCACTTGGGAGAGCAAGGCCCTGAGTTTCTTCGCCAGCACTGAAGAAAATAACAGCCAGCACTGTAATCCCAGTGCTAAGGAGGCTGAGGTAGGAGAATTCCAAGTTCAAAGCCAGACTGGGCTGTGGATGAGTCTGAAGCCAGCCTGAACTGGACTGAGACCTTGTTTAAATGAAATAAAATGACAGTAAAGTTACCACAGACCTGAACAATTCTATTCCTGGGCCGTATTCCCAAGGGCATCCAAATATGCCTGCACACAAACTGGTGCCTAGGTACCATAGCTGTGGTGTTCACAGCCAGGCTGTGGAGACCAGCTACCACATGTCCATCAGCTGGCAGATGGATATATGAAATATGGTTTAGCCATACAACAGAATATTACTTAGCCATAAAAAACGGGGTTTGGAGACATGGCTCAGTCACACACAAATTAATTAATTAATTAATTAATTAATTAATTAAATGAATAAATAAATAAAATTCTTCTTTGGTACAGAGTTCACCTATGTAGTTCTGGCTGGTCTGAAACCCTTGACCATCCAAGACTTGAATTATAGGAATACACCACCACACCCTGTCCTGTTCTTATCAGTCTTTTTATTCTTTTGTTTCTGTTTAATTTGCTTATTTTGTGTATGTCTGTGTCTGGGGAGGAGGTGTGTACCATGGAACACATGTGGCTGTCTGAGGACAACTAGAAGTTTCCTTCCTTCCACCATGTGAGTTCCAGGGGTGATGAGGTGTAAACTCAGTTCCCTCAGGCTTGAACCATCCTGCTGGCCCTCTTCTTTGGGGGGGAAGGAGGAGTTTCTGGGGTTTTCTGGTTAAGAGTACTGGCTGTTCTTGCAGAAGACCCAGTAACTCACAGTTATGCATCAGGTATCCTAGGCAAGTGCACCTTTTTTGATGCAGATTGTCACTGTGCTGACTCTAAATTCACTCAGTAGCCCAGACAGACCTTGAACTTGAAATCCTCCTGCCTGAGCCTCCAAATGTCTGGGGTGAAAGACCTTCACCATATTAAGCATTTTTTTTTTTAATTTTATGAATGTCTCACCTGCATGGGTGTAAGTGTGCCTGTGTCATGCAATGCCCATAGAGGACAGGAGAGGGCGTTGGAGCCCCTAGAACTGTGAGTTGTTAGCCACCATGTGGATGCTGGGATTAGAAGCTGGGTCTTCTGCAAGAACAGCCAGTGCTGTGTGTGTGTGTGTGTGTGTGTGTGTGTGTGTGTGTGTGTATGTTCCGTGTGTGTAGAGTACCTATGGAGGTCAGAAGAGGAAATCAGATGTACTGGAGTTGGAATTTAGTTTTAACTCAACTTCGGTTCTAGGAATTGAACTCTGGTCCTCTGCAAGAGCAGCAATTGCTCTTAACCACTGAGCTATTGCTACAGTCCTGTCAGGCATGTTCTTTATAAGAGTTCTAGGAATTGAACTCTGGTCCTCTGCAAGAGCAGCAATTGCTCTTAACCACTGAGCTATTGCTACAGTCCTGTCAGGCATGTTCTTTATAAGAATTTCAGGGTAAAACTAACAGTTTAAACAGATTTTCCCAAACATTAGTAACTGCTGTATTCATTTAGCATAAAATAATAACAAGGGCTGGTGTGTAGCTCTGGGGTGAGTGATTGTCTAGCATTCAGGAAGCCCTGGGCAAAAAAAAAAAAAATACAGAGTTCACCTATGTAGTTCTGGCTGGTCTGAAACCCTTGACCATCCAAGACTTGAATTATAGGAATACACCACCACACCCTGTCCTGTTCTTATCAGTCTTTTTATTCTTTTGTTTCTGTTTAATTTGCTTATTTTGTGTATGTCTGTGTCTGGGGAGGAGGTGTGTACCATGGAACACATGTGGCTGTCTGAGGACAACTAGAAGTTTCCTTCCTTCCACCATGTGAGTTCCAGGGGTGATGAGGTGTAAACTCAGTTCCCTCAGGCTTGAACCATCCTGCTGGCCCTCTTCTTTGGGGGGGAAGGAGGAGTTTCTGGGGTTTTCTGGTTAAGAGTACTGGCTGTTCTTGCAGAAGACCCAGTAACTCACAGTTATGCATCAGGTATCCTAGGCAAGTGCACCTTTTTTGATGCAGATTGTCACTGTGCTGACTCTAAATTCACTCAGTAGCCCAGACAGACCTTGAACTTGAAATCCTCCTGCCTGAGCCTCCAAATGTCTGGGGTGAAAGACCTTCACCATATTAAGCATTTTTTTTTTTTTTAATTTTATGAATGTCTCACCTGCATGGGTGTAAGTGCGCCTGTGTCATGCAATGCCCATAGAGGACAGGAGAGGGCGTTGGAGCCCCTGGAACTGTGAGTTGTTAGCCACCATGTGGATGCTGGGATTAGAAGCTGGGTCTTCTGCAAGAACAGCCAGCTCTGTGTGTGTGTGTGTGTGTGTGTGTGTGTGTGTGTGTGTATGTTCCGTGTGTGTAGAGTACCTATGGAGGTCAGAAGAGGAAATCAGATGTACTGGAGTTGGAATTTAGTTTTAACTCAACTTCGGTTCTAGGAATTGAACTCTGGTCCTCTGCAAGAGCAGCAATTGCTCTTAACCACTGAGCTATTGCTACAGTCCTGTCAGGCATGTTCTTTATAAGAATTTCAGGGTAAAACTAACAGTTTAAACAGATTTTCCCAAACATTAGTAACTGCTGTATTCATTTAGCATAAAATAATAACAAGGGCTGGTGTGTAGCTCTGGGGTGAGTGATTGTCTAGCATTCAGGAAGCCCTGGGCAAAAAAAAAAAAAAATTAAGGAGGCCAGGCATGGTGGCACACACCTTTAATCCCAGCAGAGGCAGAGGCAGGAGGGCTGCTGTGAGTTTAAGGCCAACCTAGTCTACATATCAAGTTCCAAACCAGCCAGTGTTACATAGTAAAATCTTGTCTCAAAAATAATAATAATAATAATAATAATAATAATAATATTCACCCTTGAATAGGACACCTATTTCAAACCTCTCCCTCCCAAGGCTCAGGGATCATTGCAGAACAGGAGGTGGAAAGATTGTAAGAGCCAAGGAGTTGGATGACCACAAAGAAAGAGTCTTCCAGACAGCTAGTCAGTTACTCATATGAACTCACAGCAATGGTAACAGCATGCACAAGTCCTGTGCGAGTTCAAATCAGAAAAATCTCAGCATAGACATGGGGATGTGGGTAATAAACTTCAACACAACCTTAGGAACTTTTACCAATTGATAACTGCTAGGAGAGAGAAAGTATCTTATAGGGATGGGACTCTTCTTGGGCCCAGTGAATGAACTACACTGAAGGACATTTGGGGACATGTGTCCCAGTTGGCCTGCTTCTGAGAATTGACTGTGGAAAGTTAGCCGGTGAGGGAGGAGGCCTGGGGACCACCTTGGGATGGAAGCACCAGATCGGAGCAGAAAGGAATGGCCCCAGTGTCTCCATCAGGTGGATAGAGAGGGGGCATTTACCGACTTGGGGCGAGACCATGGGCCCACAAGGCATGGGTGAAAGCTAACAGTGACTGTGGGCAGGGCACAGAAGCGACCTGGAACGGCCTGCCGCTGAGCCACAAAGAGGAACAGGGTGCGGGGTATTCACCTTTGTAAGTTACTGTTTCCCCTCCCCAGGATATAAACTATGAAAAATTCAGACAAAGATATGTTATGTGGTTTGTCTAACAGCGCTAGGGGCAAGGGACCCTAGAAAACTCAGTTGACAGGACACAAATCAGACTCTATAGACCATATCATATATATGAGAGTTCATTAAATTCAGGGGAGGGGGGGTGAAAGAAGAGAAGGGGTCTAAATGCCATCAAATTATATTGTATGAAAATAGAAAAAAAGCCATTTTTAAAAAAAAAAAAAGAATCAGGTTGGACATGGTGGCTCATGCCTTTAATCTCAGCACTCAGGAGGCAGAAGCAGGTGGGTGGATCTCTGTGAGTGCCAGGTCAGATGGGACTACAAGGAGACCCAGTCTCACATAAAAGAATCTCCTATATAGCTTTGCTATCCCCCCAATCTAAGGTTGGTTGCTTCATCCGTTAAATACTTCTCTACTAGACCTGTGTGCAGATCTGGGGACTGAACCCAGGTTTTCTCACAGTTCAACAAGTATTCCAGAACTAATCTATACCCAGTCACTTTTTAAAGGATTTATCTTATTTTTATTTATGTGCATGTGTGTGTATGTGCACACAAACAAGTACGGATGCTGGAACTGGAGTTAAGGTGTTGATGAGCTGCCAGAAGTGGATGCTGGGAACTGAACTTGGGTCCTCTGTTAGAGCAGCAAAGTTCTCTTACCCTCTGAGATGTCTCTCCAACCCTCACTTTACTTTTTAAAGGACATTTTATAGACTTGAAAATTTGTCACCCTTATAATTTTATGTTTGTTTGTTTCCTGAGACAGGGTCTCCCTGTAGTCCCAGCTGGCTTGACATTCACTATGCAGACCAGGTTAGCCTCTATCCAACAGGGATCTACCTGTCTACTTCCTGAATACTGGGACTAAAGGCATATGCCACCACACCTGGCTTTTTCCTTATAATTTTGAAAATAGGGTACTGGGTTGGTAGAGAGCTTTCCTAGCATGCATAATGCCCTGGGTCCAATATCCACAGAAACTGGGCATGGTGCGTACACCTATCATCCCAGCACTCTGGAGGCAGATGCAGGAGGATTTCTGTGAGTTGGAAGCCAGACCATTCTACGTAGTGAGTTCTATGGTCAGCCAGGGCTACACAAAAAAACACTTTTTGAAAAAGAAAATGCTTGACATGGTGAAGATTCAAACAAACAATTTTTTTATTATTTTTATTTTACGTATATACGTGTTATGCCTGCATGTAGGTAAGTGCACCCATGTCATGCAATACAAAAAAACACTTTTTGAAAAAGAAAATGCTTGACATGGTGAAGATTCAAACAAACAATTTTTTTATTATTTTTATTTTATGTATATACGTGTTATGCCTGCATGTAGGTAAGTGCACCCATGTCATGCAACAATGCCCACAGAGGTCAGAAGAGGGCTTAAGATCCCCTGGAGTTTCAGACAGTTTTTAGCTGCCATGTGGTTGCTGGGATTTGAACCTAGGTCTTCTGCAAGAACAGTCAGTGTTCTTAACTGCTGAGCCATCTCTCCAGCCCCCACAAACAATTTGTTTAAAAGAATCACATGCACTGGGCATTATGGCTCACACCTTTGATCCCAGCACTTGGGAGGCAGAGGCAGGTGGATTTCTGTGAGTTCAAGGCCAGCCTGATCTACACAGTGAGTTCCAGGCTAGCTGGGGCTACAGGGAGAAACTGTATCAAAAATACCAAAGCAAGAAAAGAAAAGAGAAAAGGAAGGAAGGAAGGAAGGAAGGGAAGGAAGGAAGGGAAGGAAGAAAGAAGGAAGGAAGGAAGGAAGGAAGGAAGGAAGGAAGGAAGGAAGGAAGGGAAGGAAGAAAATGCACAATAATGTAAAAGGTGATGAGAAGGCCTGGAGCTTCTTGAGCAAAAAGATGAAACCAAATTCATGCGAAATGAAACAGAATCCATTCTCTTTCTGTTCAGCTCATCAAGGCACTTGCAAACTCTTTCTCTGGTTTTTAGTAAAGTAATCCAATTTCCCCTCACTCCTGGGCCTGGCGAGCCCTCCCTTGCTAATCCCTAGGGTGTGGGGCTTGATTCACTGTCTGGCATCACAACATAGCATCCCCCACAGCCTCTCTCTTTCCTGTGACGGATGGGAAGTTAGATTCCTCCGGGGCTGCTTTCCACGCAGTGACAGGGTGTTCAGTGTTTTTGTTTGTACATCCCCAACGAGTGTTAGACAAGGAGGGGATCCAAGTGTGTTAGCCCAAACCTGTAGTTCCAGTTTTGGGGAGGGAGAGGCAGGAGGATCTAGAGCTCCAGGCCAGCCTGGGTTATAGAGTAGTGTTGGGAAACCCTGCTGTTAGGGTTGTAGTTCTCCATGTCCGGATAGCCCTAAGGGGCTCGGCGCCAAATGGAAGGACTCCCCTTTTCAGCAGGGGGCCTCCTGCTCTCTTCCTGGCTTACCTGGAAAGTGCCACCAAGCACGGATGCCTGACCTTATTTGGAACATGACCTTTGGCATAGTTACCTGGAGTAAAAACTACCCCCAGGTTTTTTCTATATGATAATCAGGCATTGCCCAGTAGGCGAAGGATAGTGAGCCCACTGCCACATGTAAATAAAGCATACTATGAGCACTTATCAGCTGAGGCTTTGGCTGCTGCCTCCACACTATAATTTCTCTAGTTCTCCCACTGAATAAACGGAGCTGTTTCACTGAGTCTGGAGCTGTATCACTGCGTCTAGAGCTGTTTCTCCCTGGAAGGGCTTTCTTCCGTCAGTGCTCACTGGCCGTCCTGACTCAGTTTGCCGCTTCTGCTCCCCCTGCCCTCGGGGACCGGTGGCCAACAACCCGCAAAGAGGAGAGACCCCCGCAGAGTAGGACCCTGTCTCAAAACAAGAGATAGGTGAGATGGCTCAGTAGGTAAAGGCACTTGATACCGAGCCTGATGACCTGAGTTCTAGCCCTAAAACACACATAGTGGAAGGAGAAAATCAGCTCACAAAAGTTGTCCTCTGATCTCAACACACATGCCATGGCATAAATAATAAATAAATAAATAAATAAATAAATAAATAAATAAATAAATAAAGAGTAAATGCAATTTTTTTTTAAAAAGGGAGCCTCTGCAGTACCACCCCCACAAACACACAGCCTATTACACATCTGTTTGCCCCACATCTGATCTAATTCTATCTGTCCCTGCTGAGACCTGACAGGCCTAAGAAGATTGGAGCATTTGCTAAATGGGGACAGGGTCAGAGAACCCTCTGTAGAGGGACTCTACACCCCAAGAGACCCTAAGGCGGCATCACAAGAAAAGGAGGGTAAAAGGAGGTGGGGCGATCAGGTCATATGTGTAGGGGTGTGTGTGCAGGGCACCCAAAGAGAAAGCAGTCTTTACAAGACGGCCATGAACTTCACGTTCAAACTGTAATGTCCACAAGCCTCCTGAGTGCTGGGATTAAAGACGTGGGCCACCAAGCCTGGTGCCACCTCTTTTTTTACTACATAAATGTCCCAGTAAACACCAAATATTCCTAAGGATTTAGGGAAGAGGAGACCTGAGTGACAGCACTCAAAGTCTAAGGGGGAGAAGCCTGGAGAATCCAGTGAGCCTGGGGCTACACTGCAGGCAGAGCTTCTGCTGGGCGGGGGCAGGGGGGGGTCCCTGCATCTGGAGCTGCCCCTGGAGCTCCCACTGGGGCTGCAGGTGCATCTGCATCTGGACCATTCTCTGGGGATGAGACAGTTATTGAGACTGGAGCTGCAGCTGCAGTTGCTACAGATTGACCTGAATCTATAATGCTTGCTGGTGGAAAGGGGCCCGTGACTGCTGCATCCTGGAGGCTACACCCAACACAGAACTCCAGATGTGAAGATGCCTCTCACCTCCCTTTTCACCGCAGCCCATCACAGAGCTGGAGCTCTGCAGATTGGAAGATAGAGATGGAAAGGGCAGGGCTCCCCACCCCAGGACAGGGAGGCATCTACTAGAAGATCCCCGGATTCACAGAGAAGCCCGGATAGCTGAGAACCCTAAGACCACGTGCGGCTACAGTCTCAGTATGGGATGTGAAGAACTCGAGGTTAAAGTACCATTCAGAGTCCTGCCTGTGAACTATTCTAGCAAAAGGCTTCCTGGCCTCCATCTCACGGCGATCCATCTGCCTCAGCCTCCCAGCTACTGGAATTAAAGGCGTGCATCACCACACGGCTTTTTTCTCATTTTTTTTTCTTTTTTTTTTTTTCTTTTAAACAGTTTTTTATTTATTATTTTTATTTCATGTGTATTAATGTATTGCCTGCATGTAGGTAAGTGCACCCACGTGGTGCAACTCCCACGGAGGACAGAAGAGGGTGTCAGATCCCCTGGAACTCGAGTTACAGGCAGTTGTTAGCCGCCATGTGGCTGTTGGGATTCGAATCTATTTGGCCTTGAGCGACATCTTTTAGACATCAAAGCAGATACACTAACGAAGAATAGCTCCACATCTGGCATTATTGATTATTGTCATCGACACAGCAAAACGCTAGCAGTTGGGTTCCCGGCCTGAGCGATGTTAATGCTGTCAACAGAGTCCCCAGACCAGTGAGGACACTCATCTGGGGTTCGGAGACCAAGCGGCCTGGCCCCAAGAGAGGGGACGGCTCCGCTCCTCCGGCCCCTCTCGCCTCCTCCCTCCGGCTCGCTCACCCCCGCACCCGGCCCTCTCTCCTCCTCTCCTCTCCGGCCCCGTTCACCGCCGCACGGGTCTCCGGTCTCCCCCGCACCGGGCCCAGCTCTCCGTCTCCCTCTCCTCAGCGCGCTACGCGCGCCGCGCTCACCCGCCTTCCGGCAGTCGGGAGGCTGCTCTTCACTCCTGACGTCCGCCGCCACAGTCCCTGGACAACTAAGGAGCCTGGAAGCCGGTCGCGGGACTTGGGCCGGTCTCTGAGAGCACAGGGGTAAACGGGTCAGCAGCCCCACGCTACGAGCCGCCATGATGTAGGGCAATCAACGCAGACGCAAAGGTCAGCTGGCTTCGGAGCATGCGCCTGAGACTGCAGCAACGGCAGTCCTGAGGGTCAAACTAGGAGAGAGGTTCGTTAAGAAAGAAATTGAACCGGAATAGAAATCCCTGAGGTTTGGAGATAGCTACATGGCCTAAATTCCAGTATTTGTGTGTCTCGCTGTATTCTGGTGAGGTGGTTTCTACTCCATTGCATAGACCTTAACTTGTTGCACTTGATTTGCATTTTACTGAAGAGGAAAATATAAATGAGGCTCAGAAGTCAGACTTCGCATGCTATTGTTTTATCCCATATGTGGTGGCACGTGCCTTTAATCCCAACACTACACTGTGGAGGCAGAAGCAGGCGGATCTCTGTGGGTTCCACGCCAGCAAGGACTAAGTTGCAGAAAACTGAAAAAAAAAAAAAAAAAAGATTCAACTCCTCATTTGCATCTAGAAATTTGTGTTAGCGAAGAACTCAATTTACTATGCTAAGTCTCTAGGAATTTTTCATTGTGATCCATAGAGGATGAAAATTCAATACAAAATCTAATGAAGAAAAACTCAAAGCATTCCTATTAAAGGAAAATTATAGTGCCAGTCAAGGGCAACCTTCCCTGAGTTGTTGATCAGGGTAGTGCAAGACACTCCCAAAGTAATGTAGATTATTGCCATAGCCCTTGGATGCCTCCAAGGATTTCTGAAGTCACAGTATACTTGAGACACAGACTTGGAACAAGTCCGGAAACTAGAGCTGGAACTACCTTACTGTAAAATCCACGAACCACAACAATAACCGGCCCAGCAAAAAATAGTGGTACTTTCTCTTGGGGGTAATCAACAGCTGTCTAATTGGACTGAAGAGCTGCTCAGTAGGAAGGAGACCATGCATGGTACTGTAAACGTAGTCAAGTACATGTAGTTGAGAGGTCATAGGCCCTAGAAAAGGACTCCTACTTTCTTAGACGAATGTGATCTCTTACTATATTCTAAATATGGATCCTTATATTCATGGATAAGTATAGCTCTCAACACTCATCAAAGAAGCTTCTTTTTGCAACAGGCAGAGAATATTACAGTGCCACAATTGGTCAATGTGCAGAGAGTAAGTGACCTTAGAGCACCCAGCCCTAACATATCTGTCATGTAACGTCTATACCTAAGACTCGAGGAACACTGGAGAAGAGGGGGTGAGAAGTGTGGAGGAACGGCCTGCCTGCTGCTGGATAATGCATTCGAGACGCGATAAGGAAGCTACACCAAGGAAACAGCCACAGTGTGAACATAACAAGTCTAGATTATGAAAAAGCAGTTGGCATTCCAAGGCAGGTGCAGGAAAATTCACAGGGTCCCACCTCTAAATGAGGAACCATAGGTAATCAATAATTCTGAAGCAAAGAGAATTAGCAGGGTTTGGGGGGACAGATTTTGTTGTTATTGTTTGGTTGCTTTTGGCTTTTTGAGACAGGCTCCCCCTGTAGCCCTAGCTGACCTGGAACTGGTTATATAGACCAAGCTGGCCTCAGTCTCACAGAGATTCACCTGCCTCTGCCTCCTGGATGCTGGGGTTAAACGTGTGCCACCATGCATGGCTAAGAATTAGTTTTCTGTAACTACAAACTCCCTGATAGGTTATCTAACCCCAAGTGGCCAGTCCTAAACACATGTACACACAAGTACCACTAAATGTACTCAGTATTTTATATATTGACAGATGATCGGACAGATGGATGTGTGTATGTGTATTTATAAATGAGTGTATGTATAACAATAATAATAAAAGAAGGAGGCAAGTTGAGGGGGAACTGGGGAGGTGGAAATCATGCAAATACAATACACATATATGAAATTCTCAAAAATAAACTTTATGTTTTTAATAGGAGAAGGGAGGCTAGGGAGATAGCTCGGCAGTTAAGAGCACTGGCTGCTCTTTTAGAGGACCTGGCACCCACCAGGTGGCTAACAATCATCTATAACTCCAGTTCCCAGGGCATCTGACAGCCTCAGCCTCTCCTGGCCTCCACTTGATGGGCTCATCTTTCTTTTCTTTTTTCTTTTTTCTTTTTTTTTTTTTTTTTTTTTTTTTTTTATTTTTTTTTTTTTTTTTTTAGTCTTTTTGAGACAGGGTCTCCCTGTAAGCCCAGCTGGCCTGGAACTCACAGAGATCTGCCTGCTTCTGCCTCCCCAGGGCTGGAATCAAAGGCGTGTACCATCACACCCGGCAGATGGGTTCATCTTTCTAATTAAGCAGTTGCTGAGTGTTGGATTGTGTGGCAGCTAGAAACTCACTCAGTCTTAACCTCCCCCTCCTTACTAATCTCAGCACAGAGGAAGCTAGGTTCCATTCTGGGTCCCTATCAGGAAATGTGCATCCACCCAGACACCCAAGTGATCATTCTCGTTCCTTCTTTATATTGGACTCCCAGCCTGTGAAGACTTGAGAACAGATCACTTGACTGACCATCTAGACCACTGCCCTCCCTCTGCCTGGATCACTCAGCAGCCTCTCTCGGTCACCAAGGACTCTCACACCCCTGTGGTCTGTTCTCAGAATTCCTCCAGGTGCCTGAACAAGTTGGCCCAGGACACTGGCCTGATGGTGACTTGGTGGTCGCTGTTTAGGGTTTTTTCCTAGCCCCAAGAACAATGGTTGTTTGGGGGACAGCTGCCGATGCCTCCTTGAGAGACACTAAAATGCCTTCTGGTTTCTACCTGGGACCTATCAGTGGGACCCCATGAGTCCTGTCACCTTGGATGCAACTGATTTGTCATTGAGAACTTCAGGAAATTCTGGATCAGAGAATAACCAGTCCCAATAAATGTTTGTATCATGATGAAAATGAAATAGAAGAATTAAAGACAAACTGAAGCAAAGCGGGGCTGGGTGTGGGTCCCTGGAAGAGCACCTGCCAAGAATCCACAAGAGACTAACAAATGTCAGTCTGTGGTAGAGCCCTTGCCTAGAACCCACCAGGGAGGGGCTGGGCACCTGGAAGAACAGTGCAGTGCCTACAAATGGTGGTTCCTCATTCCTCCCAGAACTGAAGACTAAAACAGCAGGTGATCCAGGCCTATGATGCCAGCTGCTCAGAATTCTGACACAGCAAATTCAAGGTCTGCCTGGGAAATCGAGTAAAACCCTCAGTCAAAATTAAAAGTACAGGGGCTGGAGAGATGGCTCAGAGGTTAAGAGCACTGACTGCTCTTGCAGAGAACCCAGGTTCGATTCCCAGCACCCACATATGGCATGCATGCCCTTACACATATGCAGACAATACACTCGTACACATAAAATAAAAATAATAAATAAAATATTTTTTTAAATAAATAAATAAAAAGTACAAAGATGTGGATCAGCAAGATGGCTCCGCCAGAAAGGAGCTTATCGCCAAGACTGACAACCTGAGTTCTAACCCTATCATCTAACCATGATAGAAGGACAGAACAGGCTGCTGCCAGTTGCTCACCGATGGAAGGGACAACCAGGGGTCAGGGACGCTCATATAAACACAAACAATATACACAGACAGACACAAAGTAATTTTAAAATATCCTGCCATTGGTAGAAAAACAGCAAACATCTGAACTCTTACACTGTGTACCACAAAGCTAGCAAGTGGAATGTTTAATGCAGTCATTTTGAGTTCCGTATCAAGTTATTTCCACATTGATTAAACTCTTCAATGATAGCTTAAAAAATAAAATAAATAAATAAATAAATAAAATGTAATTTGAGGGCCAGGCATGGTGGCACACAACTCTAATCCCAGTTCTGGGTAAGCAGAAGCAGGTGGATCTCTATAAGATTGAGGCCATGCTGGTCTACATAGACAGTTCGAGGCCACTTGGGGCTACAGGGAGACCCTGTCTCAAAATCAATATAATTGGAAATTTTAGCCTCTAAAAAAGAAGAGAGCTCATCAGTGGAGTGTTTGATAGCCATTTTGAAGCTTTGATTTGAATCCAAAGTACCCCACATATAAATAAAACTAAAGTTTTTGCCTGCAGTTTCTGGGCATCTTGGACATGTGCCTCAGAATCCCATTAAGACTTCAAACAATTTCACTCTAATAGCCAATTTGGTAAAAAATAAAATAAATAAAATAAAATTTTAATTGTTCCAGAAATTAGCTAACCTTCAATCCGATAATGAACAATGAATTTCTCCTCTTTGGTTTTGTTCTGTTTTAGTTTCTCATTATGAAGCCCTGACTAGCTTGAAACACAGAGATCCACCTGCCTCTGCCTTCCCAGTGCTGGCATTAGAGGTGTGCTCTACCGTGCCCAAGGAAAAATGAATGATTTAATATTTTCAGGTGGCGGAGTGCTCTCATTATGTAATGCTCGCTGGCCTGGAACTTTCTCTGACCAGTTGGGTCTCAAATGCAGAGATCCATGCCCATCTGCCTCCTACTGCTGGGAATAAACACATGTGACACCATACCCTGCTTAAATTATTTTTTCAACAATGTGTGTGTGTGTGTGTGTGTGTGTGTGTGTGTGTGTGTTCTGTCTGTGTTTGGGTACCTCTGAGGAAAAGAAAGGTGTCAGATGTCCTGGAACTGGAGCTACAGGTAGCTGTAACCAACATGGCAGGCACTAGGACCAGAACTCATCTTCTGAAAGAGCAACAAAGGACTCTTTACCCCTGAGACACCTCTTCAGCCCCAGTAGGGCTTTTTTTTAAATTGAGGAGTGTTTTGCCTGCATATAGGTAGGTGCACTCATATCATTGCAGTGCCCTTGTGGGTCAGAAAAGGGCATCGGATTCCTCCAGAAATGGAATTACAGACAGTTGTTAGCTACCATGTGGGTGCTGGGACTCAAACCTGGGACCTCTGCAAGAGCAGCCATGGCTCTTAACCACTGAGCTACCTCTCCAGCCCTATTTTTTTTTTCCCGACAGTTTCCCATAGCCCCAGCTGGTCTGGAACTCAATAGATCAGGCTGCTCTCAATCTCACAGAGATCCTCTCCCTCCTGAGTGCTGGGAGAGATCCACCAGCCTTTGCCTCCCAAGCATTGGAATTAAAGGCAAACATGACCATAACCAGCATCCCAGGGATATGAAGAGTAAAATAGGCCACATTAAATTTAATTCAAGAATATTTTATTCCTTTAAAGAAAGGATACCTCACACAAAAGAGATACTTATTGAAATGGCAAAACTGGCTCCATTTTGTTCTGACTTTTGCTCCCCAGGAGTTTCTGCCTAGCTCTGCCCCCTGCATCCAGCCCATCAGAACCAGTCCCATGAAGGTTACATTGCTTCTACAATACTGGTAAACATATAAATACCCAGGTAGCAGTCTTCTCCCAGCATCTCCATGGAAGCCATTGTTTCTGAAATTCTAAGAATTTGTTTTTCCTAACTGAAACTTGCTTAACTGAAAACGTCTCCAGTGTAACTATGATCTGAAGTAACTCCAGTTACTGGCTTTGCCCTGGCATGATTTAATTATGGTTTTAATCTTTATAAACCCACTCTGCCTCCCCTTGGGGTGGAGAGCACTTTTGAATCTATGGGGCTGGGGTTTCCAACAGCTCTCAGGTCAGGTTAGCCCCCTCTCTGACCACTGGCTAATAAAGGACTCCTAACTTGACCAACACTGCGTGGCATTCCACTGCCTCCTGCTCCGTGTTACACTTACTGACAAAGGAGGTCCACAGTACATCCAGACTCTTTCCTCACACCTGTAATCTCAGCACAAGCAGAGGGATGGCCGGACTGTGGAGGGAAGCCTGCTCACATACTGAGACACCGTCTCAAAACAAAGTTCACAAGTATACATCACAGACACCTATACTCCATTAAATCAGAAAAAAACACAGAGGAACTGGGCACTGGGGACTAAAGCAGGAGGTTCATTGAAAATCCACTGTCATGGCTAGTGTTAGACCCTGTCTCAGAAGAGAAAACCAAACTGGGTCTGCTGACTCATGCCAGATTCCCAGCACTCTGGGAGGTAGAGACAGTGGTATTGGGAGTTTCAGGCCAGTCCTTGATACACCAATGAAATTAAAAATGCAAGCAGGGCACACTTAAGTGGGCACAACCTATCTGCCAGCTACCTCACTGTTGGTCCTCGAAGTCCATGGGCATGCTCCCTGGCCCCCAAGTAGCACTGAGTTCAGTGACAGCAGGGTGGGACAAGACCTGACTTGGGATCTGCCAGACACAGTACACCCCCCACCCCACTGCAGTCTCTCCTCTTCCTTCCTATACTGCACTGTCAAAGAACAAGGGTTCCATACATGTCCGAGGTTCCGAAGTCCTCTTGGAGTGAAAAGTCTGCGGGAGGCAAGACAGAACTCAGGATCTAAATCCCACCAAGTCAGGGATTGATAAAATTTCTTGGCCTGTAAAGGTCTGGGGGTAAACAAGAAGAAACTCAGGATCAAGAACTGTGTTCAAGTCATCCAGAACTTTGATCCAAAGTTCTTCAGCGGATTCTTCTGGGGCTGCATCGGAGCTGGCCTGAGAACTGGACCTTCCATTGAGGCTGGAGCTGCACTGATGGCTGGGTCTGGTGAAGTAGCATTTGCCCGAGGTTGACCCGGGTCGGCTACTCTGGCTGGGGGAAATGGGCAAGAGAAAGCTGTAGCTTTTTCTTGGCCAGTAAGCATGTAGTCCTGAGCGCTACACCCGAGAATCTCCCAAGAGGGATCCAGGCTGCAGAATCCTTGCCCTGGCCTCACTTGAGGCATAGAGCTGCAACCGGACGTCCCTGGACATGCAAAGTCTGCACTGGCAGAGGCTGGGGCTCCAGAGAGTGCACGAGTCCCAGCCGGTCGTTGGAGGCGCTCCTCAGGATGATTTCGTGAATATTTAGCCCGATTGTTCTTGAACCAGATCTGCAAGGAAAAAGGAACAGGTCAAGGGGAAGGATCTCCTGCAGCAGCCTGGGTCCAGACATGAAAGTGCTCCTGGAAAGCCTGGACCTCGGCCTCTACCCCAAACCCCATCACAGAGCTTCGGGATTCTACAGGCCAAGAAGAAGGAATGATGATGGCAGGAGGGCCAAGACCTGGCACCCAGGGACCAGGGAAGCTTCTGCTCCAGGGTTCCGAGGTTCACAGGGAGCCGAGATGTCTAAGCACCGGGAGACCCTGTAAGGTGGAACAAGAGTGCTCCAGTCTGTACAGGGTTCCAACACCTAGAGACTGAGAAGGATTCTGGGATCCAGTCCTCATTCACTCCAGATAATTAAAAATTGCAACCCTTCTGTAACTGGGAGCTGTGCCGAGTAGCCCCAACCATGGAGGAGCATCCGAAAAGCAAGGAGTCTTTCAAGAGAGGTAGGAGGGGCTATTCCAACAGCGGAAGAGAGGAGCGAAAGAGAAAACACACCTTGACCTGATACTCATTCACTCGAATCTTTTGCGCAATTTCCTTGCAGTCCTCAAGGGTCGGGTGCTTGTGCTTTCTGAAATATTCTTGCAAAACTTGTTTCTGCTCCTGAGTATAAACCGTTCGCTCCTTCCGCTGCCTCCTCAGAGCACTGGAGGGTACTTGGAGCCCAGGAGGTGGGGACACTTGACCATCTTGGTTCACTGGTGCCTCCATGGGCATTTGGAGCACTGGGGTCTCTAGGTTGCCTCCAATCATTTGATACCTTGGTCGCACTGGGGGTGCCGGGTTCATCTGGGGTCTTGGAGATCCTTGGAGACCCGCGGCCGCAGCGCTGCTTCCATTCATTTGGAACCTTGAATGGACTGGAGGTGCTGGGTTCATCTGGAGCCTTGGCGGCATTTGGAAACCTGAGGGCACAGAAATAACTTGGAACATTTTGCAACCTCGGTGCATTGGTGAGGCTGACCCCTTTGGATATCTGAGGGCATTGGAGGGCCCGGGAGCACAAGGGGATTTGGTGGCAGTGGAAGAGCTTCCTGCATTTGAGAACCTGGGAGAGAAGGGAAAAGGATCAGAGAAGCCCAGTCCCCAGTTCTGCCCATCAGACTTCCCATCAGTGCTGCAGGCTTCCTATGCAGCAGGGGCTCAGGCCTGGGTCTGGGCAGGACAGCAATGCAGTCATAGCATCTGGACCAGGACCTGGAGTCTCATCTGACTTTCCACTTGCCGCCCCAGTCCCTCACTGCTCTGGACTCAGCTTTCACAGCTTTATAATGAACCAGCAAAGAGCTCTTGTGTTAGTGCAGGACCCTTACTCCATGGAGGGTGGGCATGGCAAAGAACCTCACCCCAGAGGTTCCAGGCTACTGCCCCAAGCTCCCTCTCCTCCCAAGCAAGAGATAAAGGGAATCTGAGGCATGCAAGGGTCAACTTCTGCCACCCAAACCCCACCATACCATGCATACAGGCATGTCAGGTCCCAACTCACCCAGGACGTCAGCAGGCTCCTGCATCTTGGTGCTGCTCAGTTCTTCTGTTTGAGCTTCTCTCCCAGGACTAGGCCTTAAATACCCTCTTCACGCTGGACCTGCCCCCTTCCCACCCACACTGCAGTGGCTCCAAACATTGCCACCTGTGACTGTCCTGTACTGCTCCACCTTCTATAGAGCCCCACCTACTATTCAGCCACACCCTTTGGAAGCATCCCTTTACTGGCTCCATCTTTTCTGGTCTTTTTAGAGAAGGTCTAACTGTGTATAACTATGTAGTCCTGGTTAACCTGAAACTGCCTCTGCCCCCAGAATGCTGGGATTAAAGGTGTGAGCCACCACACCCTTCAATACATCTTTTCTTACTGAACAAACAGTACAGGTGTACATTTGTGCTGGTAACTGGGAGATTAACATACCCTTGGCTCAGCCCTGTATGGCCTCCCCCACAAAGGAAGCTGCAGCCCTCCCAGGGTCCCCATCTGAGAAAATGCACCAATCTGCTAGCTGCCTTGGTTTTCTTCCTTGGTCCTTTCCAATGCTAGGTACCCTCCTCCCAGGCCAGGGACCACACAGTGCCCCAGGTCCCAGGCTGCCCACCTCTCTGCCACTCTTGCTGTATCTGAAACATTCAGTAGCTTCTTCACAGACTCCAAGGACACCAAGTGCCCTAAGGTTATTCATAGAGCGGTCCCAGGTGACTGGACAGGAAGGCTCAGGTCACTAGCCTGATGGCAGTTTGTCCCTGGGCTGCATGGGTGTTCAGGAGACAGCTGCTGGTTGCTCTCTGTGAGGGACTTAACTGTCCTCAACTTATTCCTGGCACCCCTCAGCTTGGTTCCCAGGACTTCAACCACATGGAGCTTCATAGAACAGCAGGAAAGGGGCTGGAGAGATGGCTCAGCAGTTAAGAGCACTAACTGCTCTTACAGAGGACCGGCGTTTGATTCCCAGCACCCCCATGGAAGCTAACAACTGGCCATAACTCTAGTGCCAGGGGATCCAATGGCCTCTTCTGACCTCAGAGAACATTGCCCCACGTGGGTATACTTACATGTATGCAAGCAATACACTCATACACTTAAAATAAAAATAATAAATTTTAAAAATTAAAAAGAACTGCAGGAAAACAAGATTCAACTCACTTCTCATTTCTGTCTGGAAATACGTTAGAGAGAACTGGATTTACTATACTAAGTCTCCAGGAAACTTGCATGGTGGTCAGTAGAGGATGAAAATTCAATAGGAAATCTAAGACCAAGTAAATCAAACTCAACTGAGATATGGCTCTCTTGCAGAGTACTTGCCTTCCTTGTGGAATGACCTGGGTTCAGTTCCCTCTGCTGGTGAAAAAAATAATGAAATAAAATAGATCCCTCTCTCTTTTTTTAACTTTTTTTAAATTTTATTATTTTTATTTTATGTGTATGCATGTATTGCCTACATGTAAGTAAGCACAACATGTCGTGCAATGCCCTCAGAGGACAGAAGAGGCTGTTGGATCCCCTGGGACTTGGAGTTACAGACAGTTGTTAGCTGCCATGTGGGTAATGGGATTCAAACCTGGGTCTTCTGCAAGAACAACCAGTGTTCTTAACTACTGAGCCATCTCTCCAGCCCCAATCCCTCTCTTTTAAATTTTTATTTCATTTGTTTTCTGTATGTGTTTTGCCATGTGCATGCCACAGTACCCATGTGGAGGTCAGAGGACAACTCCAGAGCAGCCCTGTCCTTTTACCACTGGCTCCTGATGATCTAATGCAAGTCCTCAGCCTTAGCAGCAAATGCCTTTCCTGGCTCAGCCATCTCCCCAGTTCCAGATATCTTGGCTATATGAGTTTTATTGCCCATAGGAAGCTAGGTCTTGTCGAAGAGTTTTTCAGCCTGGATTCATTATTTAACTGTGGATGAATAGGAACTTTCATTTTGTTTTGCTTTTATTTGGTTTGGTTCTTTAAGACACAGTCTCTGTGCAGTCCCCACTGACCTGGAACTCAATATATAGAACAGGCAGGCCTCAGTCTCACAGAGAGATCCAACTGCCTCTGCCTCCCAAGTGCTGGGATTAAAAGCATGCACCACACTGCCCAACTGAATGGGAACTTCTGATCTACCGCCTCCCACTGCTGAGAACACGGGCTCAGAAATCTTGGTGACATTCTACCAGAGCTGAATATTCTCCTTTTTTTCTGGAAGCCCTGTGCCCTAGGTGGACATTTTCGTTTGCATCTTCAGTATCTGGGAAAACACTGGGCATTCAGCTGTGGATCTAGGGATCTCTAGCTCCACTGGTCGAGTGATTCCTAGCATGTACAAAGCCCTGGGTTCCATCCCCAGTGTTAGCTGACAACAGCTGTCTGTGTAGATGGGATCAGCAAAATTTATAACCTATCTAGCACCTTTATGAATTTGCTGTCTCCCTGCATATAGCATTCCCAGGAAAGGGTGGGACAAGAGAATTGACATCCTAAATCACTGTCTTATGTCCTATCTAGTACCTTCACTAATCTGCTAAATGCAGAGACCTCACCCCACTAATTTCAGAGAACCCTCCCCTTGACTTCAGTATGTTTCATCTCTAGCTCAGAGACCCCGCCCTTCTATAAACCATCTATAAACATAAGGGCTTTTCTTCCCCCTGCTGAAGGTGGCCGGCATTATTAAAGGCCTGATCACCTGAAATCCAAGACAGAGCATCTCTCTACCAAACATAGAAAAGGATCTCTATTACTTAAAACCTCCAGTTCAGGCACTGGAGAGATGGCTCAGTGGTTAAGAGCACTTGCTGTTCCTGCAGAGGACCCGGGTTTAATTCTTAGCACCCATGTTTGCAGCTCACAACCGCCTGTAAATCCAGCTCCAGGACATCCTCGGGAAAACCAACAGTCCTGTACATAGCCACACACATACATATACCTAATTTAAAGTACAATAAATCTTTTTTTAAAAGCTTGACTTTACTAGACCAAACAGCCCACAGCCCTTACTGTATTAAATGCCTTCCTCTGTTCTCCAAAGCAGCAGCAAAGCTTGGGTCACATACATCCAACATGACTTATGGATATTTTATTTCACTTTGTCTTGGGGTTTTTTGAGACAAGGTCTCATGTATCCCAGGCTGGACTCCAATTCACTGTATAGAGGAGGACAACCCTAACCCTGAACACCTGAGCATCCTGCCAATACCTCCCAAGGCATGAGATTATAGGTATGTGCTTCTCTCTCTCTCTCTCTCTCTCTCTCTCTCTCTCTCTCTCTCTGTCCCCACCCCATCCTTTTGAGACCTGTAACACCAGCTGGCCTGGAACTCACTGTGTAGACAAGGCTGACCCTGATGTCACAGACATCTGCCTGCTTCTGACTACTGAGTGCTGGGATCCAAGGTGTGTGCCACCACGCCGAGCTCTTGTTTTCTCTTTTGAGACAAGGTCTTGGGATGTGGTATGACAGTCCTGGAATGGGATAAGTAGACCAGGCAAGGCAGGAATTAACATAGATTCCCCCTGCCTCATTCACAGATGCATGGGCTACCATGCCCTGATCATTCTATCATTTTTTTATGTGTATGTGTGCATTGCCTGTATATATGTAAGTGCACCCACGTCATTTGATGACTGAAGAAGTCAGAAGAGGGTGTTGGATACCCTGGAACTGTAGTTACAGATGGATGTTAGCTGCCATGTGGGTGCTGGGTATCAAACGCAGGTCCTCTGCAAGAATAGTCAGTGCTCCTGATCACTGAACCATCTCTCCAGTCTGTCTTTAATAATTCACTAATTTCATTGAGTGTTGTGCTTTTAATAACATTACGGTGCACATATAGTAATTATTTTAATTAATTTACATATGTTTATGTGTATGAGTGTTCTGCCTACATGTATGTAAGTCTACCTGTGTCATGCAATGCCCATGGAGACCAGAAGAGGGCATAGAATCTCCTGATACTGGAGCTACTTTGGCTGTTAGCCACCATGTGGGTACTGGGAACCAAACCCAAGTCCTCTGCAAAAGAATCCATTGCTCCCAACCACTGAGCCATATCTCCAGCCCCCAAATATGGTAATTGTCTAATTTTTTTTAAGTATTTCAGAAAGTAAGACCTCAGCCAAGCATAGTGGCACACATCTTTAATCCCAGCATTCGGGAGGCAGAGGCAGGCAGATATCTGTGAATTCTCATTTAATGTCCTTTTTCCCTATCTCATTCAATTCTGATTTAATATTTTTTAAAAATAAATGTTTTGCCAATGAATATATTGTAACCATTCCTTTCTCTGTGGCTTGTCCTTTAACTGAATAAATGGAAAATGATTTTTTCTTTTTTTTGTCTTTTTGAGACAGGGTCTCTCTGTGGCCCCAGCTGTCCTGGAACTCACTATGTAGACCAGGCTGGCCTCAAACTCACAAAGATCCACCTGCCTCTGCCCCGCAAGTGCTGGGATTAAAGGTGTGCACCACCACACCCAGCCGGAAAATGATTTTTTGAAAAACTTAAAACTGTCAGGCGGAGCATGGTAGTGCACGCCTTTAATCCCAGCACTCGAGAGGCAGAAGCAGGTGGATCTCTGTGAGTTCAAGGCCAACCTGGTCTACTTAGTGAGTTCCAGGCCAGCTGGGGCTACAGAGAGACCCTGTCTCAAAAAGACCAAAAAAATAAAATAAAATAAAAAGTAAGACCTCAATGGGTAAATGACACAACTTCATGGAAAGACTTTATAAAACATGAAGTAGGCCGAGCATGGTGGCACACACCTTTAATCCCAGCATTTGGGATTAAAGGCAGGCGGATCTTTTTGAGTTCAAGGCCAGCCTGATCTACATAGTGAGTTCCAGGACAGCTGGGGCTACAAGGAGACCCTGTCTCAAAAAAGACCAAAAAAAAAAAAAAAAACCATGAAATAGTTTCCAACGGTGGTGTTCTGCAATGATCCCAGTTCTCAGGAAGTAGATGTAGGAGGATTAGGAGTTCAAGGTCATCCTTAGTACAGGTTGACTTTGAGGACAGCCCAGGCTTCAGGATACAATACTTTAGCAAAGGATTGGAAGCCCACTGGCATGGTGTCTCTCACCTTTAATCTCAGTACTCAGAAGGCAGAGGCAGGAAGGTCTCTTTGAGTTCCAGGCCACCAAGACTACATAATGAGACCCTGTCTCAAAAAACAAAAGCAAGAGGAGAACAATAGCATGCCTCACATCAACAAATCAATTATGTTTTTGAAACAGAATTGTGTCCTGGGAATTTGGGACAGAATCTCATGAGGCCCCAGCTACCACCAAACTAAGGCTGAACTTGAACTCCTGATTCTCCTGCCTCCAACTCCTGAGCGCTGGGATTACAGGTGTGTACCACCACACCTGATTTGGGGGGCGGGGGACAGATCCCAGAGTTTCATGCAGTTTAGGAAAGGACTCTGATAACTGAGCTGCATCTCTAACCCCAAAATGAGTTTGTGGTTGTTGCGGTTTTATTTTCCTAACCAGTCACCCAAAAATGAATTTCTCAATGGAATATAGACTGAATAGACAGTATTTTTTTTTTTTTGTTGGTCATCTTGAGACGGGTGCTCCCTGTAGCCCCAGCTGACCTGGAACTCACTAAGTAGACCAGGTTGGCCTTGAATTCACAGAGATCTGCCTGCCTCTGCCTCCTGAGTGCTGGGATTAAAGGCGTGTACCACCACGCCCAGCCTGACAGTATTAAATTTTTTAAAAATCATTTTTGATTTATTCACTTAAAGGACAAGCCACAGAGAAAGGAATGGTCACAATATATTCATTAGCAAAACATTTATTTTTAAATCAGAATTGAAGAAGATAGGGAAAAAAGGACATTAAATGAGAATTCCTGATGTGCACATGAGACAGCTACATTCCCAATCATCAGGGGGTACTCTGAACTTGGAAGGCTGAGGCAGGATGGTTACCCTGAGTTCCAGGGAGGACAGGATGCAGTGGACAGCAGGATGCAGCGGTGAGCAGAGACAATATCCCCTAAACACGCCCAACACACAGCACCTCCACTCCTAATCCTAAAAATTCACAGACAAGTTCTCGCATCCCCAAATGACCAGTGGAGACACTCAAGAGGGCCATGTCCAGCACACTGGGGATCTGGCCCATCCAGGACACAGCAGGAACCACCCCAAAAGAGTAAGAATTGTCCAGGGAAGATCAGTTCTGGTCTGCAATTCTACCTTGTCTTTATTACATAAATGGCCCAGCAAACATCAAGGATTTGTAAGCATCTATCTAGGAATGAGATCTCCGTGAAGTCAGTGTTGAGCGAGGAGCACCATTGGAGACAGAGAAGCATGGAGCATCCAGGGAGCCTGGGATTAAGCTGACAGGAGAGTTTCAGCTGGACCTGGGGCTGCGTCTGGAGCTGCCCCTGGAGCCTCGACTGGGGCTGCCGGTGTAGCTTCATTCATTCCCTTGGGGTGAGACTGTTGTGTTTGAAGCTCCAGCTGGGACTTCAGAGGGCACTTCTGGCTCTTTGCAGAACATATCACATTGTCCCTTGGAATTCTTAGAGCTTTTAGCTTGGCGGTCATTAAACCAGATCTGGAGGGAAAACAAAGGCTGGAGAGTTCAAAGGAAGGGGCCTCCTGCAATACCCAGCCAGGACCCCAGGTGTGAAGACGCCAGGTGGAAATGCCAGGCCTCTCATTTCCCTTTCTACCCCAGTCCATCACAGAGAGCTGGGGCTCTATAGGCTGGGGGTAGAGATGTAAAGGACAGTGCTCCCCACCCCAGGACACAGGGAGGAATCTGTTAGAGAATATCTGTATTCACAGAGAAGCCCTGATATCTGAGAACCCAAAGACCTGGTGAGGCTTCAGTGTGGGTGTGGGGTTTGTAGAGCTCCAGGTTAGAGCAGCATTCCAGGTGCGGCCTCCAGACTACACTAGTGAAACTTCAGGACTCTGGACCACTTTGCCCCTTGGGATTCCTCTTCTACTGCTTGAGAAAACCTAAAGTGTCCAAAGCAAATAGGGACAGAGGAGAGAAGAATGGCTCTTGGGATTGTTCAGAGAGAAAAGACTTGCCAGACCTGGATTTGGCAAACTGTTACATTAATCCTTCTCGCCAATGCCACACGGTCCTCATGGGATGGGTACTGACACTTTCTGAAAGATTCTTCCAGCTCCCACATCTGCTCCTTGGTATACACGGTGCATCGCTGCCGCTGCCTCCCGGGTGGACTAGGGGGCACTTGGAGCCCTGACACATCTGGGAGATACCGGAAGTATTGGGAAACTTGGAAATCTAGGATAACATAGAGACTTGAGTAATATAGGCAAACTGGGGTAGGTGGGGACTTCTGGAAACCTGAAAGAACTGGGGGGCATGATGATGGAGATGTGGATGCTTTGGAAGGCCAGGAAACACAGGATAGGTTGGATGCATATGGGGATTTGGTGGCTCTGGAAAAATCTGTTTGCTCTAGAGAACCTGGGAAAGAAGGGACATGGATTAGAGAAGCCCCAGTCCCCAGCTCCTGCCCATCAGTCTTCTCATCAATGCTCCAACCTTTCTATGCAGCCCTGGGTCTGGACAGACAGCAGTGCAGACAAGCACAGCATCTGGACCAGCACCTGGAGTCTCTCCTGACTTTCCACTTGCTGCCCCAGTCCCTCACTGCTCTGGACTCAGCCATCACAGCTTTGCAATGAACCTTCAACAGTTCCTGTATTATTGCAGGCCCCTCAGCCCACCTAGGCTGGAAGTGTGGGGTCACCCCACCCTAGAGATCCAGGCTGCTGCCCCAGTCCTCCTTTTCCTCTCCTACCTTTATTCTCTCCTCCAGCAAATGATGGAAGGACCCTGACCCTCCCAGGGCCAAGGTGCTATTATGAGGTTGTCTATCAGAGAAGAGTACTCAGACACAAAAAATAGCCAAAAGAAAGTCTTTATAGCCAGACCAGCAACTACACTGGGCATTTGGGTCCCAAGTGCAGCCTGGAGCCATTTTTAGGGTGAGCTTTTATGCAGAAAAATCACATTCAGGGGTGAAAAGTTCAAGTTCTCAAACTTAGGAGTATAAAGCCCCCCTAACAGTTTCTATTCTGTAAGAGAACAATTTCTATTCTGCAAGAGCAAGCCAAGTGGAAAGTACAGAAGCCAGAAATCTGCTGTGAACAGGAGCAACCAGGTGCACAATGACCTGTTCTCAAACCCATAACTTGGTGCAGATGGGTGAAAGTTTGCAACTCCCACATTTGAGCTAACTGTCTCTAGCTTTAACTATCGAGTTTAACTGAGTCCTGCTCATAACATGGCGTAGCTATGGTCAGTCTTGAGGTGCCCCACCACAGTGCCATAGGATCTGCTCTAATCCTCACAATGAGAATAACCTGCAACTCCACAGCACATAAATCATTTTGGCAGATCGAGGGGGAACAGTCTCAGAGAAGGCGAGCCTCCTCTGGAGGCCGAGATGGAATCTCCAAAGCCTCAGACACAGGATCACATGCTTGCCATCCCTCACCTTCTGCACAGGCTCCTCAGGGCCCCGACTCACCCAGGAAATCCACAGGCTCCCCTGATTCCATCCTGCTCTGCCCTGATGCTTGAGACTTTACTCACAGAACCTGGGATTAAATCAAACCAAGTCACACCCAGCCTGCAGGGCATCTCCCTTCAAACCCACTCTGCAGGCCTCCCACTGGGCTTCCTCATGGAGCAGCTGCTAAGGACTGATTTGTGCTGGAAACTGGGAGCTGGGACAGTACTGGCCCTGCCCATTCATGGAGAAAGCTGGGAACCACCTGGGTCTTATCTCAGGTAATGGTCCTCCAGCCAGCCTCCCAGGTAGTCATCCTCACTCCTTCCAGTATTGGCAACCCTCCTGTAAAGACATGGAATGTGCCCACCTCCCCCATCTCCATCCTTCCCTCCTGACCACCACATGGATGCTCTACCTGGAGCATACAGCAGCCTCTCCCTCATTCCCAAAAATACTCACATCCCTGTGGTCTGATGCAAAGGTGTTCCAGATACTTAGAAAAGAGGGCTCAGGACACTGCCCTGATGGTGGTTTGTTTTCTTCTTCTTTAATCTCTGGGCTGAGGGCCAACAGGTGTTCAAGGAACAGCTGTTGATGTCTCCTTGTGAGCAAATAAACTGCCTTCAGGTTCTAGCTGAGACTCAGAATTGGTCCAGCCCCTTCAAATCAAACTCATTAGGGACAGGACTGGTGGCGCACATCTTTGATCCTAGCACTTGGGAGGCAGAGGCAGGCAGATTTCTGTGAGGTCATAGCAAGTTCCAGGCTAGTCACTGCTATATAAGTGAGACCCTGTCTCAAAAAAACAAAAAAAAATGCAAAATACAAATATAAAATAGAGTAAACAAAGCAGGCCTGGAGTGTGGGTCAGTGAAGCAGCCTGTGCTTCAGATCCACCGGGGAGGGCTGCAAATATAGGTCAATGAGAGAGTCCTTGTCTAGACTCTTCACCAGTGACAAATCCATAGCATTGCACAGGCCGCAATAGACTGCTTGTCTAGCATGAGGGAGTTATGGGTTCATCCAAGCACTTGAAGGAAGGAAAAACACACCAAGCCTAGTGGTCCATGTCCTTAGTGCCACCTACTTGGGACACTGAGATGGCCAGACTGCAAATTCAAGGCAAGACTGGGTAGCTTAGTGAGATCTTGAGTTAAAAGAAAATACGAAGCCAGGTGTGGTGGTGTACGCCTGTAGTCCCAGCACTTGGGAGGCAGAGGCAGGCAGATCTCTGTGAGTTCAAGGCCAACCTGGTCTACATAGTGAATTCCAGGACAGCTGGGGCTACAGGGAGACCCTGTCTCAAAAAAAAAAAACAACAGGATTCAGGGCATCCAATGAGATAACTCTTCTGACAAAGGTGCTTGCCACCAAGCCTGAAGACCTGAGTTCCACCCCCCTGGACCACATGGTGGAAGGAGAGAACCAACTGCCACTAGCCCCTCCTGTGACCTCAACATGCACTCATGGCCCCAGAACACACACACACACACACACACACACACACACACAAATGTTTTATGTAAATTAAAATTTTATTTTGAAGAAGGAGAACTGGAATACAGTTCAGAGGAAGAGTGCTCCTTGTAATGTAAAGTCCATAGTGACTTCTCACTAGCCCCCCACCGACACACACACACACCACTAATGATTGTTCAAATACCATGAGGGTCTGTCAGGGATACCCAAACACGGTGTAAAAACAATGTCACTCTGTGGATTTGGAGAGGTGGCTCAACAGTTAAGAACACTAGCTGCTCTTGAAGAGAACCGGTTCACTTCCTCGTACCCACCTGGCAACTAACAACCATCCATAACTCCAGTTCCAGAAGATCCATGCCCACTCTTCCTCCACAAGCATGGCATAACATGGATGCACTTACATACATGCAGGTGAAATACACATGAAATAAAAATAAATTTTAAAAATTTGTAATTAAAAGCAATGTAGTTATAATAGCATATCAGGCAAGAGTGGATTTTTTTAAATTGTTTTCAAAGTCTTTCTAGTTAAGTAACCTGCAATCTCAAAACAATAATCTTTACTTTTTATTTATTCTTTTTCTGGTCTTTTTGAGACAAGATGTTCCTGTGGTCCTAGCAGCCCTGGAACTTGGTATATAGACCAGGCTGGTGTCCATCTCACAGAGATCCACCTGCCTCTGCCTCCCAAATGCTGGAATTAAAGGTATGCACCACCATATCCAGTCCAGATTTTTCAATAGTACAGCACTATTCAAAGTAGTAAAATATGTCACATTAAGGTTCTCAAAAACATTAACAAGATAAATCATACAATAGCAAAATGTTGTGTCCTAGAAACTGACAGAACTTCATAGTGAGCCAGGTCATGGTAGTAAAACCTGTGACCTCAGCACTCAGAGGTCACAAAGGGGAGAATGATGAAAGCTAGGGGGCCAACCTGGTCTATGTACTGAGACACTGTCTCAAAAACAAATAAAGCAAAACAATCCCCACCACTATGGGAAACGGAAGCGGGCAGGTCCATAGTTTCAGACCAGACCCTTGATATATCAATTACAAACACAATAGAAGCACAGTCAGGGCACAGAGAAGTTGGCAGGTGAACAGGGCATAGAACCTACAATTCAGAGTGGGAGCAGCTCTGCCCACCTGAGGAAACCCAGGGAAGGAGCTGGTGGAGCACAGGGCAGTGCCATCTTCAGGGAAGACCTGTGCCCAGCCACTCCAGGACTTCATACTGAGAGGGACAGGAACAGGGAAAACACCACTGGGCTATGTAGGCCTAGCATAGAATTTGTGGCCCCTGCATCCCAAACAGTCTTTCTAAACTCTTTGGCATGCTGTCCTGTGGGTCTCTCCCTTCCCTCGTGGGTCACTGGCCACCGATCCACAAGAACAAAGGAAGCAGAGGCAACCAACCAGGTCAGGACGGCCAGTGAGCACGACGGAAAAGACCTTCTGGCAGTCAGGTTCAGTGATACAGCTCGTTTATTCAGTAGGGGTCAGGGAAAAATATTGGGTGGAGGCAGCAGCCAAAGCTTCAGCTGACAGGTGTTCATAGTGTGCTTTATTTACATGTGGTAGGGGGATCCTATCATCTCTATAGGGCAATGCCTAATTATCATATAGAAAAAACCTGGGGGCAGTTTTACTGTAGGTAACTGTGCCAAAGGTCATGTTCCAAATAAGGCCAGGCATCTGTGCTTGGAGGCACTTTCCAGGTAAGTCAGGCAGACAGCAGGAAGCCCCTGCTGAGAAAGGGACAGCAGGGTTTCCCAACACTGTCCTGAGTATTTGGCCCACTGGTTCTTGAAAGAGACCCAGAGGGACAAAGAAGGGACAAGCCAACGGAGGGGCCCCAGGCAGCAAACTAGGCTCCAGATGTGGAGACGCTGCTGGAAAGCCTTGAAATGGAGCTGTGGGGACTGGAGGACAAGAAGAAGGAATGAAGGCAGGAGAGCCAGGGTTTGACACCCAGGGACCAGGGAGGCTGTTATTAGAAGGTCGGAGGCTTCACAGGGAGCCCTGCCGTCTAGGCGTCAGAAGACGTCAGGGGAACAGGATGGCCAGAGTGTGTAAGAGATTCTGGATGTTTTCGTGGGGGTGGGATTTGGGGTCCATTTCTGGGTCCACACCAGTAAATATACATATTTCAATCCTTCATCAGCTGGGAGCTGTGCCAAGCAGCACCAGCAATGGAGGACCACCAGAAGTGCTGGACTTAGAAGCATGCTAAGTGGCTGACAGGGAATGGCTATTCTAACTGGGAGAGAGAGGCAGGAGAAAGGCCAGCCTTGGTCTGTTGCTTCTTCATGTTAATCTTTCTGCCACCGCCACACAGCCCCCTCAGTTCAGGCACTGGCAGTTTCTTAAATAGTCTTCCATATCGTGCTTCTATTCCTGAGTTTACACTGTGTACTTGGGCTGCTGCCTCTTTCATGAACTGGGGAAGCACTTAGGACCATGAAGAGTCTGGGGAACCCAGAAGCTCTGAGGAATTTGGAAAGCTGGAAGAAAATGAAAGCCTCAAATACAGGAGTAACCAGAGAGGATGGTACTTTTGAAAATCTGATGGATCTGGGGGGACCTGATTACTCTGAGGGCATGTGGAAACCTGATTGCTTTGGGGTGGGAGGCCACTGGAAACCCAAGTGTTGAGTCACCCAGCATTTGGCATCTCTGGAGAAGCTGATTACACTGGAGAAGAGAATACAGAGGAGAAGAAGGGAAGTAGATCAGAGAAGCCCCAGTCCCCAGCTCTGCCCATCAGTCTTGCCATCAATGCTCCATGATTCCTATGCAGCAGGGACTGGGGCTGGCAGGACAGCAATGCAGAGATGCACAGCATCTGGACCAGCACCTGGAGTTTTTCCTGACTCTCCACTTACTGCCCCAGTCCCTCACTGTTTTAGTTTATTCCTTTTTAGATAGGGTTTAAGGGTATATAACTAGAGATCCTTGGTTGGCCTGGAGCTGCCCCTGCCCCCAGAATAATGGAATTAAAGGTGTGAGTGACCACACCCTTCCAGTCACCTTTTCTTACTCAGCAGGTGCAGATGTACATTTGTGCTGGTAACTGGGAGATTAACACACCCACGTCTCCACCCTGTATGACCTCCCCCACAGAGGAAGCTGCAGCCCCCTCAGGATCCCCATCTCATGAAATGCACCTCCAATCTGCTAGCTGCCCTGGGGCTCTTCCTTAGTCCTTCCTTCTAAGACCAGGAACCACACAGTGCTCCAGGTCCCAGACTGCCCACCTCTCCACAATACTCCCTCTTTGGACCATTCTGCAGCCTCCCCAATCTCCAAGGACACTGATGCTCCCTTTGATTGTTTACCAAGCAGCCCCACAGGTGCCTGGACAGGAAGGCTCATGTCACTGACCTGATAATAGCTTGAAGTCTGTTCATGGTTTGTCCTTGGGCTATACAAGTGTTCGGAGGACAGCTGCTGATGATTCCTTGAGGGACTGACCTGCCTTCAATTTATTCTTGGGACCCCCTCAGCTTGGTTCCCAGGACTCCAGCCACTTGGACCTGCAGAGAACTGAGGAAAAACAAGATTCAACTCACTTCTCATTTTATCTGGAAACCTGTGTCAGGGAAGAACTGGATTTTAAGTACCCAGGAATATTTCATTGTAATGCACAGAGGATGAGAATTCAATACAAAATCTAAATCAAGAGAAACATGAATCATCTCCATTAAGATCATGAATGATCCATGGCTGTTCACTATACCCACTTCTTTTCAATTTAGTGCTTGAAACCCTAGCTAGAGCAATAAGACAAGAGAAGGAAATTAAAGGGAAATTGTAAAA
>NW_008332085.1:95952-96454 GCF_000622305.1 Nannospalax galili | reverse complement strand
AGTCAGGGCGCTGGGGAGATGGCTCAGCAGTTAAGAACACTGACTGTTCTTGCAGAAGACCCAGGTTCAAATCCCAGCACCCACATGGTAGCTCACAACTGTCTGTAACTCCAGTTCCAGGGGATCTGGCAGCCTCTTCTGTCCTCTATGGGCATTGCATGACACACATACACATAACATAAAAATAATAAAATATTTTTTATAAAGTCAATTTATCCCTATTTGCAAATGATGTGATATTATATAGAAGAGATCCCCAAAATCCCACCAGAAAATTTCTAGAAATCATCAACACTTTCAGCAAAGTAACAGAATACAAAATCAACTTATAAAATCAGTAGCCTTAGTATATACTAAAAATATGAAGTCGGGCCAGGCGTGGTGGCTCATGCCTTTAATCCCAGCACTTGGGAGGCAAAGGCAGGTAGATCTCTGTGAGTTCAAGGCTAGCCTGGTCTACATAGTGAGTTCCAGGACAGCTGGGGCTACAGGGAGACCCTGT
>NW_008332085.1:95182-95771 GCF_000622305.1 Nannospalax galili | reverse complement strand
TACCTTGGAATAAACCTGACCAAAGACATTAAAGAGCTCTACAAAGAAAATTTTAAATCTTTAAAGAAAGAAATTGAGGAAGACATCAGATGGAAAGACATCATCCTATGCTCATGGATTGGTAGAATTAATATGGTGAAAATGACCATCCTACTAAAATAAATTTACAGATTTAATGGAATACCAATCAAAAGCCCCTGACATTCTTTACAGAAATAGAAAAGAAACATCCTAAAATTCATATGGAAGCCCCAAAGACTCTGGAGAGCCAAAGCAATCCTGAGCAAAAAGAGCAATACTAAAGGGATCGTCCTACCAAATTTCAAAGTACATTACAGAGCTGTAGTAATAAAAGCAGCATGGTACTGACACAAAAACACACATGTAGATCAGTGTAATAAAATAGAAGACCCAGAGCTGGAGAGATGGCTCAGTTGTTAAGAACACTGGCTGTTCTTGCGGAAGACCCAGGTTCGAATCCCAGCACCCACATGGGAGCTAGCAACTGTCCATAACTCTGGTCCTGGGGAATCCAACAGCCTCTTTATGGGCATTGCACATGAGTGCCTGTACATACAAAACACTCAGT
>NW_008332085.1:79528-95121 GCF_000622305.1 Nannospalax galili | reverse complement strand
TGGAGCACATCTTTAATCCCAGCAGGAGGGAGGCAGAGGCCAGCAGATCTCTTTGAGTTCAAAGCCAGTCTGGTCTACCCAGGGAGTTCCAGGTCAGCTGATGTTACTGGAGCCTCTGTCTCAAAAAGACATAAATAAATAAATAAATAAATAAATAAATAAATAAATAACTGGAGAAAAGACAACAAACGTAACAAATAGTGCTGGAGAAACTGGTAAAAGAAATAAGACCCATATATATTTGCCTATACAAAAAGTAACTCCAAGTTGATAAATATATCAATGTGAAACCTGAAACACTGAAACTGTTAAAAGAAAACATAGGCCGAAACTTACAAAACATGGGTGCTAAAAAGGAGTTTCTAAATTGGATTCCATTGGTTCAGGAATTTAGGACAACGACGGGACATGATTAAACTGAACAGCTTCTGTACAAGCCTACAGAGTGGGAAAGACTCTGCCACCTATACAACTGACAGGTGGCTAATTTCCAGAATGTACTGACATATGTTCTCTCTCATCTCCAGATCCTTCAATGTGAGTATACATCCAAATGTAACCCCAGGAACCAGGAAAATGGAAAGGCACATTGAGGATAAAGAGTAAGAAGGAACTTGAGAGAGGAGAATAGTAGGCGACAGGTGTTATCAAGCAAGAAACGGGGAAAACGGGGGATACTTTATCTGGGGAGGAAATAGGGAGAGTTATACAGGGGGAGAGATTGGAAATAAAGATAAATAACTCTTAGGTGGTGGTAAAAACCAGGGGGAAATATATTTGTTCAAAAGTCTACTGATAAATACACATTATATATATGGGTGTTGGGGGGGGTATGTGGATGTGGGTGTGTATGTGCATGTGTATAGTTGAAGGCTATATAACAAAAATTACAGTGCTAGGCAAGAGAAATCTCCCTTTGAGTTGTTGGTCAGGGTAGACCCAGAGACTCCCTAAATAACACACACTATTGCCACAGCCTTTAGTTGCCTTCCAGCAACTGAAAACTAGAGGCAGTTGTCTCAGAGTGTGTGACTAGAAAGTTCTGGCCCAGCTACTGGGATGTGGGGTTGAGAAAAAGCTCAGCCCATGCCTGGTCACTCTGGTGAACTGTTTTTCTAAAGCCTTTGTATATTTTGCTTGGCTTGCACCTACAGGAAGAACTGTTGGGAACTTTCCCACCCCGAGCTATGAGAAACTGTTGTAGCGGGGAGGGAGGCTTTGATTTTTCTGTATAAAAGTCTACCCTGAGAAAGGCTCAGGGCTGCACTTGGGACCCAAATACCCAGTGTAGTTGCCTGCCAGCTATACTTTTGGTTGTTTTCTGTGTCTGAGTGGTCTTCTCTGGTGGGACACCTTGTAACGACTGGCCAAAGAATAAGAGACTGGCAGAGAACAAGAGACTGCAGAGTGCTTGTCCCTGGGTAGGACTCCATTGTCGAGCCTCTGCCACCCAAGCTCTGGAACATTATGGAAGAGGGGCAGAAAGACTGTAAGAGCCAGAAGTGGTGGATGATGCAAGAAAAGTTTTCCAGAAAGCTGGGAAGTTACTCATATGAACTCACAGCAATGGTGACAGCATGAACAAGACCTGGGTAAGCTCAAGTCAGACATCACAGTATAGAAGTGGGAGAGTGGGGAAGAAACTCCAACCTGAGCCATGAAACTATTGAAAACCAATAGATGCTGGAAGACGGAGTATTATTTTTATTTAACAGTGTGATGCTATATGGAGTAAAGAGGTGCCAGTGGATGGATCCACACTGAAAGGCATTTGGAAAACACGTATTTGACTCTACAAGCCTGGTGTGTGTGTGTGTGTGTGTGTGTGTGTGTGTGTGTGTGTGTATGACAGAATAGATGAAATCAGGTGGGGTATTAGATGCATGTATATAGGGGGAGTGGGTCTAAAAGTGATCAAATTATATTGTATGAAATTCATAATTAAATAAAAAAATTTTTAGAACTAAATTTAAAATTTTTTTAAGCAAGTAAGAGCCAGGCATGGTGGTACAGGCCTTTAAACCCAGCACTTGGGAGGCAGAGGCAGGTGGATCTCTGTGAGTTTGAGACCAGCCTGTCTACAAAAGTGAGTTCCAGGCCAGCTGAGGCTACAGGGAGTCCCTGTCTCAAAAAGACCAAAAAAAAAAAAAAAAGTAAATAAAAGGGGGAGGGAAGTTAAGTATGGTGGTGAATGCCTTTAATTTCAGCACCTGAGAGGCAGACAGGCAGATCTTTGTGAGACTGAGGCCAGCCTGGTCTGCACAGCCAATTCCATCCAGCTGGGGCTACGGGGAGACCCTTTCTCAAAAAGAAGGGGGAGCCAGTCAGGGAGCTTGCTCACTGGTGGGTCCCTTACCTTGCATGCACAAGGGCTGGGTTCTAGCTCCAGAATCAAAGGGGTGCAGAGGGGGCACTGGAAATGATTCAATTTGGTGAGTAAGGCATGTGTCACTGGAGTTCTCTTAGGGTCCCCTGCTCCTGACGCAGGTAGATAAACCACATAACACATCTTTATCTGAATTTTGCTTAGTTTATACCTCTCAGGGGGGAGGGGAGTGACTTAACAAAGAAACGAACACCCAACACCCAGCACCCAGCTCTGCGAGGCCCGGCCCTCCGTTCTGGATCGCTTTTGCCCAGTCTGCCTCATGCCCACTCACCCCAGAGTTCCATGGGGGGTCCACAGGGTCCTCTCAAGGTCCCCCCACGCCCCATAGGGTCCAGGGCAGGCTGGCTTGCCCGCTTCCTGTTCCCTGCTTCTCAGAATGGTGCCAAATCCTTTCGTTCAATCTCCCCACACTAGGCTTCATCCTTCTTCCCGGGGTACCCTGCGCTAGCCCATGGCTCTTCAAAAGTCCGGGAAGAATAAATCATTTTCGGGCTAGAGCATTCCAGACCTAAATTAGACCAAGAATTAGGTATTTGTTGGAGGTGGAAATCAGGCCTCATCCAAGGTACTATGCATGCATTCTAAGACCTAGCTAGTCCCCAACCCAGAAGAGTTCTTGGATTTTCTTAGCATTATATATCAGTTATTGATTATTTTTCAATTATATGTGTATGATGGGTGTCAGTATGAGTGCAGTGTTTGAATTACAAGCTGCTGTCAACCACCCAACATGGGAGCTGGGCTTGAACTCAGGTCCTCTGGAAGAGCACTAAGCACTCTTAACCACTGAACTGTCTCTATAGTCCACAAGACTTTTTTTTTAATCTCTTATTACACTTTAATGTGGGGTTGTGTGAGGCTCTTGTAGAGGTCAGAGAACCGTTTGTGGGGATCTATGTTCTCTCCTATGATCTATGCGGTCAGAGACATTGAGCTCAAGTCTACAGGCTTGGCTGAAAGTGCCTATACCTCTGAGGCAACGCTCTGTCTCAAGAAAAATGTCTTCTTCAGGAGGCAGAGGCAGGTGGATCTCTGAAATCAAGGCCAGCCTGGTCTACAGAGAGTTCCAGGCTAAAAGAAGACCGTCTCAAAAAATAATGTAATTTGAAATTTTACTTCTTGAAAACAGAGCTCATAGGTAGACTGATACCAATTTTGAAGTTCTGCTTTGAATCCAAAGTATCCCACATAGAAGTGAAACTGAAGATTTTCCATGGCTTCTGGACATTTTAGAGGTGTGTATGGGAATTCCATCCAGGTCTTTTAAAAAATGTCACTCTAATAGTCAATCTGGTAAATTTTTAATTGTTTCAGGAAATGTTATTTTTCCTTTCATTGACCTAACCTTCAATCCAATAATGAACAATGAATTTCTTTCTTTGGTTTGGTTTTTAGGCAGTTTCTCATTATGAAGCCCTGGCTGCTTGGAACACAAAGATCCGCCTGCCTCTGCCTCCCCAGTGCTGGGATTAGAGGTGTGGTCTACCACGCCCAAGGAAAAATGAATGATTTAATATTTTCAGGGCTTGGAGGGCTCCCATTATGCAATTCTGACTGACGTGGAGCTTTCTCTGTAGACCAGACTGGTCTCAAACTCAAGAGATATCCATGCCCATCTGCCTCCCTCTGCTGGGATTAAACACAAGTGACACCATACCAGCTTAAATTATTTTTTCAATGGTTTATTTGTATATGTGTGTGTGTTCTGCCTATGTTTGAGTGCCCCTGAAAAAAGGGTATCAGAAGCCCTGGAGCTGGAGCTATAGGCGGCTGAAACCAACAGAGCAGGGTTCTAGGACCAGAACTTATCTTCTGAAAAAGAAACAAGGCTCTTTACCCCTAAGACATATCTTCAGCCCCAGGAGGGCTTTTTTTATGTGTAGGAGTGTTTTGCCTGCATGTCGTGCAATGCCCTCATGGGTGTCACATCCCCGGAACTGGAGTTACAGGCCATTGTTAGCCACCTGGGACCTCTGTAAGAGAAGTTAGTGCTCTTAACCACTGAGCCATCTCTCCAGCCCTAATTTTTTTTAGACAGGTTTTTCCATAGACCCAGCTGTCCTGGAACTCAGTAGAGCAGGTTGGGCTAAATCTCAGAGATCCTTTCCCTCCCAAGTGCTGGGAAAGATCCACCAGCCCCTGTCTCCCAAGTGTTGGCATTAAAGGAGAACATGACCATAACCAGCATCCCAGGGGTATAGAGTAAAGGAGGCCACATTAAATTTTTTTGGGAGGTTCTTTTTGAGACAGGGTCTCCCTGTAGCCCCTGGAACTCACTATATAGACCAGGCTGGCCTTGAACTCACACAGATCCGCCTGCCTCTGCCTCCCGAGTGCTGGGATTAAAGGTGTACGCCACCACAGCCCACAAGAGTAAAGGAGGCCACATTAAATTTAATTCAAGAACACTTTATTCCTTTAAAGAAAAGATGGCTCACACAGAGATACTTATTGAAATGAGAAAACTGGCTCCATTTTGCTCTACCTGACTTTCGCTCACCCAGAGTTTCTGCCTAGCTCTGCCCCCTGCATCCAGCCCATCAGAACCGGTCCCATGAAGGTTACATTGCTTCTACAATACTGGTAAACATATAAATACCCAGGTAGCAGTCTTCTCCCAGCATCTCCATGGAAGCCATTGTTTCTGAAATTCTAAGAATTTGTTTTTCCTAACTGAAACTTTTTCTTAACTGAAAACTTCTCCAGTGTAACTATGATCTAACTCCAGTTACTGGCTTTGCCCCTGGCATGATTTAATTATGGTTTTAATCTTTATAAACCCACTCTGCCTCCCCTTGGGGTGGAGAGCACTTTTGAATCTATGGGGCTGGGGTTTCCAACAGCTCTCAGGTCAGGTTAGCCCCCTCTCTGACCACTGGCTAATAAAGGACTCCTAACTTGACCAACACTGCGTGGCATTCCACTGCCTCCTGCTCCGTGTTACACTTACTGACAAAGGAGGTCCACAGTACAGCCAGACTCTTTCCTCACACCTGTAATCTCAGCACAAGCAGAGGGATGGCCGGACTGTGGAGGGAAGCCTGCTCACATACTGAGACACCGTCTCAAAACAAAGTTCACAAGTATACATCACAGACACCTATACTCCATTAAATCAGAAAAAAACACAGAGGAACTGGGCACTGGGGACTAAAGCAGGAGGTTCATTGAAAATCCACTGTCATGGCTAGTGTTAGACCCTGTCTCAGAAGAGAAAACCAAACTGGGTCTGCTGACTCATGCCAGATTCCCAGCACTCTGGGAGGTAGAGACAGTGGTATTGGGACTTTCAGGCCAGTCCTTGACACACCAATGAAATTAAAAATGCAAGCAGGGCACACTTAAGTGGGCACAACCTATCTGCCAGCTACCTCACTGTTGGTCCTCGAAGTCCATGGGCATGCTCCCTGGCCCCCAAGTAGCACTGAGTTCTGGTTCAGTGACAGCAGGGTGGGACAAGACCTGACTTGGGATCTGCCGGGCACAGTAGCCGCCCCCCCCCCACTGCAGTCTCTCCTCTTCCTTCCTATACTGCATTGTCAAAGAACAAGGATTCCACGTACAAGTCCAGGATTGATAAAACTTCTTGGCTTGAAAAGGTCTGGGGGTAAACAAGACGAAACCCAGGATCGAGAACTGTGTTCAAGTCATCGAGGACTCTGATCCAGAGTTCTTCAGCGGATTCTTCTGGGGCTGCATTGGGGGCTGCATTGGGAGCTGCCATGAGAACCGGACCTTCCACTGAGTCTGGAGCTGCACAGACGGCCGGTTCTGGTGAGGCAGCATTTGACTGAGATTGACCTGAGTCTACTGCCCTGACTGGGAGAAATGGGCCAGAAAATTCTGCAGCTGATACTTGGCCAGTAAGCATGTCGTCCTGAGCACTACACCCGAGAATCTCCCAAGAGGGATCTAGGCTGCAGAATCCTTGCCCTGGCCCCGCTTGAGGCATGGAGCTGCAACCGGATGTACCTGGACATGCAGAGTCTGCACTGGCAGAGGCTGGGGCTCCAGGGAGTGCACGAGTCCCAGCAGGTTGTTGGAGACGCTCCTCAGGATGATTTCGTGAATATTTAGCCCGATTGTTCTTGAACCAGATCTGCAAGGAAAAAGGAACAGGTCAAGGGGAAGGATCTCCTGCAGCAGCCTGGGTCCAGACATGAAAGTGCTCCTGGAAAGCCTGGACCTCGGCCTCTACCCCAAACCCCATCACAGAGCTTCGGGATTCTACAGGCCAAGAAGAAGGAATGATGATGGCAGGAGGGCCAAGACCTGGCACCCAGGGACCAGGGAAGCTTCTGCTCCAGGGTTCCGAGGTTCACAGGGAGCCGAGATGTCTAAGCACCAGGAGACCCGGCAGGGTGGAGCAAGACTGCTCCAGTCTGTACAGGGTGGCAACACCTAGAGACTTAAAAGGGATTTTAGGTCCAGTCCTGGTCCACACCAGAAAATTAAAAATTGCATCCTTCTGTAACTGGGAGCTATGCCAAAGAGCCCCAATAATGGAGGATCACCCGAAGTGCAAGGAGTCTTCCAAGTGAGGTAGGTGACTGATGGGGGAGGGGCTATTCCAACAGCGGAAGAGGAGCCAGGGAGAGAACACACCTTAACCTGATACTCATTCACACGAATCTTTCGTGCAAGCTCCACGCATTCCTCATAGGTCGGGTGCTTGTGCTTTCTGAAATATTCTTGCAAAACTTGTTTCTGCTCCTGGGTATAAGCTGTTCTCTTCTTCCTTTGCCTCCTTGGAAGACCAGGGAGCACTTCGAGCCTAGGAGGTGGGGAAACTTGACCTTCTTGGGCACCCATGGGCCTTTGGAGAACTGGGACCTCCGGGTTGCTTCCGATAATTTGGAACCTTGATTGCACTGGGGGTGCTGGGTTTATTTGGAACCTTAGGGGCCCTTGGAGACCCGCGGCCGCAGCGTTGCTTCCATTTATTTGGAACCTTGGTTGGATTGGGGGTGCTGGGTTCATCAGGAGCCTTGGCGGCATTTGGAAACCTAAGGGAACTGGGAAATTTTGGAGCATGTGGGAACCTGGGTACATTGGTGGGGCTGAAGGCATTGGAGGGCCCAGGAGCGCAGAGGGATTTGTTGGCACTGGAAGAGCTTCCTGCATTTGAGAACCTGGGAGAGAAGGGAAAAGGATCAGAGAAGCCCAGTCCCCAGTTCTGCCCATCAGACTTCCCATCAGTGCTGCAGGCTTCCTATGCAGCAGGGGCTCAGGCCTGGGTCTGGGCAGGACAGCAATGCAGACAGTCATAGCATCTGGACCAGCACCTGGAGTCTCATTTGACTTTCCACTTGCCGCCCCAGTCCCTCACTGCTCTGGACTCAGCCTTCACAGCTTTATAATGAACCAGCAAAGAGAGTCTTGTGTTAATGCAGGACCCTTACTCCGTGGAGGGTGGGCATGGCAAAGAACCTCACCCCAGAGGTTCCAGGCTACTGCCCCAAGCTCCCTCTCCTCCCAAGCAAGAGATAAAGGGAATCTGAGGCATGCAAGGGTCAACTTCTGCCACCCAAACGCCACCACACCATGCATACAGGCATGTCAGGTCCCAACTCACTCAGGACATCAGCAGGGTCCTCCATCTTGGTGCTGCTCAGTTCTTCTGTTTGAGTCTCTCTCCCAGGACTAGGCCTTAAATACCCTCTTCACGCTGGACCTGCCCCCTTCCCACCCACACTGCAGTGGCTCCAAATGCTGCCAAATGTCCCATACTTCAGCTCCACCTTCTATAAGCCCCACCTGCTATTCAGCCACACCCTCTGGAGGCATCCCCTTACTGCCTCCATCTTCTGGTCTCTTCAGAAAGGGTCTAACTGTGTATAACTATGTAGTCCTGGTTGACCTGAAACTGCCTCTGCCCCCAGAATGCTGGGATTAAAGGTGTGAGCCACCACACCCTTCAATACATCTTTTCTTACTGAGCAGCTGCAGCTGTACATTTGTGCTGGTAAACTGGGAGATTAACACACCCTTGGCTCCTCCTGTATGGCCTCCCCCACAGAGGAAGCTGCAGCCCTCCCAGGGTCCTCATCTCACTAAATGCACCTCCAGTCTGCTAGCTGCCCTGGTTCTCTTCCTTAGTCTTTTCCAATACTGGATGTCCCTCCTCCAAGTCCAGGGACCACACAGTGCTCCAGGTCCCAGGCTGCCCACCTCTCCACCATACTCCCTCTTTGGACCATCCAGCAGCCTCTTCCCAGTCTCCAAGGACACTGAGGTCCTTATGGTTATTCACAGAGCAGCCCCAGGTGTCTGGACAGGAAGGTTCTGGAAAGGAAGGTGTCTGGACCTGATGGTAGCTTGGATTCTGTTCATGGTTTGTGCCTGGGCTGCATGGGTGTTCAGGGGACAGCTGCTGATGGCTCTTTGTGAGGGACTGAACTGTCCTCAGTTTACTACTGAAATGTATCAGCTTGATTCCCAGGACTCCCAACAGCTTGGAGCTGAATTGAAATTCAGGAAAACACAAGATTCAACTCCTCATTTGTGTCTGGAAATGTGTCAAAGAAGACCTGGATTTAGTATTTCATCTTCAGTATCTGGGAAGACACTGGTCATCCAGCTGGCCCTGCTGTAAGCAGGAGACAGTGAAGCAAACTTCCTAGTCTAGATGTCATAACCAATGCTCTCTATTGAATTCTACTCCAAGGCAACAGATTCTTCCCCCATACAAAGGCATTTTCCAACATAGGGATAATAGACACATAGCCCTCTTCTCCTATTTCAAAAAAGTGAAGGAAAACATTCATTCTGAGAATCAAACCCAGAATGTGTAGATGACAGTGAAGAATCCAAACCACTAGACCATTAGGGAGAATGTGTTCATTTTATTTTGCTTTGTTTTTGCAGGTGGGTCCCCTGTATCCTAAACTGGCCTGGAACTTGCTCTGTACTTGAGCGTGCTGGGATTACAGGTGTGTGTCAACACTGCTGGGCCTGGAACTCAGGGCCTCCTGCATGCTAGGCAAGCACTCTACCAACTCCAACACCTTTCACTTCAGGGATTTTTTTTTTTTTTTTTTTGAGACAGAGTATCAATCATGCTGACCTTGAATTTGCAGAGATACCGTTTCTTGAACTCAAAAATGAATCAGTTACAGTTATAAGCTACTATATATGGATTTTGTAATTGTTTTCTCTTTTTTTTCTTGGTTTTTTTTTTTTGAGACAGTGTCCCCCTTGTAAGCCCAGCTGGCCTGGAATTCCCTATGTAGACCAGGCTGGCCTTGAACTCACAGAGATTTGCCTGCCTCTGCCTCCCAAGTGCTGAGATTGAAGGTGTGCACCACCACACCCGGCTTGTTTCTTTCTTTCTTTTTGTTTTGTGTTATTTTGTTTTGTTGTTATTGGGCTTATTATTTTTCATTTTTATTTTAGGTCTCCTTGGAACAGCAAACTTAATTTATAAATTCCCTGTGCCCTATGTGGTCCACAGACTATCTCCTATCTCTCCTGTTATTTGGGCTTTGTTATTGACTGAATTGTCTGAAACAATATTGAAGTTGGGGCATTTAATATTTCTACAGACCAATATGATATACACTGCCAGGATCTCACTTTAGAAGTTGAGCAAATAGGATCAGGAATTTAACATACAACACCACAGCTTGCCAGGGATGCTACAGAAATTGTCTGAAAAACAAATGTGAATCAAATAACAAACAAAAAACTCTTGGCAGGTCAAAAACTGAATAGAAGCCAGATCCAGTGACACAGACCTGGAATCCCGGTTACTCCGGAAGCTGAAGAGGGAGAACTGCAAGGTACAGGGAAGCCTGTGCTGCAGAGGGCAGCCTCTCTAGGGATACTTGGATGTACCTGTCCCTAAAAAAAAATAGAAGCAGGCCTGGGAACTCCACTCAGTGGTAGATCCCTTGGAGATAGGGGAAGGTATCTAAATAGGACTAAAAGACAGGGAGAGAAAGAGGCACTGGGGCCCATCTTCAAGCTCCACTATTGAAGGAATTAAAAAATGAAGGGATGGAGAGATGGCTCAGCGATTAAGAGCACTGACTGCTCTTGCAGAGGACCTGGGGTTCGAGTCCCAGCACCCACAGGGTGGCTAACAACCATCTGTAACTCCAGTTCCAGGGTATCTGACGCCCTCTTCTGACTCCAAGGGCATTGCCCGACACAGTTACACTTACACACATGCAGGCATAACACTCATACACATAAAATTAAAATAATAAATATGATATTCTTTTTGATCTTTTTGAGACAAGGTCTCCCTGTACCCAGCTGGCCTGGAACTCGCTATGTAGACCAAGCTGGCCCCAAACTCACAGAGATCCACCCGTCTCCCAAGTGTTGGGATTAAAGGCATGCACCACCACACCCAGAGATTTTTTATTTTTTTAATAAGAAAAAGACTGGAAATGATTAAATTTAGTGAGTAAGGCAGGTTTCTCCTGTCTGGCACTGCTTCTTGTTCTGTCGTCTTCAGCTGTACTCAGGGACTCATGTGGGGATATTGTAGGTGTAATTTTTCCATAGGTTTCTGGACTAAGACAATTCCCTCTGGTTTTTTATACTAGCTAGGCACTATTTATCTCCCCTCTCTCTCCATCTTTTAGTCCTATTTAGACACCTTCCCCCCGACACACACATACCATATTTCATATACTCTGTCATGTATGTTAAGGCCTATTGAGCCAAATTTGTGCCCCTCCCTCCATGTCCCTCAGTGTGAGTCCATTCACTGGAGCCTGGTTAACCTACCTACCTTCAGTCCCTTAAAGAAAACTGACTCTCCCTCTCCCAGCAGTTATGGGCTATCAGTAGTTCCAAGGCTAAGGTTGGGGCTTCTTACCCACTTCTCCACTTCTATCCTGGGTTTTTTTGGTTTTTGTTTTTGTCTTTTGGAGACCGGGTCTCCCTGTAGCCCCAGCTGCCCTGGAACTCACTATGTCTATCAGGCTGGCCTCGAGCTCACAAAGATCTGCCTGCCTCTGCCTCCCAAGTGCTGGGATTAAAGGTGTGCACCACCACACCCGGTTATGCTGGGTTTTTGTCTGCCTTGAGCTTGCATGGGTCTGTGCTCGCTGTCACCATTGCTGTTAAGTTCATATCAGTAACTTCCAAGATATCTGGAAAACTGTTTCCTTGCACCACCTCTGGCTCTTACAGTCTTGTTTATTTATTTGTTTAACGTATTTTTTATTTTAAAATATTTTATAGGCATTTCTTTCTTTAAAAAATAATGTGATCACTTAACTGGCCAGATGTGATGGTGTGTGCCTTTAATCCAAACAATCAGGAAGCAGGGGCAGGTGAATCTCTGTGAGTTCAAGACCAACCTGGTCTACACAGCAAGTTCCAGGCCAGCTTGGGCTGCAGGGAAATGCTGTCTCAAAAAGACCAAAAAATAAATAAATAAACAAGGTGATCACACTGAAAAATTTTGTATAGACTGAAGGATTTGGAAAGGTAGTGAATACCAAACTCACATTATAGCAACAGTGACAAATTTCACATTATTGGAATTTTTTTTGTTGCTGATTTTTTTATTTGCTTATTTGGTTTTTGGTTTTTTGTTGTTTTTGTTTTTGAGACAGGGTCTCCCTGTAACCACAGCTGTCCTGGAATTCACTATGTAGGCCAGGCTGGCATTGAACTCACAGAAATCCTCCTGCCTCTGCCTCCCAAGTACTGGGAGTAAAGGCATGCATGCACCACCAGGCCTGGCTTGGTAATATGTTTCCGTCGGAAAATAACATTCAAAAATTACAGTAGACCTATAAAATTATGAATTTATATTCTAAAATACTATTATATATCTTTAGTTTGAAAATATCTGTTTAGTAATTACAGTACCTCCAGACGTTCAATTAGGTATTTTACGTTTTCACATAGGGCACAGGTAAAGACATACTGGGGCTGTAGCAGAGTAATAGAAAAATAATGGAAAACATTGTGGTGCCTGGTAACAGGAGATCCAACACCAACGCCTGGATGTCCAGGACCAGGTGTAGAGTGAGGAGCACAACTGGCCCTCAGGGGAGGTGGAAGACGTGTTCTAGAGAATCAGTCTTCCCAAGACCAGAGCCTGCAAATGATAGCGACCTCCCTTATAGACTTTCTGCCGCCTCTTCCCCAATGGTCCCTGAGCACTGGGTGGCAAAGGTTTGAAATAGATGCCCTCATCAAGGATAAGCACTCTACAGTCCCTTATCGTCTGCACTTCGGCCAGTTGTGGCATTCTGGGTTGTGCAGAATTTTTTTCCTTTTCGAGACAAGGTCTCCCTGTAGCCAAAGCTGGCCTGGAACTCACCATGTAGACCAGGCTAGCCTCTCTCACAGAAATCCATCCACCTCTGCAATCCCAAGTGCTGGGTTTAAAGGCGTGTACCACCATGCCCAACTCATATATGTTTTGAACATAGTTAGAGCCCCTCTCTTATCTGCAGTCCCCTTATCCCCCCTCCCCCACCCCCCAATTTCATGTACTATAGACGATCGAAGCCTATTGAGTTACATTTTTATTCCCAAATGCCTTTTGGTGTGGATTCATCCACTGGAGCCTGGGTAACCTATCAAGAATCACACCCTTAAAAGAAACTGACAGTCCCCCTCCAAGCAGCCAGCAGTTGCCCATAATTCCTCAGGTACACCTGGAGTCTCAAACACACTTGCCCACATCAATGCTAGGTTTGTCTGATGAACTATTTTATTTTTATGTGTCTGTTGTGCTACCTGTGTTTGGGTACTGCCCAAGACAGAAGAGGGTGTCAGATACCCTGGACTGAAGTTACAGGCAGGGTTAGCACTGGACCAGAGTGTTCAGAACTCAATTCCAGTCTTCAGCAGGAGCAACCAACACTCTTGACCAGAGCAATCCCTTCACCCCAGTAATTTGGGTTTTTTTTTTTGGTCTTTTTTGAGACAGGGTCTCTCTGAAGTCCCAGCTGTCCTGGAACTCACTATGTAGACCAAGCTGGCCTCAAACTCAGAGATCTACCTGCCTCTGCCTCCCAAGTACTGGGATTAAAGGGGTGTGCCAGCACGCCCGACATAATTTTTAATATTTTAAATGATTAAATATTGTGATTCCCAGTGATGCAAGTAGTAAAGTAGATCATATTAAATTTACCTCAAAAATACTTTGTTCATTTAAATAAAACAGAAATGGAAATAGTTACTAATTACAAAAAACATTCACAGGAAAGCCAGGTCTAATTGCACAGAGCTGTAATCTCAGCACTATGTAGGCACAAGAAGAAGGATAGCCAGAGCTAAGAGGCTGGCCTGAGGTATGAACTGAAACAGTCTCAACATACTAAAATATATATACATATAGATGATACATAGATATAGATGATAGATGATAGATGGATGGATAGATGGATGGATAGATAGATTAGATAGATGATGGATGGATAGATGGATGGATAGATAGATTAGATAGATGATAGATAGATAGATAGATAGATAGATAGATAGATAGATATGATAAATGATAGATAGATGATAGATAGATAGATGATAGATAGAAGATAGATAGATAGATGATGATAGATAGATAGATAGATAGATCATAGATACATAGATAGATAATAGATAGATGATAGATAGATTGATTGATAGATAGATGATAGATAGATGATAGATAGATACATACATACATACATACATACACAGATACATAGATAGATAGATAGATAGATAGATAGATAGATAGATAGATAGATAGATAGATAGATAGATAGATAGATAGATAGATAGATAGATAGATAGATAGATAGATAGATAGATAGATAGATAGATAGATAGATAGATAGATAGATAGATAGATAGATAGATAGATAGATAGATAGATAGATGGATAGATAGATTAGATAGATGATAGATGATGGATAAATGATTGATAGATAGATGATAGATAGATAGATAGATCACAATACTTATATTAAAACAAAAAAGTCAAAGCGGAATTTCAAAACTCCAGTGTCCAAATGTCCAACTTCTCAGTCACCAGCTGTAATCTCAGCTCTCAGGGGACCGAAACAAGAGGGGCAACCAAAATTCCTGGTCAGCCTGGGCTCCAGCTAGACCCTGTCTCAGAAAACAAAACAAAGTGAGTGTAACGGCACATGCCCCAAGTCCCAGCACTCCGGTAGGTTGGAGACAAGAGTACCCGGACTTTCAGGCCAACTGATACATCAATAAAAATAAAAGCACAGCCAGGGCACACCCTTCTGTTCATCTTTCATGCTTTCTTTCTTAAAGATTTATATTGATTACACTTTAATTCTGTATGTGTATGATGTTCATGTGTGAACATACATGTCACAGAGCACATGCAGAAATGAGAGGAAAACTGCACATTTGTTCCCTCTATCCACCTTGTCCCAGGTTGGGAGACTGATCTCAGGTCATCAGGCTTTCGGTGCAAGCGTGTCACCCTCTGAACCTTCTCACCAGCCCAAGAAGATTTTTCTTTTAAGTCACACAAAAGCATGGCACACACTGTAATCCCATCACTGGGGATGTTGACCATCTTCAGCTACAATAGCAGTCCTGTACACACACACACACACACACACACACACACACAATTGAAAGTAAAATATTTTTTCTAAAGCTTGACTTTACCAAATAGCCTACAGCCCTTACTGTATTAAATACCCCCTTTTCTGCTTGCCAAAGCAGCATCAAAGCTTGGGTCACATACATACAGCATGACTTACTGGATATTTTATTTCAATTAATCTTGGGTTTTTTTTTTTTTTTTGGAGACAAGGTCTCATGTAGCCCAGGCTGGCCTCCTGTATAATTCACTGTATAGAGGAGGATAACCCTAACCCTGATCACCTGAGCATCCTGCCAACACCTCCAAAGGCATGGGATTACAGTTGTGTGCTGCCCCATCCTTTCCTTTTACTGGATGTCTTAATGTTTCTCTCTCTCTCTCTCTCTCTCTCTCTCTCTCTCTCTCTACTTTTTGAGATAGGGTCTCACTATGTAGACCAGGCTGGCCTCCATCTCACAGAGATCTGCCTGCCTCTGCTTCCTGAGCACAGGTCCCGCTCTTGTTTTGTCTTTTGAGACACGTTCTCAGGATGTGGCAGGACAGGCCTGGAACTGGATAAATAGACTAGGCAAGACAGGAATTAACATAGATTTCCCCCCTGCCTCATTCACAAATGCTAGGACTAAATGCATGGGCCACCCTTCCCTGATATAT
>NW_008332085.1:43046-79466 GCF_000622305.1 Nannospalax galili | reverse complement strand
ATATGAATGTATTGCCTGCATGTATATAAGTGTACCAGTGGCACTCAATACCTGCAGAGGCCAGGAGAGGGTGTTAAATTCCCCTGGAATTGGAGTTACAGATATTAGCTGCCATGTGGGTGCTAGGTATCAAACCCAGGCGTTCGACAAGAATAGCAAGTGCTCTCGACTATTGAACCATATCTCCAGCCCCTTTAATAACTCAGTAATTTCAATGAGTGCTGTCTGTGTATACATGGTACATGTACAGTAATTATTTTAATTAATTTATGTATTTTTTTGGTCTTTTTGAGACAGGGTCTCCCTGTAGCCCCAACTGACCTGGAACTCACTATGTAGACCAGGCTGGCCTCGAACTCACAGAGATCCGCCTGCCTCTACCTCCCGAGTGCTGGGATTAAAGGCATGAGCCACCACGCCCGGCCTAATTTATGTATTTTTATGTGTAGGAGTGTTCTGCCTGCATGTTTATAAGTGCACCTGTGTCATGCAGTGCCTACATAGACCAGAAGAGAGCATTGGATTCCCTGGAACTGGAGTTACTGACAGTTGTTAGCCACCATGGAGACCAGAAGGGGGCATGGACTCCCCTGGAACTGGAGCTACTGATGGCAATTAGCCACCATGCAGGTACTGGAACCAAACCCAGAGCCTCTGCAAGAGAACCAATCCAGTGCTGCCAATCTCCGAACCATCTCCCCAGTCCCCAACTATAGTAATTATTTAACTAATTTTTTTTAAGTTTTTTGGTTTTGGGGGGTTTTTTTTTTTTTTTTTGGTTTTTTTGAGACAGGATCTCCTTGTTGCCCCAGCTGGCCTAGAACTTCCTATGTAGACCAGGCTGGCCTCAGGTTCAGAGATCCTCCTGCCTCTGCCTCTCAAGTGCTGGGATTAAAGGCGTGTATTTTTAAAAGACCTCTATGGGTGAATGACACAACTTTAAGGAAAGACTTCATAAAACATGCCACAAAATAAAGGATTGAAAGCCCAGTGGCATGGTGTGTCTTACCTTTAATCCCAGTACTCAGAAGGCAGAGGCAGGGCTAGGGTTTCGGCTCAGTGATAGAACCCTTACCCAGCTTGCACAAGGGCCTTTTTCAGCCTCCACAGGAAAAATACCTGGAAATTTAGTGAGTAGGCAATCCAGAACCAAACAGGCCAAAAGCTGGTGTTACCTGCATGCATTCTAAGACTGAGCTCACCCCCAACCCAGATTTCTGGAAGTTTGGTTTGGTTTTTCGATTTATTTATTTTATTTTATGTGTTTGAGTGTTCTGCCTCCATGTATATAAGTGCACCTGTGTCATGAAATGCCTACATAGACCAGAAGAGAGGGTTGGATTCCCTGGAACTGGAGTTACTGGCAGTTGTTAGCTACCGTGTAGGTGCTGGGAACTAAACCCAGGTCCTCCAGCCCCAATTTCTTGGTTTTTAAACATTAATTTTCATTATTTTTAAATATGTGTGTGTGTGTGTGTGTGTGTGTGTGTGTGTGTGTGTGTGTGTGTCTATACATGAATGCAGGAGCCCAAGAGGCCAGAGGAATCAGATCTCCCTGGAGCTGGCGTTATAGGCAGTTGTGAGCCACCTGAACTGGTTCCAGCCACTTCGGATGGAATTCATTCCTGCCTAGGAAGTTCACAAACTCTGCCAGCGAAGAATCAGATTCACTATGATGGGTTCCAGAGAAGTTATTTTGTCATGTACAGGAGATAAAAATGAGACAGAAAAATCAAAGCGAGCTGGGGCCTGGTAGTGCAGGACTTTAATCCCTGTACTCCAGGCAGAGGCAGGTACATCTCAGGGAGTTTGAGACCAGCCTGGTCTATATAGTGAATTCTAGGCCAGCCAGGGCTACAGAAGACCCTGTCTCTGAAAGAAAGGGGGAGGAGGGCTGGAAAAGTGGCTCAGCGGTTAAGAGCACTAACTGTTCTTGCAGAAGACCGGACTTTGAATCCCAGCACCCACATGGCAGCTAACAACCATCCATAAGTCCAGTTCCTGGGGATCTAACACCCTCTTCAGCCCTCCACAGGCATTTCACAATAGGGGTGCACTTCATACATGTAGACAACACTTATACACATAAAATAAAAATAAAACCAAGGAAAAAAAAGAGAGACTGGAGAGATGGCTCTTAACGAGCAATGGCTGTTCTTGCAGAGGACTCAGGTTTGGTTCCCAGCACCCACATGATGGCTAACAACTAACTGTAATTCCATTTCCAGGGGATCTGATGCTCTCTTCTGACTTCCATGGGCATTGTACAACATGGATTCACTTACTTACATACATGCAGGCAATGCACTCATATACATAAAAAAAGAAAATATCTGTTCATTGAACTAACATGCAACTCAACAATGAATAATGATTTTGCTCATTTGTTTTCTTCTGGTTTGTTTTTTTTTTTTGACACAGGTTCTCACTAAGCTCTGGCTGACCTATAACACCGAGATGTGCCTGCATCTGTCTACCCAATGCTAGGATTAAAGGTGTGGCCCACTCATCCAAAAAATGATGACTGGGCTGGAGAGATGGCTCAGCAGTTAAGAGCACTGGCTGTTCTTGCAGAAGACTCAGTTCTTAGCTGTCATATGAGTGCTGGGACTCAAACTCAAGCCCTCTGCAAGAGCAGCCAGTGCTCTTAATCTCTAAGTCAACTCTCCAGCCCCAAAAATAATAAATATTTTTTAAAACAAAAAGAAACTGAGTGTAGTGGCATATACCTTAAATCCCAGCACTCTGGAAAGTAAAGACAGGAGTATCAGGACTTTCAGGCCAATCCTTGATACATCCATAAAAATAAAAGCACAGACAGCGTACAGCCAAGTGGACACACTATCAAACTCCCAGTTCAGAGTGAGAAGAATACCATCCAAAAAGGACACATAGGGGCTGGAGAGATGGCTCAGCGGTTAAGAGCACTGACTGCTCTTGCAGAGGACCCAGGTTCAATTCCCAGTACCTGCGTGGCAGCCATGAACTGTCCTTAACTCCAGTTCCAGGGGAATCTGAAACCCTCTTCTTACCTCCGAGGCATTGCATGACATGGGTACACTCACATACATGCAGGCAATACACTCATACACATAAAAAATAAAAATAATAAATTTTTAAAAATATTAAAAAGAGGACACATAGCCAGGTATGGTGGTGCCCACCTTTAATCCCAGCACTTGGGAGGCAGAGGCAGACGGGTCTCTGTCAGTTCGAGGCCAGCCTAGTCTACATAGCAAGTTCCAGGCCAGCCTGGTCTACATAGCAAGTTTGGGGCTACAGGGAGACCTTGTCACAAAAAGACCGAAAAAAAAAAGGTCACATAGGGCAGGAGCCAGTGGAGTTCGTGTTTTCTGCAGGAAAGACCATCTGCCTGGCCACACCATTACTAGTCCTAGAAATCCATGGGCTTGCTCCCTGGGTCCCCAGTGAGGGCACTTGTGACCAAGTGGGGACCATCCTCACTTCTGACTCAGTGAAAGCAGCTGATGTTCACAGGCAACAGGGTGGGAGGCTGTTGAATTCAGAAAATACATACATAAAGAAACCACACCCAACATAGTGGCACACACCTTTAATCATCCTCTGTGAGATTGAGGCCAGCCTGGTCTACATAGCAAGTTCTAGGCCAGCTAGGGGTACAGGGAGACCCTGTCTTTAAAAAAATAAAATGGAAAGCACAAACCAATAGCAGTATCTGACCTGGCATCTTCAGGACAGCAGATACCCAGTCCCACCACCCCCCATTCCCAGTCTCCCCCAGCCCCATAGATTCAGAAACGTCCTGAGCCCTGGTCTGGGATGCTTCTTCCTGGCTGCTCTTTATGACTTGACAAAGATCAAGAGTTCCCAGAAATATTCCAAGGGCAGAAGAGTCCTGGGGTGACAACAGTTGTATCAACTTTTATAGATTGTCAACAAAGATGTTCAATGCCTGGAAAACTTCAGCCCAGAGCTGTTGATACTCATTTGGGTCTGGAGCACAGTCTGATGCTGAGGCTGCAAGGGGACCAGCAGCAGGAACTACAGTGTCTACTGAGGCTGGATCTTCGGGTATAGCTGGCTCTGATGCTGCTGCAATTGTTACAGGTTGGCCTGCGTCAGATGCTCTGGATGTTGGAAATGGCCCAGTGACTACAGCAGCTGGGACTTGACAAATCCCCATGTCCTCCTGGGGGCTACTCTTGGGACCCTTGAAAGATTGATCAGGGCTGAGTTGAAGATTGCAGTCTGAAGCCTTGATCACATTAGAGTGCCTGGAAGCATTCGGAAACCTTCTGACTCTAGAGGATCTTGTACTTGGGGACCTAAGTGCATTGGGAAGACTGGATGCATTTGAAGTACTCCCAGAAGTACCTGGGCACTTGGAATCTGTACATGCAGAGGCTGGGGCTGGGGCACAGCTTCTGAGGCGTGCAGACTGACCTTTGGATTTACGGCGACCACCTGTACCTTCCTGTTCTAGATGCCTTTTTGAGTCTTTAGCTCTGTTATTCTTGAACCAGACCTGCAGGGACAAGAGAGGACAGGTCAAGGGGAGGAGCCTCACACACCAGCCTGGGCCCCAGCTGTGAAGATGCTGCTGGACAGCCTGGGCCTCCAGCTCTACCTCAGACCCCATCACAGGGCTGTCAGTCCTTGTAAGACATGAAGGGGTGAAGGGAGGAGAGCCAGGAACTGCCACTCAGGAACCAAAGAAATTTCTAGAAAGTTCAAGCTTTCACAGGAACTCTGAAGTCTAGGGACTTGGAGACCTTGTGGGTAACACGATGCCCCCCACCCCATACTGTAAGGGATTCTGCAACTCATGGCTGGACATGGATTCTGGCTCCATCCTTGAGTCCACATTTGAAAATAACGTGCAACCTTGTTACAACTGGGAGCTGTGCCAAGCAAGCCCAAATCACAGACCAACACCAGAAGTGAGGGGAATTTGGAGTGTGCTAGGGCTGATGGGTAACTGGGGAGAAGGGCAAGAGAGGCCTCACCTTGATCTGGTACTCACTCAACATGAGCTTTTCGGCCAATGCCTTGCGGCTCTCGTTGTTTGGGTTCTTACAGGTTTTGAAATATTCTTCCAGTTCGCGCTTCTGCTCCTGGGTATACATGGTGCGCTGCTGCCGCTGCTTACCCGGACCATTGCTGGGTTCCTGGCGCTCTGGAGGGGCTGGAGGACTCAGGCCATGACAAGGGGAAACTTGAAGACCTGGGGCCACTTGGAGACCTGGGGCCACTGGGTTACTTCTATGTGTTTGGAGTCTTGACTGAATTGGAGGTGTTGTGTGCATCTGGGTACCTGGGAGCACTTGGAAACCTTCTGACACTACTAGAGGACTTTGTTGCACTTGGGGACTTAGGTGCATTGGGCAGGCTGGATGCATTTGAAGATCTGGGTGTATTGGGGCTGCTGTGTTCATTTGCCGCCTTGGTTGCATTAGGGTATCTGGGGGCATTTGGAAACCTGGTGACATTAGAGGACCCTGAGGTATTTGGTCACCTAAATTTGCTTGGCAGGCTGGATACATTTGGAGACCTGGTTGCATTGGGGATTCTGGGTTCATTTGGAGCCTTGTGGATGTCGCAGTTCCTGGACACATTTGGAAACCTGGGAACACTGGGGAACCTTCTGGCATTTGGTGGCCTACATTATGTAGATGCATTTGGACACCTGAGAGCATTGGACGGCTGGGAAGCACAGGGGGATTTGGGAGCACTGGAGAAACTCTTTGCTCTGTAGAAACTGAGAGAAGGGAAATGGATCAGAGAAGCCCCAGTTCCCAGCTCCCTCCCATCAGTCTTCCCATCAATGCTCCAGGCTCCCTATACAGCAGGGGCTCAGACCTGGGTCTGGGCAGGACAGGGATGCAGACAAGCACAGCACCTGAACCAGCACCTGGAGTCTCACCTGGCTCTCAACCTGCTGCCCTAGTCCCTCACTGCTCTGGACTCAGTGAACCTACAACAGTTCCTGATCATTGCAAGACCCTAAGCCCATGGAGACTGGGGGTATGGAAGGACCGCACCCCCGAGCTCCCAGTCTGTGGCCCGGGAGGTGCTTCCACTTTGACTCCCCCACCTCCCTCTCTCGCCAAGCAAGAAATAAAGGGAATTTAAGGCACTGGTGGTTTGAATGAGGAATATGCCCATAGGCTGTATTTGAATACTTGGCCCCATGTGATGGCTCTGTTTGCTGAGGGTTAGGAGATGTTGGCTTGCTGGAGGAAGCAAGTCACTGGGGGAGGGTTTGAGAGCTCATAGCCTTGCCCACTTCCTGTGCCTGCTTGAAGATGTAAGTGTTCGGCTCTCTGACTAGTTTCTTCCTGCCATGCTGCCCTGTCACAGCAGACTCTTATCCCTCTGGAACAGTCAGCCCAATAAACTCTTCTTTCTATAAATTATCGCAGCAACAACAAAGTAACTAACACAGACATTCAAGGGCCAAAGTGCCCCCAACCCCACCATTCCCACAGGACCCTCTGGCCCCAACTCACCCAGAATATCAGCAGGCTCCTGCATTTTCATGCTGCTCTGTCCTGTCGTTTGAGCTTCTCTCTCTTAGGACCGGGGCTTAAATCCTGTCTTCACTCAGGACCTCCCTTCCCACCCACTCGGCCACACCTCCCATCCCAGAACCCCTCCAACCCTTTCCACCCTGTGGCTCCTCCCCCTTAGCTCCACCCTCTGCCTCCACGTGCTCTTAAGCTACACCATCTAGAGGTGTGGTCTCAGTGGCTTATTGTTTATTTTTATTTTTTATAGCATCTCACTGTGTAGCCCTGGCTGATCTGAAACTGGCTATGTAGAACAGACTGGCCTTGAACTCACCAAAATCACCAAAATAAGTAAACCTGTCACTGCTTCTGCCTAGGATTAAAGGTGTCGCCAACCACACCCTTTGGTTGTCTTCCACGCTTTCTCTTGTTTTCTTTTCTATGGAATCTTTTTTTTTTTTTTTTTTTTTGGTCTTTTTGAGACAGGGACTCCCTGTAGCCTCAGCTGGCCTGGCACTCGCTACATAGACAAGGCTGGTCTCAAACTCACAGAGATCCATCTGCCTCTACCTCCCCAGTGCTAGGATTAAAAGCATGTGCCACCATGCCTGGCTTTTTTATTGAATTTTTACAATTTTCATACAGTACAGTTTGATGGCATTTAAATCCATTCCCCTGTCCCCCCCTCCACCCCCACTGTCATCCACCAATTTTAGTTCTCATATATATAATATGGCCCATATGATTTGTGTCTCCAATGTCCTTCAGTGTGGATCCATTCACTTGTCCCACCAAGAGTTCCCAACCCTGTAAGACACTGTCTTTGCCCTTCCCAGCAGCCATCAATTGCCAAAAATTCCTTAAGTTTGGTTGGGATTTCTTACCCACTTCCCCATGTCTATGCTGGGATTTTGTCTGGTTTGAGTTTGCGTAAGACTTGTGCATGCTGTCACCGTTACTGTGAGTTCATATAAGTAACTGATCAGCTGTCTGGAAGACTCTGTTTCCTTGTGGCCATCCAGCCCTTCTGGCTCTTTCAATCTTTCTGCCTCTTCCACAATGATCCCTGAGCCTTAGGATGCAGAAGTTTAAAATATGTGTCCTTCAGGACAGAGTACTTTTTTGGTTTTTTGTTTGTTTAGGATTTTTTCTGTTTTTGGTTATTGATTTTTTTTTTTTTTTTTTTTTTTTTTTGAGACAGGGTCTCCCTGTAGCCCCAGCTGTCCTGGAACTCACTGTGTAGACCAGGCTGGCCTTGAACTCACAGAGATCTGCCTGCCTCTGCCTCCCAAGTGCCAGGATTAAAGGCCTGCACTACCACGCCCAGCTGATTGTTGTTTTTTTTTTAAGAGACAGTGTCTCATTTTGTTGTTGTGAGGTTGTATCACCAGAGAAGACCACTCAGACACAGAAACTTGCCAGAAGAAAGTCTTTTTAGCCGGCCGGCAACCACACTGGGCAGCCTTGAGCTGTTCTTAGGGTTAGCTTTCATACAGAAAAACCACATCCAGGGATGGAAAGTTCCAAAGCTTAGGGTTGGAAAGCCCCCTTAACAACTTCTTTTTTTTTTTTTTTTTTTTTTTTGAGACAGGGTTTCCCTTTACCCCCCCCCGCCCTAGAACTTGCTATATAGACCAGGCCAGCCTTGAACTCACAAAGATCTGCCTGACTCTGCCTCCCAAGTGCTGGGATTAAAGGCACATGCCACCACACCCTGCTTTCCCTAACAATTTCATTCTGCAAGAGCAAGCCAAGTGGAAAGTACAGAAGTCATAAATCATCCCTTAGCAGGAGCAGCCACATACATGCCGACCCGTTCTCAAGTCTACACTTTGGTGCAGCTGGGTCAAACTTTTCCATTCCCACGTCTTGCTTTAACTACTGGGTTTAGCTGGAGCTTGCTTGTGGTGTGGCTATGGTTAGTCTTGAGGTGCCCCACCACAATATAGCCCTGACTGGCCTGAAACTTACTCTGTACACTCACAGAGATCTGCCTGCCTCTGCCTCCTGAGTGCTGGAATTAAAAGCATGCCACCATACCTGATCTCTTGTGTATTCTTTGAAACAGGGTCTCCTTGTAGCCTCACCTGGTCTGGAACTCACAATGTAGACCAGGATGGCCTCAGACTCACAGAGATTTACCTGCCTCTGCCTCCTGAGTGCTGGGACTAGAGGCATATGCCATCATGCCTGGCATTTTTTTAAAGAGCATTGGATACCCTGGAACTGGAGTTATAAACAGTTGTTAGTCACCACACCTAGTGTCATCATCTTGAGGTTTTTTTTGAGACAAGTTTTTGTGTAGCCCAGGCTGGCTCCAAATTCTCTGTATAGAGGCTAACCTCTGAACTCCAGAGCATCCTGCCACCAACCTTCCAAGACATGGGATTACAGTTGTGTGCTGTCACATCCAGGTTACTGACTTGTTCTCCTTGTTTTTGTTGGTTTTGTTTATTGGTTTTGTTTTGGTTTCGGTTTTGGTTTTTGAGACAGGATCTCACTATGTAGCCTTGGCTGGCCTGGAACTGGTTATATAGCCCAGGCTAGCCTGCAACTCACATAGATCCCCCTGCCCTTGCAATCTAAGTGCTGGGACTAAAGGTGCGCACCACAATGCCTCGCTCATTTTTTGCTTTTTTAAAATAATCCACTAAGTACAATCAGTGCTTCCAGTTTATGCTTGGTGTGTGTATGGTAATTTTTTATTAGGCAGGCAGTTCTTTGTGAGTTCAAGGCCAGCCTGGTCTACTAAATATAATAGCTGGGTGTGGTGGCACAGGCCTTTAATCCAGCATTCAGGAAGCAGAGGCAGGCAGACCTCTCTGAGTTTGAGGCCAGCCTGCCTGATCTACACAGTGAATTCCAGGCCAGTTAAATGGCCACAGGGAGACTGTGTCTCATAAAAACAAAAGGTGAAAATAAAAAATAAAATGAGCCAGGCATTGTGGTGCAGACCTTTAATCCTTGTACTTGGGGGGCAGAAGCAGGTGGATCTCTATGAGATCATGGCAGCCTGGTCTACATAGTAAGTTCCAGGCCATCTGGAGCTATAGGGAGACCCTGTCTCAAAAAATAGAATAAAATAACACATTTTTTTAAGGTAAAACTTCTAGGTGGGCTTGGTGGCACAGGCCTTTAGTCCCAGCACTCAAGAGACCGTGGCAGGCAGTTCTTTGTGAATTCAAGGCCAGCCTGGTCTACATAGTGAGTTCCAGGTCAGCTGTGGCCACAGGAAGACCATGTCTCAAAAAGACCAAAAGAAAGAAATAAGTAAGACTTATATTGGTAAATAACACAACTCCATGGAAAGACTGTAAAATGCCAAATAGTTAGTGATGCTGGTGCACTGCTGTGATCCCAGCACTCAAGAGGCAGATACAGGAGGAATAGGAGTCCAAGGTCATCCTCAGCTTCAGGTTCAGTTTGAGCACAGCCTGGGCTACATGACACACTGCCCAAAAACAAAAGACTGTGAGTCAGGCATGGTAGCACTCAACTTTAATCTCGGCACTCAGGAGGGAGAGTCCAGTGGATCTTGTGAGTCCTTTATTAGCAGAAAGCCGGCAGTCAGGAAGGGCTATCACCAGAAAGAGCTCTTTACCCTGAGGGGAGGCAGAGTGGGGTTTATAAAGTCTAAAATCACAATTATATCATTCCAGGAGCAAAGTCAATAACTATAATTACGTCAGATCATAGTTACACCAGACCAGGGGCAGGTCAGTTAACAAAGAGGTTTTCAGGTAATAAAAAGTTTTGGCAAGAAAAACAAGTTTCCCAGCATTGCAGAGACAACCGGCTCCATGGAGATGCAGGTATAGCTTGGAGGGAGGACATGCTGCCTGAACTTGCTACCTGGCTACTTGTAAGTTTCCCAGTATTGTAGAAACAATGTACCCCCTGAAACTACAGGTATGGCCTTCATGTCCGACTGACTGCAGTGGGAATGATTGGGCAAAAACACATGGTAAAAGCCTTTAGTCCCAGGACTCAGAGTCAGAGGCAGGCAGATCTCTGTGAGTTCAAGGCCAGCCTGGTCTACATAGTAAGTTCCAGATCAGCTGTAGTCTACAGGGAGACCCTGTCTCAAAAAAAAAAAAGAAGAAGAATAGAAAAACACAGGGTAAAGCCAAAGTCAGAAGAAAATTAAGTCAATTTTGCCATTTCAAACTCTGACCTCAGCATGCATGCGTGGTCCCCAAACACACAAACACACACACACACACACACACACACACACACACGTATTTTTTTAATATTTTATTTATTTTTATTTTATGGTATGAGTGTATTGCCTACATATAAGTGAGTGCACCCGTGTCATGCAAGGCCTCGGAGGTCAGAAAGGGCTTTGGATTCCCCTGGAACTGGAGTTAAGGACGGTTCATAGCCGCCATGTGGGTGCTAAGAATTGAACCTGGGTCAGTGTTCTTAACCACTGAGCCATCTCTCCAGCCCCACACACAAGTTTTTTGTTGTTTTTTGTCTTTTTTTTTTTCTGGTCTTTTTGAAACAGGGTCTCCCTGTAGTCCCAGCTGACCTGGAACTTACTATGTAGACTAGGCTGGCCTTGAACTCACAGAGGTCCACCTGCCTTTGCCTCCCGACTGCTGGGACTAAAGGCATGCGCCACCACGCCTGGCCACACACAAGTATTTTAACATAAATTTTATTTTTTACAAAAAAAATTTTTCAGACAGGGTCTCCCTGTAACCTCAGCTGTCCTGGAACTCACTAATGTAAACCAGGCTGACCTTGAACTCAGACATCCAACTGCCTCTGTCTCTTGAGTGCTGGGATCAAAGGAGTTCGACACCACCTCTGGCTTAAAATCTAGGCTGGGCGTGGTGGCGCCCGCCTTTAATCCCAGCACTAGGGAGGCAGAGGCAGGCAGATCTCTATGAGTTCGAGGCCAGCCTGGTCTCTCCATGGTGAATCCAGGACAGCTGGGGCTACAGAGAGACCCTGTCTCACAAAGACCAAAAAAAAAAAAAAAAAAAAAAAAGAAAAGAGAACATAGGAGGAGTGCCCCATAGTACTTGTGAAGACCACAGTGAATCCTCACTACCCCAAACATGAAACTGTTCAAATGGTCTGTGGGCATCATGAGGGTCTGTCAGGGATTTCTACACAAGTTTCAAAAATAATGTCACTCTAACAGCATGTCAGACAACAGCAAATACTTTGTTTCCAAAAAACATTTTTTTTTTTTGGTCTTTTTTGAGACAGGGTCTCCCTGTAGCCCCAGCTGTCCTGGAACTCACTATGTGGACCAGGCTGGCCTTGAACTCACAGAGATCCACCTGCCTCTGCCTCCCAAGTGCTGGGATTAAAGGCGTGTGCCACCTAACCTGAAATCCAACTTTTTTAATAGTATGGCACTGTGTGGAGTAGTAAAATCACATTAAATTTCTCTCAAAATCATTATATTCATTTTAAGAAAAATTCGATCAAATCACACAATAGAAAAAAAAAAGCTACAAGCTATGAATTATGAGAGATATCCATAGTGGGCCATATCCAATAGCTCAGTTTGTTATGTTAGTACATGAGGGGTCACAGGGGGAAAGTGACCAGAGCTGTAGATGCCCTGCTGTGACCAGTGACCCAGAACCGAAGTTCAGACCAGGCTTTTGCCACTTAGTTTTACTGCCCTTTTGAGCAGCTTTATTTTGGAAACAGTGTTGGAAGTTCACATAGAGTTGTAAATGCTCAAGTAGGCCAAAACACACATGAGAATTTTTTTCTATCATGATAGTAAAAAAAAAAAAGCAGCCAGTAAGAAAACAGTGGGCCCAAGGTCATGGGGACCGGCCCAGTAGCAGACCTCCTTTGACTTGGCAGCCTGCTCCCAACATTCCAGGAGCCAGCGGCCTTTACACTCTTCTTCCCCACTCTCTAGGAGCAGACTCTCCTCACCTCAAGCCTCTGTATCAGCAAGCCCAAAGAAGTCTGATAACTCTTAGTGAACAGAGTATTACCATCCTATATCGTCCTTAAGGGACAAGGGAGGCAGCTACACAAAGCTAGGGTGTCAATCTGGTCTACATACTAACACCAATTTGGTATACATGCTGAGACGCTGTCTCAAAAAGGTAAAACAAGGGCTAGAGAGATGGCTCAGCAGTTAAGAGTGTTGTTCCCAGTTCGTGAAACCCCCCAAAGACCACCAAGGAGCCGACTGATGCAAACACACAAGGGTTCTTTTATTGTTACAAGCTTAAGCTTGGGCCCACTCTGTCACCGACTCAGTGGATCTCAGGTGTGAGACCCCTTGCTTTGGGAGACAGAGGCTTTTATAGGTTTATTTCAACAAGTTCAGCAAGTAGGGGAGTAGGGGGTCTCCAGCCTGGCAAACATCTGATTGGTTGCAGCTCAGTACCAAACCATAAACTGCTGCCTTCAGGAAATCTGAAAAGACATCTAGACTTTTAGTGCCTTCGTGTCCCTGGTTAACTGACCATTGGCAGGGGTGTTGTTCTCTATCTGTTCCAAGTATACTTTTTTTTTTTTTTTGGTTTTTTTGAGACAGGATCTCCCTGTAGCCCCAGCTGTCCTGGAACTCACCATGTAGACCAGGCTGGCCTTGAACTCACAGCCATCCGCCTGCCTCTGCCTCCCGAGTGCTGGGATTAAAGGCGTACGCCACCACACCTGGCCCAAATATACTTTTTTGTGTGGTTTTTTTCCTGGAACAGGGCTCAGGGCTGGGTCAGTCCCATGGAGGTTTTATCCAAGATGGAGTCACTCAGGTCTCTCAAGAGCACTGGCTACTCTTGCAGAAGACCCAGCTTCAGATCCCATAGCCCAAAAGGCTGCTAATGACCAGCCTTAACTCCAGTTCCAGGGGATTCAACGCCCTTTTCTGGCCTCTGTGGGCACTGCATTACGTGGGTGCACTGACATGCATGCAGGCATAACACCCATATACATAATAAATAATTTTTTTAAAGCAAAACAAACCCCACTACTCTGGGATAGGTTTTTTGCTTTGTTGTTGTTGTTGTTGTTTGTTCTTTGGTTTTTGGTTTTGTTTTGTTTTGTTGTTTTGTTTTGTTTTGTTTTTTGAGACAGGGTCTCCCTGTAGCCCCAGCTGTCCTGGAACTCACTATGTAGACCAGGCTGGCCTTGAACTCACAGAGATCCACTTGCCTCTGCCTCCCAAGTGCTGGGATTAAAGGCATGAGCCACTATGCCCAGCTGTCTGGATTGCTTTTGTGCATTTGGAGACTTGCCTGAGTTGGGGGTGCTGGATTCATTTGAAGCCTTGGTTATATTGGTGTGCCTGGAGGATTTGGAAACCTGGTGACACTGGAGGACCTTGTTCCACTTGGGGACCTAGGTTCATTGGGCAGACTGGAGGTATGTGGAGACTCAGTTGCACTGGGACAGGCTGGGTTCATTTGGAGCCTTGAGGGTATCGGGGTACCTGAGGGCATTTGGAAGCGTGGGTATGAGAAGACTTTCTGGTGTTTGGAAACCTGTTATATGAGGCAACCAGATGCTTTTGGAAAGCATTTGACAGCCAGGGAGCATAGCACAGGGGGATTTGGGAATATTGGAGAAGCAGCTTGCATTGAGAAGCTGGGAGAAGAAGACAAATGGATCAGAGAAGCCCCCAACTCTACCCAACTCTGCCCATCAGTCTTCCCCATAGGTTTCCTATGCAGCAGGGGCGCAGGCCTAGGTCCAGACAAGACAGTGATTCAGACAAGCACAGCATCTAGACCAGCACCTGGAGTCTCTCCTGACACCCACTGCCCCAGTAGGGCACTACTCTGGACTCAGCCTTCACAGCTTTGCAGTGAACCTGCAACAGCTCCTGTGTTACTGCAGGACCATCAGTCCATGGACGCTAAAGGTGTAGATCTCCCAGGCTGTTCTCTCACTCTCCCCAAGCAAGCGATAAAGGGACTTTGAGGATCCTAAGGGCCAAAGTGCTCTTACCCCACCCCACCATCTATTCCAGCTGCTCAGGGCCCCAGGCACCCAGGACATCAGCAGGCTCCTGCATCTTGATGCCACTCCGATCTGCTGTTTGAGCGTCTCCCTCAGGACCTGGGCTTACATCTCATCTACAGGCTGGATGTTCCCTTCCCACCCACTCTGCACCTCCTCCAAGGCCTGCCCCACTGTGACTCCTCCCCCCATGTGGCCCCACCTACTCCTCAGTCACACCCTCTGAAGGCATGGCCTTACTAGCTTCATCCTGTTTTTTTTAATTATTTATTTATTCATTTATTATTTTTATTTAATGTGCATGGGTGTTTTGCCTTTATGTAAGTGCTCCCATAAGTTCAATGCCTGCAGAGGCCAGAAGAGGGCATCAGATGCCCCTGAAACTGGAGTTATAGATGATTCTTAGCTGCTGTGTGGGTGCTGAGAATCAAACCCACGCCCTCTGAAAGAGTAGTCTATGCTGTTGAGCCATTTCTCCAGCCCTGTTTTTGTTTTTGTTTGGTTTGGTTTCTTTTTTTAGACAGGGTCTAACTATGTAGCCAAATCCAGGCCCTCTGGGAGGGCAGCCAGTGCTCTTAACCTCTGAGCCATCTCTCCAGCCTCTCATCAGAACTCTTTTATTTTTATTTTATTTTATGTGTATGAGTGTCATGCCTGAGTGTATGCAAGTGCAGTCATGTCATGCAGTATCCTCCGAGGACAGAAGAGGGGATCAGATCCCCTGGAACTGGAGCTACGCAGTGCTCTTAACCACTGAACCATCTCTCCAGTCCCGCCCATCAGAACTCTTGAGAAGACCATGGACCCTGTGGATGAGTGATACCATGAAAAGATTCTTTTGAAATAGCCAGTACCTGGACATGGTGGTGCATGGCCTTAATCTCAGCACTCAGGAGGCAGAGACAGGCAGATCTCTGTGAGTTCTAGGCCAACCTGGTCAACATAACTAAATTCCAGGCTAGCCAGAGCTGCATAGTAAGACCCTGTCTCAAAAACAAAGCAAAACAAACAGCAAAGGAAGTACAAACCTATAATCCCCTGACTTGGGAGGTGAAGGCAGGATCTTGGGAGTTCAGTTTATCCTCCTCTATATAGTGAATTTGAGACCAGCCTGGGCTACATGAGATCTTGTCCCAAAATATCCCACAAAATAAAATAAAATAACCAGTAACCTAATATTATATGTATGTCTTCCAAGCTTTGTTGCTTCTTTGGAGAGCAGAGGAGGGTATTTAATACAGAAAGGGCTATAGGATGTTTGGCATAGTAAAGTCAAGCTTTTAAAAGAAATGGCTTACTTTTAATTACGTGTGTGTGTGTGTGTGTGTGTGTGTGTGTGTGTACAGGAGTGCCAGCCTGGCAGAGATACCCTGGAACTGTATTTACAAGCAGTTTTGAGCCACCCAATATTGGTGGTAGGAATCGAACTCAAGTCCTTTGCAAAAGCAGCAAGTGCTCTTAAACCATCTATTGGGTTGAGAGGACACTTGTCCTCCGAAAAGCTAGAACTGAACATAGACGGGTCTAGAGAGATGCTGAGAGATGCTGAGAAACTCAAAATGCACCGGGAAAAGGGGTGGAGCCATCGCACCATATTGGACACCAGGGGAAAGGAGCCTTGAACCGCAGGTGAGGCAGTGTGCAAAAAGCTGGTGGAGACTGCACACGTTTCAAATATGGGGAAGAAAAAGCCTATAAGAATTCATGCCTTTGTAATCGTCCTTTCCTGGATGTCATAAACTATGCAAAACCCAAATAGAAGGTATTATGTCGGTTGTGACAGTTCATGTTAGAACCTCAAGACCCTGAGTGAGAGCTGGAAGGGAAAACTCAGTGCAACAAATTGGTGCAGCCAGCAGGATGACACTGGAAATGACAAACTGTATGAGCTCAGGAAAAGCAATGGGGTTAGCAGCAGTCACATGGGTTATACAATGGAGTGTGAAATGTGTAACTAAAATGATGCGGACCATCTTGTGAATGTGGAAAAATAGCTCAGTTGCTTGAAAAATGGGGGCTGCCACCATGTGTGTCTGAAAACTCTTTAAGGATCGTGGAGAGCCTAGAAAAAATTTTTACAAGACTTGGACGCGAGGGGAATCCAGAGAGATGGCCTGGCCGCTTCTTTGTATAATTAAAAATTTGTCCACTGCAAAGGCAGTGGGCCCAGTGGAGGCTGAGAAGACAAAGGAGTTACTGGTAAATTCAGTCTCAGACTCTGAGCTTGAGAGAGAAAAAAAATGGGAGATTTTAACTTGCTTAACTTTAGGGGACCAGGAGTCAAAGGATCCAGGGGGAAAAACAGATAGTGATGAGAAAAGAAACAACTAAAAATGAAAGTAGTTAAGCTGCTCCTCAGCTTCACCTTTGATGCAAAAAGAGAAAAAAGTTAACAGTGTAGCCACACTGGAGCTGTTGGGATTAGGAAAGACTTTCAAACAAGTGATTAAAGAGCCCCTCACCACATGGTATGAGGGTATGGGACATGGAAGCAAAAAACATCAGTTTGAGTCCTTCAGAAGAACCACAACTGAGTTATATAACCACCCATCCATCCTTGAGACACAGGCTGTTTAATCTAGGCCAGTACAGGGGGGAGCAGGGAGCAGTCACTAATGGAATGGCTTGTGCAAGGCATTAAAGATATGTTGTATCACCAATGGAGACTCCCATGATTAGCAGGGACTGGAGGACCATAGAAGAGGGACAGGTGTTACTGAGAGAACTAGGTATAAGGAAGGCACTATATGATGCCCAGCTCACTGGACCAGATAGGACTGTGTTCACCAGAGAGTTAAAGGAAAGCTTAATTCATCTGGGACCTCAAAAATGGTATGGAGCTTTAATGGTTTTGCTAAATCCCTTAATGGGACAGGATCTTTGCAAAGTGAGGGAGGCTTTGGAAGATCTAAGTGACTCAAACCAGCGTGTAAAATGTGTCTATAGAATAACAAAACAACCTACAAGAAATGCAAAAAAAAGACAGAGAAAAGAGGTCCATTTGGGTTACTTGAGACAAATGTGGCAAGATTTATGTCTTGCCCATGTTCCTAAAGAAAAAATTGATAGAAAGCCAAGTTCTGTACTAAGGACTTTCTGGAAAGCTTTAAACCTGAAGAACAGTTCACAAAGACATTCAGAGTATAAAAACTGTCCCAGGGGTGGTTAAGGATCACCAAAGATTAAATAAGGTATATTTCTCTGCTGAGAAAGGCTATGCTAGGGGTGGAGACAGTTTTTCCCACCAGGGCCTCCCCCAGAAGCCAGGTATGGTCAATGGAGAGGTGGCAGATATGGATGGCTTTCATAGTGCCAGAAGGCACTATGCAGATTGATTGGGAGAAAAGGATCCCCTATGATTCTGCTCAACAATGGACCCCACATGCTGCACACTATTGACATGCCAAGCAATGACTGCTGGTGCAATAATGGCTCAACTAACATACGTACAAATGACAAATTTCTAATTGGATAAGGCCCACTCCTAGGGGTGGAGCACACATGTGGTGCTGTAGACCAGGCCAACTCCCTGTGTCAGGGAAGGCTATAGGCCCCAGTGGGGAAGCCACTGCAGGTATACTGTTTGATGAATATGGTACACCTACTGGGATATCTTCTAAGCATTTGTATTTACATCCATGTTTGTTTAGATGTGTCTACTTCCTTCCATTTGTCTTTATAGTAGAGGAGAGTGGCCACGACTTAAAGACAAATTATGGAGAGGCATAAGAGGTCAATATCTCGCCACAATACAAGAGAGATCGTCCTGCATCTGTCACCCCCTCTGTGGTCGCTGGCTATGGCTGCTCTCCTCTGGCTATGGCCGCTCTCCTGTTCTCTTAGTTCCTCCAATCAGTCGTCCAGTCCGGACCTCAGGGCTGGTGAGGAGTCTGCACCAGGTTTGCTGCATTCAGATGCAGGAGCCCAGGTTCAGTGACACAAATCTGCTTTATTACAAGAAAGTACGGGCTTATATAAGGGTAATAGTTCAATCACAACACAGCATATGGGATCCCTTATTAGCATGGCAGACTAGTATCCTATTACACTCTAGTGGGCCAGATGCCCCATTAGAAGCAATGTACTCCATCATGATAAGTATGTAAGGCAAAAGGCAAAATCAGTCACAAGATTTTCCACAACATCTCCCCCTATTTTTTCATTTGTAAGAGTGAGGCACAGTTCAGAATATATACTGATATCAGTCCAGAGGCTGTATGTGTCAGCATAGGCAAGGGATTGATCCCTATTGTGAGTCCTTCTCTTGGGATCTTACCCATTATTGACTACCAGCCCTTGAAAGGTGAGTCCCTTGGTATGGTCCGGCAGAGGGAGAGGCTGTGTATCAAGCTTTGGCCTGTGCAAAGTCCTCTTAAGGGGCTAAGAATTCAATAAAAGCTGATGGAGCGGGGTCGTCCATCTAGGGTAATGATGGGGATTAGGGATTGGCAAGTTCTAGGCATCGGTCTCACAGTCTGCCAACAGGAGAACATATCACAAGGCATTTCCTGTGGCTCTGGCAGTTGGGCCATTGTCTCAGATCTGTTGCATTGTTGTTCTGTAAGATTTTACACCTATGCTCAAGCCTAATTTTCATATCTCTATTATTATAGGTTGGTAAGGGCAAGGAACAGCAGGTCCTTGTTTGCAGAGACATGCCTGGCAAGATCTGGAGTTGGGGCAACAGCTAACTGAACCAGAGAAATATGAATTTTAACAAAATTACCAAGACCCTTAACAATACAGAGTCCAAAAATCAGGAGTTAGCAGTAATGATGGCACACATAATAAGGAACACAGACAAAGGTTTTCCTCTAGATTGAGGACTTAGCTTAGCTAATGTCTCTGTTTGCAGAGAGAGATGTTTGAGGTCTCCCCAGGTTGGTGGCTTTTGTGGTCTGAGAGACTGTTCTCTCGGTGGTTGAGAGGTGCGCTGCTTCCTCCAAGGTCAGGGCTGCCATCTCCGGGGTCAGCGATTGTGGAGGGAGGTTTTCCATCGCAGGCAATTCTGATGTTCTGGACTGGGATCCAGATAGGGGCTGGAACATTATCTGGAAGATACAGCATAGCCTCACCCTTGTGTTAATAATAGGTGTGGACCTTTCCATTCACTTGTGAGATGGTCCTTCCATCTCACCATGGGGACAGGAGTGGGCTGAGTGAATGCCCCCCAATGCTTTATTGCTGGTGGGAGGCCATTGGAGTCAAATTTTAGAAAATTTAATACAAATAGAGCTCATTGTATAACAAAATCGGGGTTCAATAAGCCCTTGACCTGAGCATTAAGGGATATGAGTTATATGCCTAATATTCCAGTCAGAGCAAAAATGGCTGAAGGCACCAGAAACATAACAAGGACCATTATCTGTTTTTATTTGCCAAGGAACTCCCATAAGGACCATGGCATATTTCACAGTCGTTATGGCATGAGAAGCCATCTTGCCAGAGCAGGCCAATGCAAAATGGGCATTGGAAGAAGTGTCAATAATATGATGGATATGCTTGAGCTTGCCAAAAGGAGAAAAATGAGTGACGTCCATTTGCCATATCTTGTTGGGGACAAGACCTCTAGGGAGAGTTCCGGAGGATTGTAGTGGTCCCAGAGGTAGAAGAGGGGCACAAGAGGAGCAGGCACATCTGAATCGGCAAGGTAGGGAGGAGCCTATGTATAGCTTGGGGAGAAAGGTGGAAGCGGGCGTGTAAATCTCTAGCTTGTTGAATTAGGGTGGAGTCTAGGGTGGCGCTCAGGACCAGTTTGTCAATGTTGGCATTTCCCTCTGCCAGAAGCCCCGGGAGATTGCTACACCTAGGGCCCCTGCATGGCTGCGCTCCTCTCGTCGCTGGGAGGCAGCTCTCCAGGCCCAGGTCACACAGCCTCAGCATGGCCTAGGGCACATCACACTCGCAGGGAGGAGCCTGCCGCCCCAGGGCTGCTGCACACCAACCTCTGCCCAGCCTCCCGCCCCCATGCCTGAGCACAGCCGCCTCGGTCCCCAGGAATCTCTGCCTTCCCTCGGCTTTGGGCATCCGGAGGAGTGGCTGGGGGTCTGCTTCCTTGAAACCAGTATAAGATGGTGGAGGGTAGCCACCACCCCATAATGGCAGAGCAGAGGCTGTCTTAACTTCCTGCTTTTCACCCAGGGAGCTCTCAAACCCCGGTTCCTCATTTTCTATATCATCATTAACAGTCATAATTTCATCAGAACAGGAATCTGTTAGTTTTGTTTTAACCAGAAATGCCTGGGACAGGCCGTCCCCAGCATCCTGTTGTTGTATTTGCTCATCTATCTCCTTTAATAGGAGATTGCCCTGTTCAGGGGCTTCAGGGGGGAACTCCCCAAAGGGAGGCCAGAATGGCAGTCACACAGGGTAGAACATCCCAGACTGTGGGCGTCCCTCCATGACTTCTCTACGCCAGGCCAAGAATAAAATGCAAGCCAACTGTTCAGGATCCCAGCAACAAGAATCTGTAAACCAGGGGGCAAGAGCTAGTACTTCATCTAAAACCTTAGGTACATCCTTTTCTGTTACCCTAATTTGCCTACTCCTGAGGAGAGAAACCAGTGCAGCAGCGCAGGGGCTGGCAGTAGCGCAGGGGCTGGCAGCAGCTGGGTTACTATTCCCCATATCGGAGGTCACTCACCCTGCAAGACTTACCCAAAGGGACTCAGGAACCATTCAAGGAGACCAAAGACAGGAGCGGCATGCCCAACCAAAGATTGCAAGCTGGAAGAAAAAGCAGAGCCCAAGGTGTTACAGCTCAGAGTGTTACAGCTCTGTGGGGAGGGGGGTCCCAGCCCCACGTTTAGGCACCGGGTGTGGTAGCTGGCTGGGTGTGGTAGCAGGCTGGGGCTGCTCTCCTCCAGCTATAGCCACTCTCCTGCTCTCTTAGTTCCTCCGATCAGTTGTCTGGTCCAGACCTCAGGGCTGGTGAGGAGTCTGCTCCAGGTATGCCGCATTCAGATGCAGGAGACCAGGTTCAGTGACACAGATCTGCTTTATTGCAAGAAAGTACGGGCTTATATAAGGGTAACAGTCCAATCACAACACAGCATATGGGATCCCTTATTAGCATGGCAGATTAGTATCCTATTACACTCTAGCGGAACAGATGCCCCATTAGAAGCAATGTATTCCAGCATGATAAGTATGTAAGGCAAAAGGCAAAATCAGTCACAAGATTTTCCACAACACCCCCCCAAGGCTCAGGGACCCTTGCAGAAGATTGGCAGAAAGATTGTGCAAGCCAGAGAAAGGGTAGAGTGTTGGGCAGGCATCCTCCAAAAAGCTAGAACTAAATGTGGGCAGGTCTAGAGAGCAACGCTGAGAGACACTGAGAAATGTGGAGGGCACTGGGAAAGTGGGTGGAGCCACCTCCATATCGGACACAGGGGAACAGAGTCTCAAACCACAGGAGAGGCAGCACACATTTCCAACATGGGGAAGAGGAAAACCTATGAGAATTCACGCCTTTGTAATGTCATAAACTATGCAAAACCCAAATAGAAGGTATTATGTTGGTTTTGTCAATCTGCATTAGAACTGTGAGACCCTGGGTGAGTACAGGTCTCTCAGGGGAGAGGGGAAAATTTAGTACAACACCACCAAACAATCTCTCCAGTCCCAGTACCTGTATCATGATCCATAGAGAATGAAAATTCAACACAAAATCTAAAACCAAATTAATCAATGTCAGATGTGGTTCAGTGACAGAGCACTTGCCTAGCTTGTGGGGAAACTGGGTTCAGTCTCCCCTACTGAAGAAAAAAAATGAAAGAAAATAGAACTCTTTTATAACATTGATTTTGTGTATATGTGGGTACATACATGCCAAAGCTCATATGGAATGTCAGCCGGCTACCTATGCGAATCAGTTCTCTCCTTCAACCACGAGGGCTCCATGGATCAACCGTAGGTCCTCAGGCTTGGCGGCAAGGACCTTTGCCAGCTGAGCCAGCTCCCTGGCCCTGATCTCCAGATTATAAGAGTTTTGTTTCCCATAGGAGGCTAAGGCTCTGTCCAGGGTTTCATTAGCCCAGGCTAGTCTCAAACTCACTATGTACCTCTGATGGGAGAAGCTGCAGAGGGGGTGGGAAGAGAGGGTTCAGCATGAAGGTAAGATTGAAGTCCAGGTCCTGGGTGAGTTGGGGCCCTGAGCAGACTGTATGGGTGGTGGGGTGGGGCAGGTGGAAGCATGCTGGCCCTTGCATGTTAAAGTGCACACAGTGGCTAGCAACCTTCTGTACCTTCTGTTCCAGGGGCTCCAATGCTCTCTTCTGGCCTCTTCAGGCATTTCACCCAGGTGGTACACTTATGAAGCATTCATACACATACAATAAAAATAAATAAAACCTTTTTAAAAGATGGGACTGAAGAGATGGCTCAGTGGCTACGAGCACTGGCTGCTATTGCAGAGGACTCAGGTTCAAATCCCAGCACACACATGGTGACTAACAACTGTCTGTAACTCCAGTTCCAGGGAATCTGATGCCTTCTTCTGACCTCCAAGGGCATTTCACAACACAGATGCACTTATATACGTGTAGGCAATATACTCATACACATAACATAAAATAATAACGTTTTTTAAAACCTTTTTTTGAAAGAGTTCTCATGGACATGTGCAGGGAGATTAATGCTGTGTTCATGCCTCACAGCAGCATCCTCTCTGCAGCCCAAAATGGATGGATGGAGCCAGGAGGCATTTTTACACTGAAGACTTATTATTTAAGAAATATAGGGGGCATTGTGGCACACCCCTTTAATCCCAGCACTCAAGAGGCAGAGGCAGGTGGATCTCTGTGAGATGGAGGCCAGGCTGGTCTACATAGTGATTCCCAGGCCAGCCCTGCAGAGGACCCAGGTTTGGTTCCATTACCCACATGGCATCTAACAACTGTCCTTTACTCCAGTTCAAAGTGATCTGATGCCCTCTTCTGGCCCCTCAGGGCACTGCATGAATGGGTGCACTTACATTCAGGTAAAACACATACACATAAAAAATCAATCAAAAGAAAATTTTAGAGAAAGAAGTGTAGGGGCTTGGGTATGGTTCAGAGGTGGGGAGCTTGCCTAGCATTGTACAAGGCCCTGGTGCTGCAAAACAAAAGAAATATAAATAATGATAATGCCTTTCAAACAGGTGTGTGGTAGCATATGCCTATAAGGGGCCAAGCACACAGTATGTCCAGGGTACACTTGAATTCCTCAGCCTAAAGATGAAAGTTCTGGCCCAGGAAGGTGACACAGCTCTTAAAAGTGCTTGCCTTGCAAACCTGTGGACCTGAGTTTGATCCCTGGATCCCACCATGGAAGGAGAGAACCAACTCCAGCCGGTTGTCATCAGATCACACCAGTGTTCATGACACTAACCAGCCCAGAGACAGACAGACAGACAGACAGACAGAGGCAGACAAGAAGAGACAGAGACAGACAAATGGAGACAGACAGTGAAAATGTAATTTTAAAAACTAATAAATAGGGGCTGGCGAGATTGCTCAGTGGTTAAGAGCACTAGCTAACAATCGACCATAACTCCAGTTCCAAGGGATCTGACACCCTCTTCTGATCTCCATAGGCATTGCACAAAGCCCTGGGTTTGACCCCCAGAACCACATAAACCAAGGTGTAGTGGCACACAACTGAAATCCCACTACTTGAGAGAAAGAGGCAGGAGGAGCAGGAAGTCATCATCCTAGGCTACATAGCAAGTTCAAACCAGCCTGAAATACATGAGATCTTGTCTTTAAAAATAAAAGCAGCTGGAGATGTGGCTCAATGGTTAAGAGTGCATCTGCTGTTGCAGAGGACCTGTTTGGTTCCTAGCACCTGTCAGACAACTCACAACTGCCTGTAACTCCAGCTCCAGAAGATCTGACACTCTTTTCTGGCCTCCATGGGCACCTGAATACATGAGGCATGCATATACATACACACACACAAACACAGAGTGAGAGAGAGAGAGAGAGAGAGAGAGAGAGAGAGAGAGAGGTAAAAATAAGAATAAATATCTTTCATGGCTGGAGAGATGGCTCAGCAGTTAAGAGCACTGGCTGTTGTTACAGAAGACCAAGTTTGAATCCTAGCACCCACATGGCTACTAACAACCATCCAAAACTCCAGTACCAAGAAATCTGACACCCTCTTCTGCACAACACGGGTGCGCTCACATGCATGCAGGCAATCCATTCATACACATAACGTAAAATTAATAAATAAAGTATTGTTTTTTAAAAAGAAGAGAACCTGGGGGCTGGAGAGATGACTCAGCAGTTAAGAACACTGGTTGTTCTTGCAGAAGACCCAGGTTCGAATCCCAGAACCCACATGGCAGTTAACAACTGTCCATAACTCCAGTCCCAGGGGATCCGACAAGGGGTATTGCATGACACGGGTGCACTTACCTACATGCAGGCAATACACAAATACACATAAAATAAAAATAATAAATAAAATTTTAAAAATAAAATAAAAAGAAGAAAAACTGAGTTCAAATCCCCACCACCTACTTAAAAGTCAGGCACAACTATACATGTCTATAACCCCAGTGTCGAGGGATGGAGACAGGAGGATCTTGGGACCTTGCTGGCCAGCCAGCCTTGACAAAACAGTGAGCATCAAAATATAAGGCAGAGTGATAGAAGAAAACACCCCGTCTTCCTCTGACCTCCACATGCAGGAATACAGGCACATGTGTGCCATACACATGAGAGAGAGAGAGAGAGAGAGAGAGAGAGATGAATAAATAAGAGGCAAATCCATGATTGTATCTTTAGGGTACACATGGATGCAGCTGAGGTCACATGGAAGTGCTGGTGTGGGGGAAGGGCATCATCTAGTTCATAACATGGTTGTCCCCACAGAGTTCCCTCCCCACCAGTCCTGGGTCTGAGCCTAATCCTCCCTAATTCTCTGCCATTCTGCTGAGGCTGGACCGTGGTCCTAAGAGGATTGGAGCATTTGCTAAATTAGTCCTGTCCAGGGACACAGGGAACAGCCTGCACGATAGGGGGGATGAGAGCGACAGGCATCTATGGGGGTAAGGACAGAGATGGAAAGAGAGAAGCAGGAAAGACCAGAAAGATCCGGAAAGGAAGACAGGGAGAAGACCAGAAAATGCAGGGTACCAGGTACCATGGCACATATCCATAGGGGCAGGAGAGTTACTGTGAATTTAAGACCCAATGAGGGCTACACAGCAAGATCCTGCTTCAAAACAAAAACAAAAAGGGAGGGTCTCCACATCCCAAGAAGTCAATAAAGCCCAGAGACACCTCTTCCCAGAAGTGGGGCACAAGTGGGTGTTCTAACCCCCTCTCCCTTGGGGTTTCCTCACCTATAAAAGCCATGGCATCTATCTAATACATTGCTGTGATAATTTAAATAGTTAAGACTGGCTTATTTTATTTTACTGTATTAGAAATTGAACCTAGGGCCTTAGCATTCTAGGCAAGAATGTACCCCTGACCCATACCCCCAGCTCCTCACTGGGGGATTCTAGTCAGGTGCTCTACCACTGGAGCCACACCCCAGCCCCTCACTGGGGGATTCTAGGCAGTGCTCTACCACTTACCCATATTCACAGCCCTTTGTTTTTAAACTTATTTGCAACAGGGTCTCTTTAAACTGCCCAGACAGGCCTCAAACTTGAGATCCTCCTCCTCAGCCTCCCCAGTGCTGGGATTCTGGTGGTTGCCACCATACCCTGCTTCAGTGTTCCCTCTTAATTAGCTTCAAGGAGATATGGAGGAAAACCATGGCCAAGACAGAAAATACCCAGGTACACTCACACCCCTAGGGACAGAACAGACAGAGCAAGTCTTATCGCTTTCTACCTAGCCAAGTCTGCCCTCCCAGGAAATAACATGGAAAAAAAAAAAAATCACCCAGACTTAAGTGGAATCCAGCATGTTTAATCAGTTTCATTCTGGGTAACCAGAAAAGGCTTACCAGTGACACCAGTGCACAGGAAAGGAGAGGACAGGAGCTAATGCCAAACCAGGGAGACTCCTGGGGCCCGGTGTGGTGGTACACGCTTTTAAGTCCAGTCCTCTGGAGGCAGAGGCAGAGGCAGGTGGATCTCTCTGAGATCAAGACCTGCTTGGTCTACATAGCAAGTTTCAGGCCAGCTGGAGCTACAGGGAGACCCAGTCTCACAAAAGAAAGAGAGAAAGAGAAAGAAAGAGAAAGGAAGGAAGAAGGAAGGAAGGGAGGAAGGGAGGGAGGGAGGAACAGAGGGAGGAAGGGAGGGAGAGAGGAAGAGGGAGAAGAGGGAGGAAGGAAGGAACAAAGGAAGGAAGGGAGGGAAGGGATTTGTGGAAGAGGAATTGAGGTGGTCTCGTGTAGCATAGGTTGACCTCAAACTCACTGTGTAGCCAAGGATGACCTCAAATTCCTGATCATCCTGCCTTCCCCTCATGTGCTGGAATCACAGGCCTGTGCCATCATGCCCAGTTTATGAAATAGGATGTCAGACATACTCCATGGATGTCTGGAGACCTCCCACCCAAGTGACCTCAGCCTCTTGATGAGATTCAACTTCTGTAAGAGTCTGGATGATCCAGCACTGGAGTCTCTTCCATCTGACCCTGTGAACCTGTGACTGGGGTACCGTGACCTCTAGAACATTCCATCCATCCTTCAAGCCCTTCCAGACCACCACATCAAACTTTCTTTGGAACTTTGGTGTAAGATACAGCTTCCCAGCCCAATTTGGTGGCACAAGCCTGTAGTATAAACATACATACATACATACATACATACATACACACACACATACACACATACATACATATATACATACGTCATATACACAAGAAGATCAAACAGTTCTCTAAACCTATCATGTAAACCTGGCATTCTTTTAACTTTATATAAAATTTCCAAGTGCGGTGCTGGAGAGATGGCTCAGCAGTTAAGAGCACTGACTGCTCTTGCAGAGGACCCAGGTTCAATTCCCAACACCCACATGGCGGCTATGAACCGTCCTTAACTTCAGTTCCAGGGGAATCTGAAGCCCTCTTCTGACCTCTGTGGCATTGCACAACGGGTGCACTCACGTACATGCAGGCAGTACACTCATACACATAAAATAAAAATAATAAAAATTTTTTTTAATTTTCCAAATGAATTTGGGGTGATTTTTATTTTATTTTATTTTGTTTTTTGATACAATGTCTCACTCTGTAGTGCAGAATGGCCTCAAACTTCCAGTAATTCTCCTGCCTCAGCGTGGAGTGCTGGGATTACAGGTGTTGAGTTACCACACCCAGCCAAGGGCCCAGTGAATTCTCACCTAAATATTACTCAAGTCAACAGCAAGACTTGCTTCCTTTCTTTCTGGGGCAAATTTTCAGCACCTTCACTGGAGTGTGTGGATTGAGTACACCAGTCTCAGGGGTGTGAAAACTACTGATGGCTGCTGGGCTGACCCAGGGGAGGGGGTGCCTCTGTGATTGATCAGAGGTGGGCTGTGCAGGGGCTAAGCTCTCCGACGGATCTGAGGTTGGGCTGCACCAGAGGCTGAAGAGGCCACAGCCTTTGGCAGGACTGCTACTTGTGTCCCTTGCTCAGGGCTACTGTCCCGGAACCTAAGCTGGAAGAGGCCCACTGAGTACGGAGAGGGTGCCGAGGCTGTGGGGAGACACAGGTCTCTTCTACAAGATCTGGAACTTCCAGGCACTCTGATCTTTGTAGTCCAGAGCGTCCATGGCGTTGTAGGTGAATTTCCAGGCGCCCGTGGGATCCTTGAATTCTAAACTGTCCACAGGGCTGTAGGCGCTGTAGCTCTGACCTGACAGAGAGGTGGGGGACTGGGCCAAGGACGGTCCCACGGAGGGGCCTGAGAGGGGGCTAAGAGCTGGACCCCCCAACTGGGGCACCATGGGAGAAAGGTAGGGATCCAGCCCATTAAAATAGGAGCTTGGAGACGCATAGGCTGAGGGGGAGGAGCAGAAAGCAGAGGCTGGGGCGTAGGTCATGGCATAGGGGGCTGAGGTGAGAGAGGGCCCAGAGGCCACTAGCCCAGCCCTCTGGGCCTCAGGCAAAGGGGAATCTAAGGCCGGACTCCAAATGGACACAGTGCCTACTGCAGTGGTCGGGGAGCCTGATGATCCAGGCAGAGGAGGGCTGTAGGAATCTGAGATACCCAGAGGGTCTGGACAGACATCTGTGGAGGGACGAGGGGATGTGCCTGCCTTCCTCTTCACAGGACGAGCCTTTGCCTGTGCCCCTGGAGGTTGCTGCTGCTGTTTCTGCTGCTGCCGCTGCTGCCTGCACTTTGCTCTGCGGTTCTTGAACCAGACCTAGAGGGAGAGAGGGAAGGCTGGGATGGATAAGCAAAGGAGACCTCAGAGTCTGAAGCTGCAGAAGGAGGGCGGGGCTATGGGTGAGAAGTGTCAGAGACGCAGGTCTGGACTCTGCATCCAGCGATGGGACAGTTCTGCCCATGATCCTATGTACCCACACAATCATGCATGTACACATGCACATAGCAACCTGCATACACCCCATTCACCCTCCGGATCATATGTATCTCATACATGTATGTAATCATACACATATGCACCCAGAAGTCTGCATGCACGCCTGATCACACACAGATCATACATACAATGATATAATAATCATATGCACACAGGTATCATATATACGTGCAATCATACACATATCCACACAGGAATCTACACACACTCATCCACATACCTGATCACACATATATGCATATAATCATGTATTAGCCTCTCACATACACATACAGTCATACACAGATACAAATACATACCTATATACACTAAGCCATCTGCCCAATCACTTGTACATATGGGCATGCATCATCCCTACACATATCATACAAGCAATCACACACATACACATATGCATATACTATATTTGCATTCACTCTTATCCCTCCATCTGCTCATGCATATATGCATGCAATCATATATGTATCACATATATCATGCATATGACCATACACATCTGAACACATCCAACATGAATATACTCACTGACCCTTCCGATTGTACACACATACATGCATCTAGTCATGTGTACGTGCAGTTTTGTATACAGACACACAATCATACTAGGCATAGAGGTGTGGCTCATTGCTACAGCACTTGCCCAAGCAAGCACAAAACCCTGGTTTTATTTTATGTTTGTTTGGGTTTTTTAATCTTTTTGAGACAGGGTCTCCCTGTAGCCCCAGCTGGCCTGGAACTCACTATGTAAACCAGGCTGGCCTTGAACTCACAGAGATCCGCCTGCCTCTGCCTCCCAAGTGCTGGGATCAAAGGTGTGGCTGCCACACCCAGCTAAAGCCCTGGTTTTAATCCCCTGTATTGCAAAGCATTCACACACACACACACACACACACACACATGCTTGCAAACACACATATATACATGCATATACATAATTCTTCTCTCCATCCACCAGTCCTCTCAGTCATTTAATGAACACGCATTAACTATCTTCTACCACCTCAGGGAGACATCAATAAGGTTAGCCTTCTACTTGCTTGAGGTGTATTAGAAGTAACAATAAATGGGCCAGATGTGATGGCACACACCTTTGATCCCAGCACTCAAGAGGCAGAGGCAGAGCTCTGTGGATTTAGGGCCAGCCTGATCTCCATAGGGAGTTCCAGACTAGCCAGAGCTACATAATAAGGCCTGTCTAAAAAAGAAAAGGAAAAAAGAGAGAGAACAGAAAATGAGTAAATCATACAGAACTGAGGAGGGGGGCAGAGCCATAACTCACTAGGTAGCCCAGACTACCCTGAAAGTCAAGGCATTCCTCCTGCCTCAGCCTCCTGAGTGCTGGGGTTGCAGGCGTGAGCCACCATGCCTAGCATGGTATTTTAGAAGCTGGTGGTACTATGGAAGAAGCAATTAAGCAGGATTGGAGGGGAGCAGTCATGTTGGGGTTTCAAGGAAAAGCTGTAACTTAAAAACGCTATAGTTTTATTTATTTAGGCCAGGAGTGGTGGCACACATCTTTATTCCCAGTACTCGGGAGGCAGAGGCAAGCAGATCTCTGTGAGTTCGAGGCCAGCCTGGTCTACATAGTGAGTTCCAGGACAGTTGGGGCTACAGGGAGACCCTGTCTCAAAAAAAAAAAAAATATGTATTTATCTTTTGTGTGTATGAGTGTTTTTGCCTGCATGAGGCCAGAAGAGGGCATCAAATCCCCTGGGACTGGTCAGACATAGTGGCACATGCCTTTAGTCCCAGCACTTGGGAGGCAGAGGCAGGCAGATCTCTGTGAGTTCAAGGCTAGTCTAGTCTACATAGTGAGTTTCAGGCCAGCCAGGGCTACACAGTGAAACTGTTTTAAAAACAAAAACAAAAAAACATCCCTTGGGACTGGAGTTACTGATGATTGTTAGCTGCTATGTAGGTGCTGGGAACGGAACCCCAGTCCCCTGTAAGAGCAGTCAGTGTTTTTAATCACTAAGCTACCTCTCCAGCCCAAGAATAAATAATGTTTTAGGATAAGAAAAGGGGCAAAGGGACTGGAGAGATGGCTCATTGGTGAAGAGCACTGGATGCTCTTGCAAAGGACCTGGGTTCAATTCCCAGCACCCACATGGTGGCTAATAACAGTTCATAACTGCAGTTCTAGGGAATCTGACACCTTCTTCTGACCTCCAAGGACATTGCACGACATGGGTACACCCACCTACATGCAGGCATTACACTCATATACACAAAAGAAAAAAGAGCCAGGCATGGTGGTGCATGCCTTTAATCCCAGCACTTGGGAGGCCGAGGCAGGCGGATCTCTGTGAGTTCAAGGCCAGCCTGGTCTACATAGTGAGTTCCAGGACAGCTGAGGCTACAGGGAGACCCTGTCTCAAAAAGATCAAAAAAGAAAATAAAAAAGAAAGAAAAAAAAGGAGCTGGAGAGATGGCTCAGTGGTGAAGAACATGTACTGCTTTTGCAGAGGACCTGAGTTTGGTTCCCAGCACCTACACTGGGCAACTCACGCTTACAACTGTCAACTCCAGCTCTAGACAATCCAATGCCCTCTTCTAGCCTCCACAGATACCTTCATTCATGTGTGCCTACCACCCCCATGTACACACACATAAACACATCATTAAAAATAAATTTTTAGCTGGGCATGGTAGTGCACATCTTTAATCCCAGCATTTGGGAGGCAGAGGCAGACAGATCTCTGTGAGTTCAAAGCCAACCTGGTCTACATAGTGAGTTCCAGATCAGTTAGAGCTACACGGCAAGACCCTGTCCCAAAAAATAAATAAATAAATCATTTTAAAGTGTATTTATTTATTTATTTTTATTGTATGTGTGTGAATGTTATGCCTGCATGTAAGTACACCCATGTCATGCAGTGCCAGCAGACTGCCAGAAGAGGGCATCAGGTCCCCTGGAACTGGAGTTATGGCCGTTTTTTTAGCTGTCAGGTGGGGGCTAGGATTCAAACCCAGGTTTTCTGACAGAAAAGCCAGTGTTCTTAACCACTAGGCCATCTCTCCAGCCCAAATACATCATTTTTTAAAAATAAGGAAAAATGTAAAAAGAGGGCAGATGTTATATCTCAGAGGTAAATCACTTGTCTAGCATGTCTGAGACCCTGGATTCAATCCCCAATCTTCAAATAAAAGGAAGCAGAGGGTGCAAAGGTCCTGGGGGCAGGAGTATGCTTGGTGGGCAGAGACCTCAAGTGAGAAGAGGGAACATAGGCAAGCAAGGCCACTTTATAACTGCTCCAGCCTCTCTGTCCTCTCTCCACTCTGGGTCTGACAGGTACCCACAGAAGGTCACAGGGAAGGTCAAGAGAGGTCCAGAACATCCCACCTGAACCCTGGACTCGGGCAGGTTGATCTTGAGCGCCACCTCCTCGCGGGCGTACACATCGGGGTACTGTGTCTTGGCAAACAGGGCCTCCAGTTCCTCCAGCTGGCTGCGTGTGAAGGTGGTCCGCTCCCGCCTCTGCTTCCTGGGGGCACCTAGGTGGCGACAAAAGAGGACCCTCAAGTAGCTAGGTCTGCTGGCCCGAGGCCCTGAGGTTTGGTGGGACATTCTCTCAGAACTCCTTTCTGCACATCCATCTGTTTAAACAACTGGCCGGTCCTTTCCCTGGCCCTCCAGAGCTGGCTCTGTTCCCCGAGGAATTGGAGGTCTGTGTTCCAGTCATGTCCCACGTGAAAGGAATTGGTTTTAGCCCTGTAGAATTCTGTTCTAGTTTGTCCTTGTTAAAATTTTTCTCTCTAGATCTGATGGTACACGTTTGTCATCCCAGCACTCAGGAGGATGAAACAGGCAGGTTTGAGACCTGCCTGGGCTACATACTAAAGTTTCTGGACTGCCTGAGCTACAGATTGAGACCCTGTCCCAGAAAAAAAAAAAAAAAACCTAAGCCAGGCGTGGTGCTAGGCACTTATAATCCCAGTGCTCAGGAGTCTGAGGCAGAAAGATTGCAAGTTTGAGGCTAGCCTGTGCTACATAGTGAGTTCCAGACTAGCCTGGGCCACAGAGTAAAACCCTGTCTCAGAAACAAAACAAATATAAAAAACAGCGAACACAACCAAATTTCAAACAAAACACTAATATATAATAATAGTGATGATAATAATAATATGTTATATATAACCATTTTATATATAATCATATATAATACAATATAATATAATATAATAATATAAATTTTATTCATTACAAGAGGGTTGCAGGGTTTCACTATGTAGCTCAAGCTGGCCCTGAAATCCTAGGCTCCATCGTCCTGCCTCAGCCTGAGGCTATAGGCATGGGCCACCGAAGCAGGCTCTTCTAATATTTCTTACAAAAAAGACATGCTAGACGTTTATATTCCTGACCTATAAAACTAGAAAGTCCATATGGTTCAAAATAATGTAAAGAAAAAGGGCAATAAGATGGCCCAGTAAGTAAAGGAGCTTGCTGCGAAGCCTGACTACCTGAGTTCAATCCCTGGGACCCACATGGTAGAAGGACAGAACAGATACCACAAGTGGTCGTCAGACCTCCACACAAGCACATGGTATAAACTATTTTTTTAAAAAACGTACAAAAAGAATGAAAAGAGGCTGGGAAGGGTGGCACTTGGGAGGCAGAGGCAGGTAGCTCTCTGTGAGTTAGAGAGCCAGCCAAGTCTACATAGCAAATCCAGGTCAGTAAGGACTTCACAGTGAGACAAGAAAGAAAAAGAGAGAGAGAAAGAGAGAGACAAACAGAGAGAGAGACAGAGACAGAGACCGAGGAGAAAGGAGGGAGGGAGGGAGGGAAGGGAGGAGAGGGGAGGGGAGAAAAGAAGAGATAACAGCAGTTCCTGCTCTTGGGAGTTCTCACTTTTCCCTAATAAATCTACATTCACTCAATTCAAAAAAGAAGAAGAAGAGGAAGGGGGGAGGAGAAAGAGGAGGAAGAGGAGGAGGAAGGGGGAGGAGAAATGCTAAAATATCATAGTCAGGCATACTGGTGGTACAGGCCTGCAATCCTACCACTCTGGAGGCTAAATCAGGAGGCTGGGATATGGCTCAGTGGTAGAGCATCTGCTTAGAATTCCCCAGTAGGGTCTGGAAGAAGCTCAGTGGTTAAGAACCTGCCTAGCATCCACAAGACCTTGGATTCTATCCCAACAACCCCCACTCAAAAAAATTAAAAAACAGGGGCTGGAGAGATGACTCAGCAACTAAGAGCAAGGGCTGCTCTTGCTGAGGACCAGGGTTCTGCTCCCAACACCCACATGGCAACTAATAACTGTTTGTAACTCTAATTCCAGGGGACCTGATGCCCTCTTCTGACTTCTGCGGACATTTCATGACACTGGCACACTTACATACATGCAGTCAATACACTCGTACACATAAAATAAAATAAAAATAATAAATAAAATATTGTTTAAAAACCACTGCCATAAAATCAGAGTGCTCACACTTTTTAGAAACAAAGCTTTGCTAACACATGGGAAATCCTCTTGATTTTCCTTTTGGACCGCATTCCCCTCCCTCACTACAGCAGGAGCCAGTATCTTGTCTATTTATTCTCCTGCATCTCAAAGGGACATTAAAAAAGTACCTTAGGCCGAGTGTGGTGGCAACGCCTATAGTCCCAGCACTTGGGAGGCAGAGGCAGGCGGATCTCTGTGAGTTCAAGGCCAGCCGGTCTACACAGTGAGTTCCAGGACAGCTGGGGCTACAGGGAGACCCTGCTTCAAAAAGACCAAAAAAAAAAGTACCTCAGATGCCAAAGTCCCTTGCAGGTAGACATGGAGCTGGTGTATGGCCCCCATGTCCCACACACTACACCCCCATAAGTGCCTTCCTCCTGAACACAAGAGGTTCCTAAGAGACAGGCAGTGAATTTGGGAAGGAGGTGCACACTCACTTGGGTAGGGAACAGCCTGGTGCATCAGGTCCACACTGGGGCCACTCAGGGCCAAGGCATTGACAGAATAGTGAGGCCCCGGGTTCATATACGCCATCATGATCTTCAGGGACGCCGGGCCCCAGGGGAGAACACCTGAAAGAGAAGAAGGATCCCCACAGTCACAGCTGCCACTGCCTGGGCACACGCAGGCTGAGGGTGGCAAGGCTCACACCCACACTCTGCCTGGGGCTCTTTTTTGGCATGTAACTGACGATGCCCACTAATTCTAATTTTTTTCTATTTATTAATTTTGTTTTTGTTTGTTTTTGTTTTAAGCGTGGCATGACAGCAAACACCTTTAATCCCAGCATTGAGAAGACAGAGGTAGGCAGATCTGTGAGTTTGAGGCCAGCGTAGTCTACATAGTGAGTGCTGGGCCATCCAGAGCTGTATAGTGAGATCTTGTCTCAGAAAAAAAAAAAGTGGGGGAAGGGGGGCTGGAGAGATGGCTCAGCAGTTAAAAGCACTGGCTGCTTTTCCAGAGGACCCAGGTTCAGTTCCCAGCATCCAGATGGTGGTTCACAACCACCTATAATTCCAGTTCCACGGAATTCAATGCCCTCTTCTGGCCTCTACTAAGGGCACTGCACATACATGGTGTACATACATACATACACTCTGGCAACACACACACACATACAGATAAAATAAAAATAAAAAATAGATGGGTGTGGTGCCTATGATCCCAGCACTGTGGAGGCAGAGGCAAGAGGATCTGTGAGATTGAGACCAGCCTCATCTACATAGCAAACTCCAGGCCAGCTGGGGCCAAAAAGAGATCCTGTCAGATAGATAGATTAGATAGATGATAGATAGATAGATAGATAGATAGATAGATAGATAGATAGATAGATAGATAGATGATAGATGACAGATAGATCTTTTGAATATATATGTATATATGCACACATATGCTGGTATCTGGGCTAAAGAAGTAGTTCAGTGGATTAGAGCATTTACTGACCTGAGTTCAGATCCCAGCACTCATGTAAAAAAGATGGGCATGGCCCCCAGAGGCCTATAATCCAGTGCTGTGGAAGGCATAGACTAGAGGCTGGCTGGCTGCCACCCCAGCTCTGGGCTCAGTGAGAGACAGAAGCTGGACACAGAATGGATACCAGTTACCAAGACACAGGAGATGCTAAGGCAGGAGGACCTGGTGTTCAAAGCCATCCTAAGCAACATAGTGAGACCCTGTCTCAAAACACTATGTAGCTTAACAACATAGAGCCCTGCCTAGAATCTCCCACTAAGAGGCTGGGGGTATGAATCAGTGGTAGAGCAGCTGCCTAGAATCCCCCAGTGAGGGGCTGGGGGTGTGGCTCAGTGGCAGAGCACCTGCCTAGCATGCCAGAAGTCTTGAGTTTGATCCCCAGCACTGCAAATCAAAACAAAATACTCAACCTAAAAGAGGCAAGAAGGGGGCAAGGGTAAGAAAAAGAACACAGGAGTTATGAGATCCCAGGACTCACATACTGGAAGGAGAGAACAAGCTACATCAAGCTGTCCTCTGATTTCCACAGGAACACTATGGCACATGGGTGCAAACACACAAATA
>NW_008332085.1:28970-43018 GCF_000622305.1 Nannospalax galili | reverse complement strand
TAAATAAATAAATAAATAAATAAATAAATAAATAAATAAATAAATGTATAATTTTAATTGGGTCCAGACAGTGTGACATACACCTTTAATTCTAGCACTCAGGAGGCAGACAGAAGCAGGCAAATCTCTGTGAGTTTGAGGCCAGCCTGGTCTACATGAGTTCCAGGCCAGCCAGGGCTACTACTGAAATCCTGTCTCAAAAAAACTGGGGTTCAATCCTTAGCATTCCCTACAACACCATATATATATGTATATGTATATATGTGTATATGTATGTGTGTATATGTATATGTATATGTATGTGTATATGTATATGTATGTATATGTATATGTATGTATATGTATGTGTGTATATGTATATATGAGTGTATATGTATGTATATGTATTTGTATGTATGTGTGTATATGTATATGCATTTAAAGATGGCTCTCTCACTGAGCAAGCTCAGGCAGTCCTGAATGGCCTGTGTGGCTGAGCTGAGACCTCCTGCCAACAGCTGTGGGAAGGAGCTGTCCTGGAAGCGGTTCCCGGCCTCAGTCAAGTGAGTTCGGTCCCCATCAACATCTGACAGCACCCTCATGAGATACCCTGAGCCAGAGCCACCCTGCTAACCCACTCCTGGGTGCCCTTTCCTCCAAATCTGTTTGACCACTAAGTGTGCAGGCTCATACCTGTCATCCCAGGACTCGGGAGGCTAAGGCAGGAGGATTCCTTCGAGTCTGAGGAAAGCCTGACTTCATAAGCAATTCCAGGCCAGCCAGAGCTACATTACAGACTTTGTTCCAAAAACAACAGCAGGATCTGGGGCTGAGTCTTGGTTGGTACAGTGCTTGCCTAGCATGCATGTAGCCCTGGGTTCCTTCCCCAACTCAGAAGGTAGAGGCAGGAGGATCAGCAGTTCAAGGTCATTCTAGGCTATCTATCAAGTCGGAGACTAGCCTGGGATACATGAGACCTGGTCTCAAAAAAAAGAGGGAAAGTGGGGGTAGAATAGATTGTTCTGTGGTTAAGGGTGCTTACTGCAAAAGCATAAGGACCAGAGTTCAAATCCCCAGTACCCACATAAAAAGCCAGGCATGGCTATGCCTGCCTGTAACTCCAGTACTGGGGAGCAGCAGAAGCAGGTGGATCCCCAGAGTTCAGTAGCCAACCTGCCTAGTCAATATGGCAGATAACAACCCTCTGTATTTCCAACACCCTCTTCTGGCCTCCATAGGCATTGTACAACACCAGTGAGTCCCTTAACATACATGCAGGAGATATGCTCATACGCATAAAATAAAAATGTTTTTAAAAGACTCTGTTCAAAAAATAAATAAAACAGAAATGATAGCAGGTACTACAACTGTAACAGAACTTTGCTGTGCCTGGAAATTTCTTTTTCACTTTTTTTTTTGCTATTTTATTAATTATTTTTATTTTATGTGTACGAGAGTATTGCCTGCATGTATGTGCATGCACCCATGTCGTGCAATGCTGTGGAGGTCAGAAGAGGGCTTCAGAGTCCCCTGAAACTGGAGTTAAGGATGGTTTATAGATGCCATGTGGGTGCTAGGAATCGAACCCGGTTCCTCTGCAAGAGCAGTCAGTGCTCTTAACCGCTAGCCATCTCTCCAGCCCCCACGTTATTTTTTAATGGTGCATGCTAGATGTCTCTCATTTCGTTTGGATTGACTGCAGAATTAGAACAGCTGATGCTGCTACTGAGGCACAACTTGCTGCTTTTATTGGTCTTTTTCTTCAAAATAAATATAAAATGAAAATAAGTATATATGGGGCTGGAGAGTTGGCTCAGTGGTTAAGAGCACCGACTGCTCTTGCAGAGGACCCGGGTTCGATTCCCAGCACCCACATGGTGGCTACAAACCGTCCTTAACTCCAGTTCCAGAGAAATCCAAAGCTCTCTTCTGACCTCTGTGGCACTGCACGACATGGGTGCACTCACATACATTCAGGCAATACTCATACACATAAAATAAAAATAATAAAATATTTTAAAAAACAAGAAAGGAAAATAAGTACATATTTGTACTTGTTATGGTGCTAGAGAGATTGTTCAGTGGTTAAGAGCACATACTACTCCTGTGAAGGACTTGAGTTTGAGTCCCAGCATCCATGTCAAGTGGCTCACAACTGCCTGCAACTCCAGTTCCAGGGGATCAGATGCCTCTGACCTTCACAGGTACCTACACTCACACATAACCATACTCAGACACAGACACATAATTTTTTAGATTTTTATTTATTTTTATTTTGCGTGTGTTTTTTGCCTGCACATAAGTGCACCACATGCATGCAATTCCCACAGAGACCAGAAGAGGCTGTTGAATCCCATGAAACTGGAGTTACAGAGGGATGTTGGGTGCTGGGAATCGAACCCAGGTCCTCTGCAAGAGTAGCAAGTGCTCTTAACTGCTGGGCCATGTCTCTAGCCCCACATAATTTTTTAGTTGTCTGTCTTTTTGAGATAGGGTCTCTCTGTATCCCCAGCTGGCTTTGAACTCACTATATAGTCCCCAGCTGGCCTCGAACTCACAAAGATCAGCCTGCCTTTGCCTACCAAGTGCTGTGATTAAAGGCTTGCGCCAGCACACCTGTCTAGTTTGTGGGGTTTTTTTGTTTTGGTTTGGTTTGGTTTTTTTTCGTTTGTTTTTGGTTTTTGAGATAGGGTCTCCCTGTAGCCCCAGCTGTCCTGGAACTCACTATGTAGACCAGGCTGGCCTTGAACGCACAGAGATCCACCTGCCTCTGCCTCCCAAGTGCTGGGACTACAGGTGTGTGCCACCACGCCGGGCTAGTTTGTGTTTTTGAAACTGGGCAGGCTGGCCTTGAACTCATTATATAGTCTAGGCTGCTTCAGGTTCAAGAACCTCCTGCCTCAGCCTCCTGTGTGCTGGGATCACAGGCACCACACATCAAGCTTCTTTGACTCTTTCCTTTTGTTGTTGTTGTTATTATTATTATTTATTATTATTATACCTGCATACGTTTTTTAAATATTTTTATTAATTCTTTGAAATTTTCACATAATGTGTTTGGATCATATTCACCCCCAACTCCTCCCTACTTCCTGTCACTCTTCCATCAACCTATTTGACAACTATTTAGAGAAATCCCAATCAAATGCCACATGGTAGGAAGAAATCAAGGTTCTTCAAAGTTATCTATGCATGGATAAATGTACAATGGAAAGAAAATTTCAGGGGCCAGCAAGATGGTTCAGTGAGTAAAGGTGCTTGCTGACAAATCTGACGACCTGACCTGAGTTCAATCCCCGGGATCCACATGAAAGGAGAAAACCAACTTTTTTTTTTTTTTTTGTCTTTTTGAGACAGGGTCTCCCTATAGCCCCAGCTGGCCTGGAACTCCCTATGTAGTCCAGGCTACTGACCTTGAACTCATAGAGATCCGCCTGCCTCTGCCTCCTGAGTACTGGGATTAAAGGCTGTACCACCATGCTGGACTGAGAAGCAACTCTTTCAAATTTTCCTCTGACTTTCACAGGAGAGCCATGGCACTGACACACACACACACACACACACACACACAAATAAGTGTATACAAAATTTAAAAAGAAAATTCAGCCTGGCGTGGTGGTGCACGCCTTTAATCCCAGGACTTGGACTTGGGAAGCAGAGGCAGGCGGATCTTTGTGAGTTCAAGACCAGTCTGGTCTATGTAGTGAGTTCCAGAACAGCTGGGGCTACAAGGAGACCCTGTCTCAAAAATAGACAAAAAAAAAAAAAAATTAAAAAAGGAAAAAAAAAAAAAAAAAAAAAAAAAAAAAAAAAAAGAAAAGAAAAAGAAAATTCAAAGAGTGACAAGAAGTGAAGAAAATACAAGATGGATGTGTTGGGTCACACCGATCACCCCAGCACTCAGAAGGTGAACACAGAAGGATCAGGAGTTCAAGGCTAGCCTTGACTACATAGCAAGTTCAAGGTCAGCCTGCACTCCATAAGTCCCTGTCTCAAAAAAAATAAATTAAAATAAAATGTTGTGGGGAGTGAGAAGATGGCTCAGGAAGTAAAGTGCATGGTCTGTGAGCAAGAAGATCTGAGTTCGGATCCCCAGCACCCAAGTAAAGGTTGGGCACAGCAGTGACACATGTCTGTACCCCCAGTGCTGGGGGAGTGAAGACAAGCCGATCCACAGGCTTGCTGACCCGCCAGCCTCACCAAAACAGGGAGATTGAGTGGGAGACTGCCTCAGAATTAAATGGAAGCCAGATGTGATGGTGCATGCCTTAAATCCCAGCACTTAGGAGGCAGAGGCAAGGAGAGTCCTGTGCATTTGAGGCCAGCCTGGTCTACATTGCAAGTTCCAGGCCAGCCAGGGCTACATAGTGAGACCTTGTCTCAAAAACAAACAAAACTCAAGTGGGGAGTGATCAAGAAAACACCCAATATCAGTCTCTAGCCTCCACAAGCAGAGAAAGTGGGGGGGGGAGAGAGAGAGAGAGAGAGAGAGAGAGAGAGAGAGAGAGAGAGAGGCATCAATGAATACATGAGTCAAATTCAACCTCAAGGAACCCATGGGTCCCCATGATCAGTGCCATGGTCCCCAACTGGTCTAACCTCACTCTGTCCTACTGTGGTCCTGGCTGGCCTGTATCCCAACACACAGGGACAGAATCTCTACCCATGTTAACTGTTCAGAAAATATTAGACCCATCTTTTCGTCAGACCACACACCAAGCTCCAAGAACAACCCTTTCTCTCTCTTCCTGCCCCACCATCTCTCTGTCCCTGTCTCTGTGTCCCTCTCCCTTCCTCTGTCCTCTCAGTCTTCTCTACAGAGACTCACCTTCAGAAAGGAGAGACGGGGACTGTCCTGGTGGCCCCAGTCCTGGCAAGTGTCAGCAGAGCAGCAGTTGGAGGAAGTAGGTCCCCTCACATGGGCCGACTTTAAGCTCAGGCTGAGAGTGATGTCATCTGCCATGGCCTGGATCTGGAAGGGTAATCCCAGCCAAGGTGGGGGACAGACTAGGCAACAGGAGGTGACACTGGCTCGGGGAAGAGCACCAGCTGCTTAATCCTCCTCTGTCTCTCCAGTGACATCTTGGCAATTAGAGCTGATGAGGAAGGGAAGAAAGGCTCAGCTCCTGACTGAGACCAAGAGCCCCCACTCCTTAGAGAAGTCTTTCCTTGGGTCTAACTGATGTCCCTCCAGCTGCAGCTACTGTCCCAAGAAATACATCAAATAGCAAAGAGAGAGGCTGGAGAGATGGCTCAGTGGTCAAGAGAGCTTGCTGTTCTTCCAGAGAAGCCAAGTTCAGTTTCCAGCACCCATATGGCAACTAACAACTGTCTGTTACTCTAGCCTCAGGGACTCTGACACCCTTTTCTGGCCTTGTGGGCACTTGTACACTACACACAAGGCACACACACACACACACACACACACACACACACACACATGCACGCACACACACTACATAAATAAAAATTTTTGCTTTTTTGGTCTTTTTGAGACAGGGTCTCCCTGTAGACCCAGCTGGCCTGGAACTCACTATGTAGACCAGGCTGGACTTGAACTCTGAGATCTGCCTGCCTCTGCCTCCCAAGTGCCAAAATTAAAGGCATGAACCACCGCACTCAGCATATAGATAGATGACAGATAAATAGATACATAAATAGATGATAGATAGATAGATAGATAGATAGATAGATGATAGATATAGATAGATGATAGATAGATGATTGAAAGATACATAGATAGATAGATAGATAGATGATAGATATAGATAGATGATAGACAGATGATTGATAGATACATAGATAGATAGATAGATAGATCGATAGATAGATAGATAGATAGATAGATAGTGATAGATAGATAGATGATAGATGATAGTTTTTTTTTAAGAGCAAACAGAATATAGTGTTTCTCCCCTCTCTGGATTCCTCTCAAGTCGCTCTCTCTGTAGCCCAGAGTGAACTTGCGGTTCTCCTGACCCAGCCTCCTGTGTAGCTGGGTTGGCAGACCTGCACCCAAGTCTGGATGGCTGTCTTTCTGTAAACTAGTTCAAACTTGTGCTGCCTCCTGGTTCTCTTTTTCCTGCCTCAGTTTCTCTTTTTCCTCTGCCTTTGCCTTCATCTTAGTCTCTCTGAGATCTCTGTTTCCTCTTCCTCCTCTTTATTCCCTTCCTGTTTTGGGTCTCTGTGCCTCCTTGGGCCTTAGGCTGTGACATTTCTCCCTATCAGCCCATGTGTCCCTGTCTTTACTGATTTTCCTTCGTTAATCTCTCCATCTCTCCATCCTCCTTCTGTGTCTCTGTCTCTGACTGTGTCTCTGTCTGTGTCTCTTTGTCTCTGTCTTTCTCTGCCTATCTCTCCCTATCACTGTTTCTATCTCTCTGTCTTCTCTGACTCTGTCTCAGTCTCTGTCTCTCTGATTCTCTCTCTGCTCTCTGTTGGTCTCTCTGTGTCTCAGTGCTTCTGTCTCTGTCTTCTCTATCTCTATGTCTCTGTGTCTCTGTCAGGCTCTGTCTATCTCTGTCTCTAATCCTTCTTTGTCTCTATCTCTGTATCTCTGTATCTCTCTGTGTCTCTCTGACTCTGTCTCTTTTTATCTCTAATTCTGTGTCTAATTGCCTATTTCTCTCTCTCTCTCTCTCTCTCTCTCTCTCTCTCTCTCTCTCTCTCTCTCTCCCCTTCCCTAATAGCTCCATGCTTTCCATTTTACCTCCCTCGGTTTTCCTCTCTGTGTCCCCTCACCCTCCCCCACCACGTCTCTTCAATATCTCCCTGAGCCCTTGTCCCCAGGAGGGTCTGTTCCACTTCCCTGAACACCAGGACACACGTAAATACACACAGCCACACGCACATTCCATAATCCCTGCTTGTGCCAGGTCACTGAGTGTCACCAAGGGGCCCTTTCTTTCCCCTTTCGCAAGTCCCCCCCACCCCACCCACCCAAGGAAAGATTAGGGCTGCTGGGCCAGCAGGAGAATCAAAGCAGATCTCATTAGCCTGAAGAGCCAGAGTGACAGCACGGGGTGGGGGTACATCTGAAGCTAAAACACCTGTCAGGAGGCTCCACCCTGCTGAGGCTCAAATGGAGAGATGGACAGGCCACCGAAAGAGAACAGTCCTTCAGGCCAGGAGGAGTCCCCAGCTGCAGATCAAAGTGGCCTTCCCTGGGTTTCTGACCCAAAGACCCTGAAGGATGGGAATATGACAGGTGGGAATGTGACAATCATACACAGGCTCCAGGGTCAGACTGGTCTGAAACCCATGGCAATCCTCCTGCCACAGCTTCCAGGTTCTGGGGCTATAGACATGAAACATTGTGCCCAATTTGAGATTGGATCTCTCTATCGCACGCGCGCTTTTTTTTTTTTTTTTTTTTTTTGTCTTTTTGAGACGGGGTCTCCCTGTAGCCCCAGTTAGCATGGAACTCATTATCTAGACCAGGCTGGCCTTAAACTCAAGAGACCCAAGTCTCCTGAGTGCTGGGATTAAAGGCGTGTACCACCAAGCCCAGCTGAGATTGGATCTTTTTTTTTTTTTCTTTACCTAAGATTGAACTCAAGGCCTTGCACATGCTAGGCAAGCACTCTACAACAGCGCTCCATCCCCAGCTCCTGCAGGGTAGATTCTAGGCAGGTCCTCTAACACTGAGCCAGGCCCACAACCCCCAACTGGAGGATTCCAGGCAGGTCCTCTACCACTGAGCCACACCCACAACCCCCAACTGGAGGATTCCAGGCAGGTCCTCTACCACTGAGCCACACCCACAACCCCCAACTGGAGGATTCTAGGCAGGTCCTCTACCACTGAGCCACACCCACAACCCCCAACTGGAGGATTCTAGGCAGGTCCTCTACCACTGAGCCACACCCACAACCCCCAACTGGAGGATTCCAGGCAGGTCCTCTACCACTGAGCCACACCCACAACCCCCAACTGGAGGATTCCAGGCAGGTCCTCTACCACTGAGCCACACCCACAACCCCCAACTGGAGGATTCCAGGCAGGTCCTCTAACACTGAGCCAGGCCCCCAGAACCTCACTGGGGGATTCTAGGCAGGTGCCCTACCACTGAGCTACATCTCCAACATCAAGTTGAATCTTTTGAATCAGATCTAGGACTTGTTCCTTTCTAATCTGCAGCTCAAATAGAAATCTAGGCATCCAGGGGCTGGGCACATTGCTCAGGGGTGGAATGCCCTAACTACTATGGTCAAGACTGTTGGATCCTCTGCACAACTGAAGAGGAAACAGAAATCTGGGCCTTGAGCTTCACCCCCATCATCTTTTCCTCATCCTCTAACAATTTCTAATCCATCCATAAATTCTGCCCTCTTCTCTTACAACAATTATACTACTGAAAACCATAAAACACTGTTGCTATGAAACATTAATGAAAATCCAAGTTGGAGAGGTGGCTTAGCAGTTAAAAGTGCTTAGTGCTCTTGCAGAGGGCCAGAGTTCATTCTCAGCACCCACATCTAGTAGCTCACAAGTGTCTGTAACCCCAGCTCTAGAGGACCCAGCACCCTCTTCTGGCATCCAGGGGTACTGCACTCACACACACAAACCCACACAGACACACACACAGATACACACACACACACACACACACATATACACATAAAATCATAATTAATAAAATAAAATAGTCTTCAAAAAAGAAGACCCAAGTCAGTCATGAAATGTACTATGTTCATGGACTGGGGGACTCAGGGTTGATGTGTCCACATCTAATCTCTAGATTTACTGCTATCCCAATCAAACCTCAGCATGGTTTTTTGTTTGTTTTTTAAATATTTTATTTATTATTTTTATTTTATGTGTATGAGTGTATTGCCTGCATGTATATGAGTGCACCTGTGTCGTGCAATGCCTTGGAGGTCAGAAGAGGGCTTCAGATTCCCCTGGAACTGGCGTTAAGGACAGTTCATCACTGCCATATGGGTGCTGGGAATTGAACCCAGGTCCTCTGCAAGAGCAGTCAGTGCTCTTAACTGCTGAGCTATCTCTCCAGCCCCATCCTCAGCATGGTTTTTGTTTTGAGTTAAGGGGCTAGAGAATCACTTCAGGGGCTAAAAGTTCTGGCTACTCTTGCAGAGGACCCAGGTTCAGTTCCCAGCACCCACATGGCAGCTAACAACCATCCATAACTCCAGTTCCAGGGGATCCGATGCCCTCTTCTGGCCTCCATGGGCAATGCATACATGCGGTGCATTTACATGCAGGCAAAACATACCCATAAAAAATGAATAAAAGAAATTAACAAGTTGGTTGTGAAGTTTATATGGAAATACAGAACATCTAGAATAGTCAAAGTCTTGGGGGAAGAAACAGACTGGAGATAATGAGTCATTATTAAGCCAGGTCTAGAGGTGAACGCCTGTCATCCTATGTCATGTGACTTTTCCTAGGATGATGAACAAACAACCACTCACCTCAGATAGGGCACCAACAACACACCAAAAAAATGATTCCACCCACGTATACCTTGGTGAACTAATGAGTTTATTGGGGACGCTTACAGGAGCCTGGGTAACTCAATGGCAGTGTGTCAGCAAAAAGCCATTCCCACCTCAGCTTAGGTAAAGGCTCAGGAAAGCTGTATCCCTGGAGCTCCCTACCCAAGTTGCAGGCAACTCCACCAAAGAGTCTCCTCCCCGCAGCAATTGCTCAGTCTGCTTCCTTATCCCTGGGGAGAGGCCTCATGAGCCCTGTAAGTTTCATAAACTGTTTCAGTCTTCTACTCTTTCCTTTTTTCTTTCTTAAACTGACTTTTTTTGTATGACAAGAGCTCATATAGCCTAAGCTGGTCTAGAACTCACTATGTAAGACCAGATATGGTGGCACATGCTTTTGAGCCCAGCACTCAGGAGGCAGAGGCAGGCAGATCTCTGCGAGTTTGAGACCAGCCTGGTCTATATAGTGAGTTCCAGGCCAAGCAGAGCCAGGGGTGGTAGCGCACACCTTTAAGCCCAGCACTTTGGAGGAAGAGGCAGGTGGATCTCTGTGAGTTCAAGGCCAGCCTGATCTCAAACATAGCAAGTTCCAGGCCAGCTGGGGCTACAAGGAGACACTGTCTCAAAAAGGCCAATAAGAAGAAGAAGATTTAAATTTTAAAAAGAGTGGGTGTGCTAGTGCACATCTACAATCCCAGAATTCATGAAGCAAAGACAGGAGTCTTGTTACAAGATTGAAAGCAGTCTGGGCTGCATAGAGACCCTACCTCAAATACTAATACTAAGAATAATTATTCTAAGTAGGGTATGGTATCTTATATCTGTAATCCTAGTACTTGAGAGGTGGAGGCAGGAGGATCAGGAGCTCAAGATCAAACTTTGCTACAGAGTAAGTTCAAGATCAGTCTGGACTACATAAGACGGGTCTCAAGAGAAAAACAAAAGTGGATCTGGAAAGACGGTGCAGTGGTTAAGAGCAGTGACTGCTCTTGCAGAGGGCCCAGCTTCTGTTCCCAGCACCCACATGGTGACTAACAACCATCTGTAATTCCAGTTCCAAGGGATCCAATGCCCTCCTCTGTGGGCATTGCAGGACATGGATGCACTTACACACATGCAGGCAATACAATCACACGCATAAAATAATAAAATATTTTTTAATAAAAAATAAAATAACATAGAGCAACCACCCTTCACCAAATGAACCAAGTCAGCACCTTGGTAGTGGCCACTGCATGCACGGATGCCTGACACCCACCCCTCCCCCGTGCCTGTGCCTCCCTCTCTGCCGCTCCACACTTCTCCCCACAGCCGGTTCTCTGACCTGCACTGGTCCTATTTAGCCCTGAGCTCTAATCCTCTTAGACCAGAAAGACTTGGGCCAAGAGGGAGAGAATTAGATCCAATTTTCTGGGTGGAGGGGATCAGTAGAGACTGTCTAGATAAACTGAAACTACGTGTCAGACATCCTGGACCGCAGCTCCAAAGAGTAGTTCATGCAGGACCCCTGGGACAGAGAGAAGATGGAGGGACTGCAGAACAGAGAAGGGAGGGGCGCAGGCAGGCACAGGGCACAGGGCAGAGAGGCACAGACATTAGCTGAAACTGAGGTGCATTCCTCTCCCCTGGAAAGTGTATTCCTTACCCAACCAGATGCCACAGGCCTATCATCCCAGCTAATAGGGAGGCTGAAGAAGGAGGGCAGAAACACTTTAAGGCCAGCCTGAGCTACAGAGGGAGTTCAAGGCCAGCCTGGGCAACTTAGTAAAACCCTGTTTTGAAAAAACGGGGTGGGGCTGCACTGATAGCTCAGTGGTTAAGAGCACTGACTGCTCTTGCAGAAGACGGCTGGGCTGATTCCCAGCACCCACATGGTGGGTCACAATCATCTATAACTCCAGTTCCCAGGGATTGGATGCCCTCTTCTGACCTCTGTGGGCATTGCACAACATGGGTGCACTTACACACATGCAGGCAATACACTTATACACATAAAATTAAAATAATAAATAAAATTATTTTTAAAAAAAAGAAAGAAAGAAAGAAAGAAAGAAAGAAAGAAAGAAAGAAAGAAAGAAAGAAAGAAATTGGCCTTTTTTCAGACAAGGTCTCCCTGTAGCCCCAGCTGTCCTGGAACTCATTATGTAGACCAGGATGGCCTTGAACTCACAGAGATCCACCTGCCTCTGCCTCCCGAGTGCTGGGATTAAAGGCATGCGCCACCATTTAATTATGCTTCCTTTGGGAAAGGGGCATGGTGCACGTGTGGAAGTCCGAGGACAATTTGCAGGAGTCAGTTCTCTCCTCCCACCATGTAGATCGCAGAGATCGAATTCAGGTCCTCAGACTTGGTGGCAAGAGCCTTTGCCCACTGAGCTCTGTTGCCGGCCCTGGCACCTCTTTGTGACACCTCTGAAGACTTGGGGAAGGAAGAGTGAGGCAGGCAGGGGCAGTTAGAAGTTCTTGGCCTTGCCCCACCCAAGGACAGTGATCCACAGATAGCCTGGGGACCTCACAGATTTCAGGAACCACATTCTTTTGGCCTGTTTGGTTGGTTAGGTGGGATTTTGTTGTTGTTTTATGGTACTGGGAATCAAACCCAGTAAAGTATGTATCCCTGGCTGGCCTGAAACTCACTGAGTATGCAGACCAGGTTGCCTGCCTCTGCCTCTCCAGTGCTGAGATTCAAGATTTAAGGAATTACTCTTACCACTGAGCAACATCTCAATCCCTTTTGCTTTGGTTTTGGGTTGTTGTTTGCTTGCTTGTTTTTGTTTTCTTTTTAATATATTTATTTTTAATTCTATGTGTATGAGTGTATTGCTTGCATGTAGGTAGGTGTATCCATATCATGCAAAACCCTTGGAGGTCAGAGGAGAGCATCAGATCTCCTAGAACCGGATGTTTTTAGCTGCCATGTGGTGCTGGGAATTGAACTTGGTTCTTCCAAAAGAGCAATCAGTACTCTTAACTGCTGAGCCATCTCTCCAGCCCCACTTGCTTATTTTTTGCTGGGGTTTTGTTTTGTACGTGTATGTGTCTATCTGTTTTTTGACCAAGATAAGCTCTTACACTGTAGCCCAGGCTGGCCTGGAAATCAGAATTCTCTAGCCTTAGCCTCCAAAATGCTGAGGTTAAATACAAGTGCCATCATGCCTGGCTGCCAGAATCACATTCTTTCTAGAATCTTCTGAAAAGGGAAGAAGAGCTATCTAGAGAGAGTTTCAGAAGCAGCAAACCATTTACACAGGGACACAGCAACCTGTTGGAATCTTTTGGCTTCTAAAGACAGATCTTACTCTGTAGCCCACACTAACCTCCAATTCTCAGCAATCCTCCTGCCTCAGTCTCCCAGGGGCAGAGAATGAAGGTATGAGCCACCACACCCAGCAACCTGTAGGGAGTCTTATCAAGTCCCTGTAACTTGAAATTTCCAGATACATCTATTAAGATTAGAGCCAAGATGCTGATAAACTTTGTACAGCCCTGCCCTATGGGGCTCCCAGGGGTGTTGTACTATGTTGTGTTTTGTTTTTGTTAAGAGGAGGTCTCAGTGTCAAGGTGACCTTGAACTCCAGGAAATCTTCCTGCCTCAGCCCTCTGAGTGCTAGCATTATAGGCCTATGTCGTCACACTTCGTGGGCATTGACTTCTGCAGTCTTTGCTATGATATGGTGACTGTGTAACACTTGCTTTTCTCCCAGTACGGAGCTCACTTGAGGCTTCCTTTTATGGAGTTTAAGAAGAGGAGCTGGTGGTCCTGGGTTAACAACTGTTGTGAATCCTTCGGAGACCACTGATACTCATTCATTTCCTCCCAATTCTACTCTAGCAGGTTGCTATTTTCCTCTCTAACCAGAGGGGCTGGCAGTCCCTTCAGATTCTCTCTAGTGAGGTCCTCTTGTGCCCTCTAGAATGAGACCTAAAATGACCCAAAAGTCTTCTGCCTGGCTTGTATATGTTCCATGGGACAAAGAGTTTGTCCTATAAACACTGAGACTTCAAATTACACAAAGTAATTACATAGTGTAACATTGACATCTGTTGTTGACTGATGAGCAATTGATGGGCTCTGGTAAAAGATTTTGCAGGAACAAATCTATTACTTGGCCACTGGATCCCCCAATGTGCAGGAAATAACAATTATATTTTCAGTTAGACTTCCTTATACTCTCTGTCCTGCCTGAGGAAGAGTTAGAAACCTCCTCTTCTGGGTGAATAACAGTTGGTGGTGGTGGGGATTCGGCTCACTAACAGCTTTCTCAAAGAAATATCTCAGTCCTGAGGTAGCGGCAAACGTCTGCAACCCCAGCACTCAGGAGGATCAAAAGTTGAAGGCCAGCCTAGGGTTGCACAGGGAGGTGCTTCCTCCATCAGCCAATCAACCAGTTAACCAAACAGAAATTCCAAAAATTTCTCCAACATTTGGTGTTCTTAATCTTAAATGTGAATAAGACATTTAAAAGAAGTATAAAGAGTTACTCATTTTGCTTTGACGATTTTTCCTTTTGGTATTTTATCCACTTTGAATTTTCTTCTGTATTGTATCTTGTCAGAGCTAAAGCTTTTTTATTTACCATGCTGTTATATGTCTATTAAATCTGTTCTGAAATC
>NW_008332085.1:23342-28935 GCF_000622305.1 Nannospalax galili | reverse complement strand
GAGGGGGAAGCTGGGGGTGGGCACTAGAGAAATGGCTCAGTGAGATAACAGCACTGTATTCTTGCAGAGGACCTGGGTTCAGTTAGTGCACTTACATGCATACAAGCAAAACACTCATACACATAAAATAAAAATAAGTAAATCTAAACCAAAAAAAAAATTATTTTAAGAAGAGCGGGTGGGGTGTGGTGACGCATGCTTTTGATTCCAGCACTCAGGAGACAGAGGCAGGAGGATCTCTGTGGGATCCAGGCCAGCTTGGTCTACACAGAGTTCCAAAAAGAAGAGCTGGTTAAGGGGCATAGTTTGGGTGGTTCATTATTTTGATAAGTAGATTAAGTCATATAGTCATTTTCCTGCCACACATGTTCCTTCCCATAATGCATCTGATTTTAATCCTACATATGCCCAATGATGCATAAGCATTACATGGCAAATAGGAAATTCTCTCAGAAAGTTCACTTGCTCAGTCACCCAAAGCCAGTTCAGGCTGGATCAGCCCTTCTAATCTTCCCATTGGGAATTCACTTGACTAGTATCTGAAACTATCTACACTGGATTGTTACTAGGAGGAGAAATCTATATTACTGTTCAGAGATATGAGCATATGTAGCCCCATGCAAGTGGGGGTTCGAAGGGTTCTGAGGTCACTGGATACACTGTCTGCATGGGATGTGTATGCATAGTATGTGCAGAGACAAACTAGGCTGCCACCTACATTATTACAAGGGGTAGGAGTACATAACTGAAACCAAATAGGGATGCAGGTTAAATATCTCCTGTGCTGGCCTGCCTCTCACTGGCTGTGTTCTAGTTTTGGTTTGTTTTAAAAAATTATATTTTATGTATATGAGTGTTTTGTTTGATGTAAGTGCGTCACAGGTATGCAATGCCTGTGGAGGCCGGAAGAAGGCCTTGGATCCCCTGGAACTGGAGTTATAGACAGTTGTTAGCTGCCATTTGGTGCTTGGAACCGAACCTAGATGCTCTGGAAGTGCGGCAGAGCTCTTAATCACTCAGCCATTGTTCTTAATCACTGAACCATCTCTCCAGCCCTACTGGTTGTGTTCTTTATAAAGTTCCTGTGAACCTTGGATTAACCAGTCCCAAGTGGTTGCTCCTGTCAGGTCTAGCTTCCTGTCAGTCTCTGATCACAATATTACCATCAGGTCATCAGTCCACCCCCTTGATTTCTTGTTTCCTCTTAAAGACATTAATATTTATAGTGAATCCATTAGCGTTGAATTCACAGTCAATAGCCCTATACATTGTACCAAAACAAAGTTTATCTGTTTTGGTCAGTGAGGTAGGTGCCGCATTGTACCTATAAACACTAAACACTTTAGCCAGGTGTGGTGGCACAGGCCTTGAATCCCAGCACTTCGGAGGTAGATGCCAGTGGATCTCTGTGAGTTCAAGGCCAGCCTGGTCTACATAGTGAGTTCAGGCTCACTGGGGCTACAGGGAGACCCTGTCTCAAAAAAAAAAAAAACAAGGGGAAAAAAAACCACTAGACACCTTTAGCACAGTGTTGTTTGTCAGCCATTTTATGAGGTGGCCATTTAAAGAATGAATTAACCAACAAAAGAATACAAAATATACCATATGACTTAGCACTTGCCTGCCTGTGTATATCTCAAAAAAACTCAAAACAAAGACAAAAAGTTTTTTGTAGACTGATGTTTCTAAAAGCTCTTGGGGTGGGCGGTCTTGTTGGTTGGTTGGTTTTTATTTTGTTTTTTCATTATGCTTTGGTTTGGGGGTTTGTTTACATTTTTTAATTTTGAAAATGTATATTTTTATTTTATGTGTATGAGTGTTTTGCCTGCACGTATGTATGCGCACCCTTGTGCAATGCCCACGGAGGCCAGAAGGTGTTTGATCCCTTGGAACTGGAGTTATGGCGGGTTGTTAGTCACCATGTGGGTGTTGGGAACTGAACCCAGGTCCTCTGCAAGAGCAGCCAGTACACTTAACTGTTGAGCTATCTCTCCAGCCCCCTGGGGTTTTGCTTTGTTTTGTTGAGACTTCCTATAGCCCCAGTTAGCCTGAAACTCCCTATGTAGACCAGGCTGGCCTCCGTTTCACAGATTCACCTGCCTCTGCCTCCTGAGTGCTGGGATTAAACACGTGTCACCACACCTGACCCTTTTTTGTTTTTTGTGAGACAAGGTCTCACTAGATAGCCCCGACTGACCTGGAATGGACTATGGAGAACAGGCTGGCCTCAAACTCAGAGATAAGTCTGCTCCTGCTTCCCAAGTGCTAGGGTTAAAGGCATACACTACCACACCCAGCTTGGATGGGCCTGGATAAATAGCTCAGCTGTTAAGAGAATTTACCGCTCTTGCAGAGGACCTGGATTTAGCGCCCAGCACCCATATCAGGTGGCTCACAATTGCCTGTAACTCCAGTTTCAGGGGCTCTATGAACACCTGCATCCACATCAACTCACTCAGGCACACACATATAATAATAAATCTTTTAATTTTTTTTATTTTTTTATTTTATGTGTATGCATGTATTGCCTGCATATAGGTAAGTGCACCCATGTCGTGCAATGCCCACGGAGGACAGAAGAGGCTGTTGGATCCCCTGGAACTAGAGTTACGGACAGTTGTTAGCTGCCATGTGGGTGTTGGGATTAGAACTCATATCTTCAATAATAAATCTTTTAAAAAGCATTTATTCTTGTCCTCATATATGTGTGTGCTTCTGTGCCAATGAATGCCACCTGTCTGTGCCCATGGAGGCCAGAAGAGGGCATTGGATCCCCTGGAGCTGGAGTTACAAGAGGTTCTGAGCCACCCAACATGGATGCTAAGAACCAAACTCTAGTCCTTTGGAAAGGCAGCCAGAGCGCTTAACCATTGAGCCATCTCTCTAACCACATATTTGGTTTTTGTTTTTGTTGTTTGTTTATTTTTATGAGTATGGGTGTTTTTCTTGCATGTTTTAAGTACACCTTTGTGTGCAATGCTTGTGGAGACCAGAAGAGGGTGTTGGATCCCCTGGAACTGGGCCAGCCTAATGTTTGCATTTCATCTGTTTGTTTTGACAGGATCTCACTGTTTAGCCCGGCTGGGTTTGGAACTACTGTGTAGCCCTGACTGGCCTCAAATTCACAGAGCTCTGCCTGCCTCTGCTTCCCTAGTGCTGGCATTAAAAGTGTGCATCACCTGACACACCTTGTCCTGTTGTTTTGAACCACTACATCCAGTCTATAGCAACATTACTCACAATTCCAGAAAAGAAAAACATCTAAATGTCCACCAAGAGATGAAGGAGGCCAGGCACGGTAGCCCACATCTTTAATGCCAGCACTCAGGAGGCAGAGGCAGGTCAGCTCTCTGTGAGTTCAAGGCCAGCCTGGTCTGCATAGCAAGTTCCAGGGCAACTAACTGGGGTTACAGGAAGACCCTGTCTCAAAAAGACCAAAAAAAAAAAAAAAAAAAAAAAAGACATGAAGGAGGCCAGGCATGACAGCAATGACCACATAGGTGGTAACAGTTTCAAGATGTTTTCATAGTAACAGAACAAAGAGTCAAAAATCAAGACAATTTTTTTTTTTTGAGTCAGGGTCTCTATGTAGCTCCAGTAGGCCTGGAACTCACATGTAGACCAGGCTGCCCTTGATCACACAGATCACCTACCTCTGCCTCAGGGGTGCAGGGATCCAAGGCAAGCTCTACCACACCCTACTCTAGACACTTCAAATACATTAATGCAGGGAGACCTTACAGAGTTGCAAAATGGAGAGAATTCTGCTAGAAGCCTTTAGATGCTATCAGACAACTTTTTAGTCCTTGTATGGAAGCTGGTGGTGGACTAATACATCTCGGAAGGGTTTTATCTATTGGTCACAGGATGTTAGCTCTGACATACAGGTGGACAAAAAATGGCGTTTAGGAGGCTGAAGATAGCAGAAGATAATGTGTAAGTAGGTGCTGAACTTGCAGCTTTCCAAACTGCACAATCATTGAAGTGTTAATCATTTAACCAGCCTTGCAGGAGGTTCAGCTGAACGTACAGATACAGCTTTTATTTTTTTGTGTGTTTTTCTAGGAACTTTCATTTACAAGAGACTGAAGAATCAGGAGTTCAAGATCATCCTCAGCTACATAGCAAGTTTTAGGCCAGCCTGAAAAAAAAGGAGAGGGGGGCCGGGTATGGTGGCACACACCTTTAATCCTAGCAGTTGGGTGGTAGAGGTAGGCAGATCTCTGAGAGTTCAAGGCCAGCCTGGTCTACACAGTGAGTTTCAGGCCAGCTGGGCCTACAGGGAGACTCTGTCTCAAAAAGGCAAAAAAAAAAAAAAAAATTAAAATTAAAAAATTTTTTAAAAGAGGAAGAGCAAGATGACTCAGCAGGTTAAGGCACTTGCTGCCAAGTTTGATGGGCCTGAATTCGATCCCTTGGACCCACATAGAAGGATAGAACAGACTAATGCAAGTTGTCTTCTGGCCTCTACATGCATATTGTGGTATGTGGATGTACGGGCGCGCACGCGTACACTACACAACATAACTAAAGATGACTCAGCAGTTAAGAGCACTGGTTGCTCTTGCAAAGAACCAGGGTTTGGTTTCTAGCACTCATGTGATGGTTCACAACCATCTGTAAATACAGTTCTAGAGGATCCGACGCCCCCTTCTGACCTCCAGGGACAATGCACAATACGGATGAACAACATATTTTCAGGCAATATACTCATACACTTAAGATAAAAAATAAAATAAAAATGGGGCTAGAGCGATGGCTCAGTGGTTAAGAGCACTAACTGCTCTTGCAGAAAACCCGGGTTCCAATCCTAGCACTCACATGGCAGCTAACAACTGTCTGTAACTCCAGTTCCAGGGGATCTGACATCCTCTTCTGTCCTCCACTGGCATTGCACAACACAGGTACACTTACCTACAGGCAGGCATAACACTCATACACATAAAATAAAAATAATAAATAAAATATTAAAAATAAATAAATCTATTTTAGAAGATGAAACAAAGTGTGGTTGCACTTTGTTTACATATACCTTGAACTATTTGCTCATAAAGAGGAACTAAATTTTGCATACACAATATATTTCTAGAGGGATCTAGAAAATATACTTGTTAAAGTAAGGCTTTTTTTGTTTGTTTGGTTGGTTTTTTGGTCTTTTTGAGACAGGGTCTCCCTGTAGCCCCAGCTGGTCTGGAACTCACTATGTAGACCAGGCTGGCCTTGAACTCACAAAGATCCACCTGCCTCTGCCTCTCTTACGCCTGGCTGTAAGGCATGTTTTAAATATAAATAGCTGATCCTCACCTAAGTATGATCTAAGGATCTAACTAGGCAGACACAGAACAAATACCATGTGATCCCACTTAAAATACCCTAGTACTTACAGTAGTGCAATTCAAACCCTGGAAAGAAAATAGCAATTAGCCAGGCTTCAGCTAACCACCATGTTTCATGTTTGCAATGCCAGCACTCTGGAGACTGAGGCAGAAGAATTGCCACATGTTTAAGGCCAGCCTGGCCTACATGGTGAGTTCTAGGCCTCCTTTACAATGTAAGACTTTGGAAGGAAGGAAGGGAGGGAGGGAGGGAGGGA
>NW_008332085.1:7741-23276 GCF_000622305.1 Nannospalax galili | reverse complement strand
AAAGAGAAATTACCTAGCCAAACAGAGGGAAGAAGACATTATTTGAATCAGTACAGAGATTTCCTTTACATTTATTTGGGGTTTATTGGAACTGCAACCCAGAATAGATTCAAGCATCCTTTTTTTTTTCACTTTATTTTTATTTTATGTGTATGTTATGCCTGCACGTGTACCCATCCAACAGTGCTGGTGGAGGACAGAAGAGAGCATCAGATCCCCTGGGACAGGAGTTACGGATGGTTGTTAACCACCATGTGCATGCTGGGATCGAACCTGGGCCTCTGCATGAGCAGCCAGTGCTCTTAACCTCTGAGCCATCTCTCCAGCACCTATTTATTTATGCATTTTTTTTTTTTTTTTTTTTTTTTTTTTTTTCTAGTTTTGTTTTGTGACTAGGTCTCACTCACTACGTGGCTCTATAGAGCTGGAACTTGCAGTGATCCTCCAGCCTTGGCCTCCTGGATGCTGGGATTACAGGCTTCACCTACCTGGACTCACTACATAGCCCCTGGCACTCATTATGTTGACCAGACTGGCCTCAAACTCAGAGACATCCACCTGTCCCACTTGTCCATCCTCCTTGTACCCCTTCCCCACCTCAATGCTGGGATTAAAGGCCAGTGCACCATGACAAGCTAAAGCATTCTTTAAAATGTGCTTCCTAGGGACAGGGCTATAGCTCAGTAGGAGAGCACTTGCCTAGCATGTGAAAGACCTCCACCAGTACCCCAAAATAAAGTAGTCTTGGGATTTGCAAAATGGCAGCTGTATTTATAGCTTTAAACCCAAAGGGCTGGGAATTCCTTACTTTGCCAAGAATTCTAATTGATATTGAAGAATATTGAGCTGCCTTGGTTTGTGGTTTAGTGCTCAGGGAAGGGTCCTGGCAGAAAAGGCTGAGCTACATCTTGGTCTTTCCCAAGAGCCCTTTGTTCAAAAGTTCAGCAGACAATGATTCAAAGGTAGGTCCCACCCAGTTCTGAGATCTGATTAAAAATGGGGGCAGACAAGTGCCCCAGACATTGCTACTCCGTTTTGACTTCTTTTTTCCTGACAGACATGATAAAAACCTTTTAGGAAAAAGTGTGATGATTGTGACACAACATGGATGTAGTTAACACCACTGAATTGTGGCACTTACAAGTGGCTAAAAAGGATAACTATTGTATGTATTTTAGCACAATTTTGGATGGCACAAAAATACACACACACACACACACACAATGACACTTTGAAAATCTCAGAAAAGACAGTTGTTTACAGTATGAGAAACAGTGCTTGGCCTTGGGCCACCTCAGGTGGGAACCTGCTTGGGGTGACTCTGGCTATGAGCAGCACTGGGCATGTGGCAATGACCTCGAGGGTGCTGAGTATTAATTTGGGGATATTTAGCCTGCAGAGAAATTAACAAACTACAGAATACAAAAATGAGGGGTAGGGGCTTCTGCAGAGGTGTCTCAGCAGGAGAACTGACTGCTCTTGCAGAGGATCCAGGTTCAGTTCCCAGCACCCACATGGTGGCTAACAACTATCTGTAGCTCCAGTTGCAGAGGATCCATAGGCGCCCTTTCTGGCCTCTGCAGGCACTGCACAACACGGTGCACTTACATACATGCAGGCAAAACACTCATACACAGAAAATAAAATAAATAAAAAAAATTTTTTGGACTTTTTAAGACTGGGTCTCCCTGTAGCCCCAGCTGACCTGGAACTCACTATGTAGACCAGGCTGGTGTTGAACTCACAAGAGATCCACCTGGCTCTACCGCCCGAGTGCTGGGATTAAAGACATGCGCCACTACAGCGGGCCGAAATAAATTTTTAAATGAGAACAGAAGGTGTCACAAGACCAGTCCTGCTCTGACACTGAGGGACAACTACAAAAGCCCAAAAGCCCAAACACTTCTAAGGTGTAAAAATTATAAGCAGGTCAAGGGTGCTGACACAGCCTGTAAAACCAGTAACTCGGGAAGCTGAGGCAGGAGGATGGCAAGCAAGTTCAAGGACTGCCTGGATATCTTAATGATACCTCATCTCAAAAGAAAAAAAAGAGGCCGAGCGTGGTGGCCTTTAATCCCAGCACTCTGGAGGCAGAGGCAGGGGGATCCAGGTCAGCTGGGGCTGCCGGGGAGACCCTGTCTCAAAAAGACCAAAACAAAAAAACAAAAAGCAAAAAAAGCTGGCCAGGAAGATGGCTCAGCACGTGAGAAACCACCAGGAATTTTAAAAAACTAAACCAAGATTAACATGCGAAAGAAGCCAATTTGCTGCGGTTGACTGGAAATTCTTCCTCTCCCGGAACACAAACAAAGCCCAGGAAATACAACTGTGAGAGGTGGAGGAAGGACAATATCCTGGCCAGGTGTTCCTTCGGCTCTTTCCTCAGTGCTTAAATTTACCCCACATCCATTCTTGAGAGCGCTTTCAACTTTTTTTTACAAAACACATTTTTTTTTTTTTTTTTTTGGTCTTTTTGAGACAGGGTCTCCTTGTAGCCCCAGCTGGCCTGGAACTCACTGTGTAGGCCAGGCTGGCCTTGAACTCACAGAGATCCGCCTGCGTCTGCCTCCCAAGTGCTAGGATTAAAGGTGTGCCCCACCATGCCCGGCTTACAAAATACTTTTTTTAAAATATTTTATTTTATTATTTTATGTATATGAGTGTATTGCCTGCATGTATATGAGTGCATCCGTGTAGTACAATGGTGCGGAGGTCAGAAGAGGGCTTCGGATTCCCCTGGAACTGGAGTTAAGGACGGTTGGTAGCCTTCATGTGGGTGCTGGGAATCAAACCCAGGTCCTCTGCAAGAGTAGTCAGTGCTCTTAAGCGCTGAGCCATCTCTCCAGCCCCAACTTTTTTTACAAAATACTTTTGCGAACTGGAGAGATGGCTCCCTGGTTAAGAACATTGGTTCCCAGCACCCACATGGTGGCTAACAACAGTTCGTAACTCCAGTTCCAGGGGATCCGATGCCCTTTTCTGCCGCTGGGACACTGCACGACACCGGAGCACTTACATACATGCAGGCAATACAGTCACACACACTCACATTTCCCCTAGAACTGGAGTTACAGTTGGTAGCCACCATATGGGTGCTGGGAACAGAACCTGGGTCCCTCTGCAAGAGCTGTCTGTGGGCTTAACCCCGGAGCCATCTCTCCAACCCCTCAAGTTTAACTTTTTAAATAAGCTGCCTATTTCTAGCCCATGCCTAATTTAAAAGAGGTGACTTCTACTCCAACCCTCCCTGGTGACTGCTGGGATTTTCACCTAACCTCTACTGTTTTCTCTTAAACCCTAATACAATTGCCCTTGAGTCAAGTATCTTTTTTTTGTTGTTGTTGTTGAGATATGGGCTTCCTGTAAGCTCCAGCTGGCCTGGAATTCACTATATAGCCAAGATAGCCTAAATTTCTAAATTTTTAAATTAATATCACTAAATCTCAAAAGGGAAGCTGTTTCCCTGGTAAGGAGAGTAAGGGCACTTTGTTACCAAGCCTGCGAACCTCAGTTTGATCCCCACCACCCACAGAAAGATAGGGAACTGAATCCTGAAAAAACTGTTCTCTGATCTTCACATGTGTCATGAGACACATACACCACACTCAGAAACACAAATAAGTGAATAAAATGAATACACAAATGGTTGCAAAGTTTTTGTTGATAATAAAAGAATTGAGGAACAACCTAAAAAAGGTGGTTTTTTTTCTTTTGTTTTGGTTTTTGTTTTTATGTGTTTGTTTGTGGGGTTTTGATGTTTTGTCTCCTTGTAGCCCCAGTTGCCCAGGAACTCCCTATAAAGACCAGGCTGGCCTCCATCTCACAGAGATACACCTGTTTCTGCATCCCAAGTGCTGTGATTAAAGGTGTGCTGTACCACGCCCTGCCTTAATGAATTTTTTTAAAGAAACAGATAAAGGAACTGATAAAACGGATAAAGGCAGGCTAGGTGGAGGCCCATTTCCTGAATCGGGGAACCCATTTGGAGCCTTAGTGTTCTCCGGATTGCAGCCCAGGGAAGACCGGGCATATACTCAGTTTTCAAGCAAAGGAGCACAAAAACCAGCACCGACGCGTGGCTGCTCCATTGGGGAAACATGAAGCCAGAAAGGCCACGCCCCCAGAGAGTGCACCCGCTGCGGGCAGGCCTTGCGCTGCGCGGAGTGAGTCGGGGTCGGAAGGACTGCAGGTTGAGAGAGATCCAGCTGAGGAATCTCAAAATGAACAGACTCAAACCTAACTACTATGACCGCCGCCTCAAATACCGGAAAGCAGCTGCAACCCAACAGGAACCTCCGCGCACCCCAAGTGAGTCGGTCCCTGTGCGCACACTGCGGGGTGGGCGAGGATGCGACCCTGGGGCTTGGGCTATGCAGATGCCGGCTGGCTTCCAGAGGAGGCCAGACCTTATCGGAAGTGGGGTGAGTGCAATGGAGCTGACGATGAGATGTGTGTTGAGGCTCAGCTGGGCAGAGCACATGGTCCCTGCAAGGCTCAGGGTCCCTGCAGGTGGAGCAGCTACCTGGATACTCTGGGGTGCGGTCCCTCCACGCCCCCTAAAGTAACAGAGGATGCCCTTCACCTCCTGATCTTCCATCCACCTGAATGCTGGGCTTACAAGTTATGGAGAATGGGGGCAGCAAAACTCGCTGAATCAGTTCTCCATTCACCATATGGGTCCTGGGGATCAAACTCAAGGCAAGCAAGCGCCTTTACCCCTTGAGCTATCTCGCTCAATATAGTTGTATTTGGGGAGGTCAAGTTGACCACAGATTCCCCATCCTCTCTCAGCCTTCCGATTGCTGGGATTATAGATGTGAGTCCTGCAAGCTGTCTTTTTTTTTTTTTTTCTTCAATGTGGACGCGGAAGCCTAAGGAGAGATGAAGGGTGAGGATGCGACCGTGGCCCCTGCAGCATGTGGGTGGCACCCAGGCCGAAGGGTGAAACTGGGGTGGGAAATCTTATAACTTAATAGGTGAGTGGGGATACAAAGGAGCGCATGTTGGAGCTCGGGACAACTCAATTGGTTCTCTCCACAATGAGGGTCCCAGGGATCGAACTCAAGTCCTCAGGCAGCAAGCAGATAAGTCATTTCGCCTACCAGGGAAGGGCTTCTGATCTAATTTTCCCTCCTCAGAACCCTGCCCCCTGGGGCTTCACTACTCGTACCGGGTGGACAAGCACCTTGCCATGCAAGAATATTTCAAGATGGAACCCCACCCTGACCGCGAAGCTCTCAAGGCCCTGGCCGCCCGACTGGACCTGGAGGAGGAGGAAGTCGAGGTCGGATACCCCTTCCCCCACCTGATCTGTGGCACTCCCCAGGGCTCTCCGGAGGTGGAGAGGGTTCCCTGGCTGCCCCTCCCCCCTTTTTCACAGGGCTGCTTCAGACTGGTGGTCTCATCCCACTGCAGTTGCAGACCTGTGTATCAGGAATTCCAGGTCATGCTCCCTCCCCCTACTCAGCTAGCCGGAAGCCAGGCTCGGCTGCTACTTCGCTACTTGACCTACCATTTCCAAAAAAAATAATCGGGCTGGCGATATTACAGAGGACCTGCATTCAGTTCCTCATCCAGCACCTGAGTGACAGTTACTAACCATCCCTAACTCGAATTTCTCAGGGGATCCAACCCACTCTTCTGACCTCAGAGCATTGCATGAAAAAAAAAAAATCATACACATAAAATAAAAAATTAGGGACTGGAGAGGGGGCTCAGCAGTTAAGAGCACTGGCTATTCTTGAAGAAGACCAGGGTTCAAATCCCAGCACCTGCATGGCATCTGACAATTTTCCATAACTCCAGTTCCAGGGGATCCACCGCCCTCTTCTGTCCTCCACAGGCATTGCACCACACGGGTGCACTTACAGACCAGCAGGCATAACACTCATACACATAAAAATAAATAAGAATTTTTTAAATACACCTTAAAATTTTAAGTAATCAGGCCGGGCGTGGTGGCTCACACCTTAAATCCCAGCAGAGGCAGGCCGATCTCTCTGAGTTCAAGGCCAGCCTGGTCTACATGGTGAGTTCAGGACAGCTGGGGCTACAGGGAGACCCTGTCTCAAAAAGACCAAAAAAAAAAAAATTTTTTTTTAAGTAATCAACCCTGTGTTGCTCCCAGGAGTTCTAGTTCCTCTGGTCATCAGACCTTAGAACACCCCTGTAAACCCCAAAGCATTCTAGCAAATACCCCTTCAGGGCACCCAAATGGCTAGTCCACCTTAGGCACCTACTACTCCTTAGGGTTTGGGGTAAAAGGGGATTTGTATATTTAGAAGTTTGACTATCTCCAAATACCCTTCCTCCCTCCAGATTTGGTTCCGCATTCACAATGAGAAGTATGAGCAGCAGAGAATCCAACGGCACATGCCCACCCGGATCGCCCTCGTGTTCTACCAATACCACAACACCCACTGCTGCAAATCAAAAGGCTGCCAGATCAGCCATAAGCACAGCTGTGAAATCTGCGACCCAGAACACCTGAAAAGATGGAGTGACTGCGATGTAGAGCTGGAACCCCCATCCTCCCCTGAGTCCTCCGAGCTCCCCACGACTGAGGAGGCTTTCGAGAGGTTGTCAGTCTCTTCCACACCTGAGGACCGAGATGGAGACGAGGACAGAGATGGAGATGAGGACCAAGGTGAAGATGAGGACAGAGATGGAGACGAAGACCGAGACGGAGATGAGGACCAAGGTGAAGATGAGGACAGAGATGGAGACGAAGACCGAGACAGAGATGAGGACCAAGGTGAAGATGAGGACAGAGATGGAGACGAAGACCGAGACAGAGATGAGGACCAAGGTGAAGATGAGGACAGAGATGGAGACGAAGACCGAGACAGAGATGAGGACCAAGGTGAAGATGAGGACAGAGATGGAGACGAAGACCGAGACAGAGATGAGGACCAAGGTGAAGATGAGGACAGAGATGGAGACGAAGACCGAGACGGAGATGAGGACCAAGGTGAAGATTATGCCTCTTTTTCCCTTTATTTTCCCTTGTGACTCTCCCCTCCTCCCCTCCCCCCCCCCCTTTTTGGTTTTTTCTCTTTTTTTTTTTTTTTTTTTTTGTTTGTTTGCTTGTTTGCTGAAACAGGGTCTCACCCTGTGACCTGGAACTTGGCATGTACCTTCTATCTCTGCATGGGTGGTGCTGGTGGTGAGATTTCTTTACCATTCGTTTTGTGCCTATAGCATGTGGTTTGGTTTCGGGTGGGGGTTTTAATTATTTTTTTTGGTTTGGTTGGGGGTTTTTTTAGCTGATTTTCATGCCCCCACTTTTTCCTAATTACTGCTTTTAGATCATTGAAGAACAGATAATAAAATTATTAGTAGACTAAAATAACTTGTTTTTTATGGTTTTTTTTTTTTTTCAGTATTTTATTATGTGGCCCTGCAGAAATGGGGATTTTCAGGGACAGTTGTAGTTATTTCCCCTGCATGGATCCCAGGAATTATTAGATCAACCTGTCAGCAAGTGCCTTCATCTGCTGAGGCTTCTCCTCAACACTGGTGGCTGAAGATATGGCTCAGTGGTTAAAAGCACTGACTGCTTTTGCAAAGGCCCCAGGTTTGATTCCCAGTACCTACACACATGGCAGCTAACAACCATCCATAACTTCAGTTCCAGGGGATCCTACACCCTCTTATAACCTCCTCAGACACTGCAGGACACCGGTGCACTTACACCTATGCAGGCAATACACTCATACACGTAAAAATAATTTTTTGTTGGTTTTTTTTTTTTTGAGACAGGGTCTCCCTATAGCCCCACCTGTCCTGGAACTCAACTATGTAGACCAGGCTGGCCTTGAACTTACAGAGATCGCCTCCCAAGTGCTGGGACTACAGGCATGTGCCACCACGCCCAGCATAATAAATATTTTTGAAAGATGTCTTACTCTGGCTGGGCATGGTGGCCACATGCCTTTAATCCCAGCACTCAGGAGGCAGAGGCAGGTAGATCTCAGTGAGTTCAAGGCCAGAGTGCTTTAAAGTTTTAGCCAGTCATGGCCTTTACAGCACTTGGTAAGCAGAGGCAGGAAGATCACTGAGATCAAGGCCAGCTTGATCTACATAGTGAGTTCAGCCAAAAAGTTTTACCTGAGAGAAGAAGGGGTGCTGGAACAGACACAGAGATGAGCAATAAATACCTATTAATGAAACTGAGGCCAGCCCAAAAAACCTTGACTCTGACCTGCAACATTGCAACTCTCCATGATCTACTTGCCTACAGGCCTTCTAGAATCTTTAAGCTATGTGTGGTTTGGGTGGTGTTGGGTTTGTTTGTTTTTGAGATAGGGTTTCACCATGGAACACTGGCTGGCCTAGAAGTTGCTATGTAGACCAGGCTAGACTCAAGCTCAAAGAACTGTCTCTGCCTCCTGAGTGCTAGGATTAAAGGCATGTACCGCCACAGTTGGCTAAGCATGGTCTTTCTGAAACGTGGAATGGATTAATTCAATGTATTTAGTCGATATTTCAGTAAATGTATTGGATATCCACAGGCAGGTAAGAGTTGCCCCAGTCTAAATATCTTAAAACTATTCAGCCTGGTCTTTTAGCACTGGCCTGTCTCAATAAAAAGAAAAGGCTGGGGGAGTGGCTCATCTGTTATTCGGTGACCTGTCAAAAGCTCTGGGTTCCACTGTTTATTAGCACAAAAATGATTTTTCATCTCTAAATACAGGAACCAGATATGGTATCAGGCCTGTAATTCCAGCACTTTTAAGGAGGATCAGGAGGTCAAGGCCAACTAGGCCTCTTCAGAAAGTTCCAAGACAGTTTGAACAACAGGAAACTCAAAAATGGAACAAAATAATGTCAGGAGTGGTTGCAGGGCGTGGTGGAACATGCCTTTAATCCCAGCACTTGGGAGGCAGAGGCAAGGAGACTCTGTGAGTTCAAGGCTAGCCTGGTCTTCATAGTGAATTCCAAGTCTGCTGGGGCTACAGGGAGACCCTGTCTTCAAAAAAAAAGAAGCCAACCATGATGTTACACGGCTTTAATCCTAGCACTCTGGAAGCAGAGGCAGGAGGATCTTTGTGAGCTCAAGTCCGGCCTGGTCTATACTGTGAGTTCCAGGCCTGCCTCAAAAAAAGACCAAAAAAAAAAACAACCTAGAAAGGTGGTTCAGTGGTTTACCCTATGCTAGGAGACCACAGTAGCTGTCCCTTGAATTCTGTCAGTCCTTAACCTTAGCCTAGGAACAACCTGAACAGAAACCAACCATCAGACCAGTGACTGGGCCCTATCCAGGCACCTGGGGGCAGCTCTGAACAGACCACAGTGGCCCTGGTGACCCTGGGGTCCAGGGAGAGGCCGCTGGATGGTCCAGAGGGAGGGTGGCAGTCAAGGACCTGTAACACTGGACTGATCCCAGGTCTTGGAGGAGGGGCGCCCAGGAACAGGAAAGTAAGTTTGAACACCTGGACACCTGACTGGAGATCCATTTCCTGTAACGGAGGCCGTGGGAGGAGCCAGAGGGTCCTAGGTGCTGGAGCCTGGAGAGGGCGGGGTCAAGGCTGTGTTAATTTCCCAGCTCCAGCACATAGGAGCAGGGGTGGTTCTACGAGGAAAGGTGAACCCAGAAAAGCCACGCCCCAAAGGGCGGGAATGCAGGGTGGGAGGAACAGAGGGCTGGATGGACTGCCAGATAAGACGTGTAGAATCGAATGCATTGACAGCCAGAGACTGCAGGGGGGAGGGGCTGCAGGGGGGAGGGGCTGCAGGGGAGGGGCTGCATTTTTTTAGGGGGGAGGGGCTGCAGGGGGGCGGGTCACAGCAGGATGGACCCAGTGTGGAGGTGGGATTTAAGCCTAGGTCCTGAGAACTGAACTTCAAACGGGAGAACTGAGCTTCATCAGCGAGAGCTGAGCTTCACCCAGGATGGGAGAGCCTCTAAATTCCCAGGGTGAGTAGGGGCCTTAGGAGCCTATACGGATGGTGGAGGCTCGGCCTTGTTAAAAATGGGGTCCGCACAGTGGAGTTAAGGGTAAGCGAGACGCCACGTGGGGAGTTGAGTGGAGCACATGGCACTTTGACACCTGCAAGTTTGGGGTCCCTGCAGGTCTTCCTGGGTTAGGGAGAGCAAGCCTGGGGCTGCAGCCTGGGGCCCTGGGATACAATTCCTTCACACCGCCTGCCTGCTGACTGCCAGGACTCAGATCCTGTATTGATGGAACTGTTGGCCAGCCCATCTCAGTTTGGTTTTTAGTTCTTTGTTTTGATTTGAATTTTCTCTTGTGGGTTTATTTTGGGGGGAGGGGGAGAATTTCTTCGCTTCATTACTTTTTTTTTCCTTTGGTTGTGAGAGAGTTCCGTTCTCTGAAACAAGAGATGTCCTGTAGGCCAGGTAGGACTCAAACTCCAAATGTAGCCAAGAGTGACCTTGAACTCGTGTAATTCGCCTTGAGACGTGGGCTCAGGGTCTCACCATGTGTGGGGTCTGGAACTCTTATGTAGAGCAGACTGGCCTCGATCTCACAGAGATCCTCCTGCCTCTGCCTCTGCCTCCCCAGGTCTCGGATTAAAGGCATGTGCCATCACTCGCAGCAATTTTTTTTTAAAAATTTTGTTATTTTTATTTTATGTGTTTGAGTGTTTTGCCTGCATTGTGTATGTACCTGCACCGGTGTCATGCAATGCTGGGGGAGGTCAGAAGAGGGCGTTGGACCCCCTGGAACTGGAGTTCTGAATGGTTGTTGGCTGCCACGTGGGTGCTGGAAAAGAATCCCAGTCTTCTGCAAGAGCATTTCATGCTCTTAACCGCTGAACCATCTTTTCAGCCCTGATCTTATTTTTTGAGAGAGTAAGGCTAATCTCAAATTCTCCATTAAACTAACTCAGCTGAGTACTGAGATTAAAGGCTTGGCCATCCACACTATCTTTTTCTTTTCTGTTTCAGTCTTTTGGAGGCAGTATCTCCCTGTAGCCCCAGCTGGCATGGAACTCCCTATGCAGACCAGGCTGGCCTGGATCTCACAGAGATCTGCTTACCTCGAACTTCCAAGCACTGAGATTAAAGGTGTGGGCCTCCACACCCAGCTGTGCTGTCAAGATGTTGACTTAGTGGCTCAAAGAAGTCCTGTGCCTGAGGCTGGAAGATTGAGTCAGGCTGGGGCCTTGGTTTTTAGCCAGCTCTTAGCATTTGAGAGACTGTCTGGGAAGAGGCAGCCCAGGTGCCCAAGGCCAGAAGTCAGAATTTGGGTTGATGGGAAGGGTCTCTCGCTTTTTTTTTTTTTTTTTTTTTTTTTTAATTTGTGTGTTTTGCCTGCAATACCCGCAGAGGCCTCAGCTCCCTTGTAACTGGAGTTATGAACTGTTGTTCCCCATGTGGTTGCTGGGAACCAAACCCGGGCCCTCTGGAGAGCAGCCAGTACTCTTAAACCACGGAGCCATCTCTCCAGGCCCTTTCTTTTTTTCATTCTTTCCCCTTTTCTTTAATAGTTATGTGTACCACGGCACTTGGAGAGGACTGAGCACAACTTGGCTGAGTTGGTTCCTTCCTTCCACCATTGGGGGGTCCCTGGGATCAAACTCAGGTCATCAGGTCCTGTTCCGCATTGAACCAGCTCATAGGCCTGGGAAGGGATTCTCTGATTTGTCTTTCTTTCTCAGACGCCTATGCCCTGGGTCCCCATGAGCAACAGCACTGGGAGCAGGAGTGGCAGCTGGAGGCACATTTCAAGATAGAACCCTACCCTGACCATGAAGCTCGCAAGGCCTTGGCAGCCAGGCTGAACTTGAAGGAGGAGCAAGTTGAGGTTGGATTCCCCTCCTCCACCTGAGAGTTGGTACTCCTCAGGTCTCCCTCCCGAGGGTTTCCTGTGTGTGGCCCCCCCTCCCCCTTAATTTGTGAGCTGTTACAAACTGGCCAGCAAGATAGGCCTTTAGCACTGGGTGGAGCTCGCTTGTGATCTGAACCTTGTGGAGGTGGAGCCCGATGCATCATGAGTTTAAGGTCATCCCCGCTAACCTGCTTGGGCAATTGGAAGCCATCCTGGGTTAATTTCTCAGAGAGAACTGGGTGTGGTGGCAAAAGTTTGTAATCCCAGCTCTTGGGAGGTGGGACAGGAGAATCTTAAAATTCAGGATCACCCTGGACTATATATTTGGATTATTATTAGCCCGGAATATTGCCTCCAGGAGATCCCTCCCCCCTACACCAGGGGCACAGACTTAAGCGTACCCTCTGTACCCCCATGGAATCTCTGGCAGATGCCCTTACAGGATCTTCCCACTCCTTAGGGGCCTTTCTCTGGGCCCAGGGTGAAAAGGAATGCAGAGGCCCACCTCCTCAGCTCAGGAAATAGAGCATGAGGTCCCTCCTTTAACATCTGTGTCCTTGTGTTCTTCCTCCCTGCAGACTTGGTTCATCCAGCGCATGCTCGAGCAGGAGCTGAGGCCACCCCGCCTGTACCACTCTGCCAGGCTCAACACGATACCCCATGGTTACCATGGGTGGCCCTATTGCTGCTATAGGCAAAGCTGGCGTTCCAGGCTTATTCCCATCAACCAGGCAGAGTCCTCACCCAGCCATGAGCACAGCTGATGACTCTACCCAGAGAGCTGGGCCCACAAGGGCAGAGTCCCTGCCCTCCCCAAGATGCACTGAGCTCCCAGAAACACTGGCTGCCTTCCACAGATTGTCTCCGCTTCCACACCTGGGTACCGAGAACTCCAAATCAGCTAAAGGTCGTAATTGCAAATTTTAAAAATTTTCTTCTATAAATGTCACCTGGAGCACAAGTTAGCCAGCCACCAATTGAGTATGTAGCAGAGGATGACTTTGAACTCCTGATTCTCCTACTTCTAACCTTCAAAGGGCTGTTTTCTGTTTTTATTTTTTCCTTTTTGTTATTTGATAATAAAATGAAATTAATAGACACCATGAAGACTTGGATTTTTGTAATTTTTTTTTATTTATTGTTTTCGTGTGTGTAGGAGTATATTGCCTGCATGTGTACAAGTGTACCCGTGTAGTGCAGTACCCAGGAGGTCAGAAGAAGACGTTGGATTCCCTAGAAGTGGTGTACCGACAGTTGTTAAGCCACCATGTGGGTTCTGGGAATCAAAGCCAGGTCCTCTGCAAGAGCAGTGAGTACTCTTAACTACTGAGACATTTCTCCAGCCCCGACTTGGATTTTTAATTTGTCTTTTTGAAGCAGGGTCTCCCTGTAGCCCCAGCTGTCCTGGAACTCACTGTGTAGACCAGGCTGGCCTTGAACTCACAGAGATCCGCCTGCCTCTGCCTCCCAAGTACTGGGACTACAGGCGTGCGCCACCACGCCCGGCAATTTTTTTTTTTTAATTTTCTTGACTCAAATTTTTTAAGAATATTTATTTTCATTTTATGTGTATGAGTGTGTTGCCTGCGTGTAGGTGAGTGCACCCGTGTCATGCAATTCCTCACTGGTCAGAAGAGGGCTTCGGATTCTACTGGAACTGGAGTTAAGAATGGTTCATAGCCGCCATGTGGGTGCTGGGAATCAAACCCCAGTCCTCTGCAAGACCAGTCAGTGCTCTTAACCGCTGAGCCATCTCCAGCCCCCAGACTTGGATTTTTTTTTTTTTTTCGTCTTTTTAAGACAGGGTCTCCCTATAGCCCCAGCTGGCCTAGAACTCACCATGTAGACCAGGCTGGCCTTGAACTCACAGAGATCCTCCTGCCTCTGCCTCCCGAGTGCTGGGATTAAAGGGGTGCACTACCTCACCTGGCTGAACTTGGGTTTTTGTGTTTTTATATTTTATACCTTTTTATTTATGTGTATGCTTGTATTGCCTGCATGTAGGTAAGTGCATTGTGTAATGCAATGCCCTGGGAGATTAGAAGAGGCTCTCAGATCCCGGCACTGGAGTTACAGACGGTTGTTAACTGCCATGTGGATGCTGGGATTCAACCATTGCTGCAAGAACAACCAGTGTTCTTAACCCCTTAGCCATCTCTCCAGCCCCCTGAACGCAGGTTTTAAGGGTTGACTGCAAACACTTTTTCCCACTGAGCCACCTCCACAGCCATTTTTTGTTTTTACTCTAGCTCAACCTGGCTTGAACTGGCAATCCTTCCCCTCAGATTGGGACTACAGGTGTGTGCTAACATGTCCAATCTACAGTTTATTCTGAGCTTATTCTGTAAGAGACAGTTTATTCTGAGCTAAGTGGGTGACAACAGGAATACAGGTTTCAGGTTGCCCCAGGTGACATGACCTCTGGGAAGGGTGTTAGGAGAACCTGTATAGTCACAGAACAGAAGAAAGTCAAATCAGCAAATTGTACCTCCTGTCTGAGTGCTTTACTCCCAGCCTCAAACAGATGGAGCTCTGAGTTTTAGGCTAGCCTGGTTTACACAACAAGATCCAAGTCAGCCAAGGCTAACTGGTGAGACACTTTTCAAAAAACTGGGTGTGGTAGTGCATGCCTTTAATGCCAGCACTCTGGAAGTAGAGGCAGGCGGATGATCTCTAAGACCAATTGGGAGACTGTCTCAAAAAAGCAAAATAAAAATCATTTACCAAATTCTTTGATGTAAACCTCAGTAGATGGATTACTGCAAGGTTGGAACTCTCTGCACATGGTGGCAGTGGGATAGGGGGGCACCTAACTATATACCTCTGGCTGGGCTGGAATTTAGGAATTTGTTATATAGACCAGACTGGGCTAGAGCTCACAGAATCTGCCTGCCTCAGCCCCTGCACTGGACAGTCTTATGGTATATTGATACATTCAGAAAGGGAAAGGTTTTACTGATAGTAAAAGTGTCAGGTCAGACACAAATGAGCTATATTAAGGCTGGGCATGCTGGCACAACGAAGGCTAATTCCAGCACTCACAAGGCAGAGGCAAGCCTAGTCTACAAAGCTAGTTCCAAGCTAGCTGGGGTTACAGGGAGACCTTTTTTCAAAAATACAAAATAAAAATTAGAGGCGTAAAGATACCAAACAATTTGGCTCCGGCCTGCAAAATTTCAACATTCCACAAGCTGCAAGTTCTAATCAGTTGGCCTTGTAGAGTCTTTAAACATGAGGGGATTTTTGAGGGGGAGGGGGGGCACTTTACATGGGTTGAGTCAATGAACATAGTTGATATTTCAATAAATATTAAATATCAACAAATGTATGTGTTCCTCAGGGGGGCAAGAGTTTCCCCAATCTAAACACCTTACCTAAAACTCTTTAATTAGGGGCAATGGCACACACCTTGGATCTCACCACTCAGGAGACAGGCAGGCAGATCTCTGTGAAAGTGTGGCCAGCCTGGTCTCCACAGACAATTCAGCTGGAGTTAGGGCAATGGCACACACCTTGGATCTCACCACTCAGGAGACAGGCAGGCAGATCTCTGTGAAAGTGTGGCCAGCCTGGTCTCCACAGACAATTCAGCTGGGGTTATAGGAAGATCCTGTCTCAAAAAGAAAAAGACAAAATATTTGGGGCTGACCTGTCTCAAAAACTAAACGCTGGGATGTAGCTTACCAATAAAGCACTCACAAAATTAAAAAAGAAAAAAAAAAAAAAAAAAAAAAAACTTT
>NW_008332085.1:0-5073 GCF_000622305.1 Nannospalax galili | reverse complement strand
TTATTTTGATATATCACAGTGAAAGATTTATCGTCCTCTTTTTTTTTTTTTTTTTTTTTTTTTTTTTAAAAAAAAAAAAAAAAAAAAAAAAAAAAAAGTAACTGGGCATGGTAGCCAAAGTTTGATCACTTGGGAGGACGGGGCAGGAAAATCAGAAGTTCAGGATCGGGGGCTAGAGATGGCTCAGCAGAGATGGCTCACTGATTGCTCTTGCAGAGAACCCAGGTTCAATTCCCAGCACTCAAAGGATAGCTAACCACCATCTGTAACTCCAGTTCCAGGGAATCCATTGCCTTCTTCTGATCTCCTTGAGCATTGTGTGACATGGGTGCACATACATGCAGGCAATAAGAGTAAAAAAAATTCAGGGTCATCCTGGGCTGCTTGAAAGTTGGAGGCCAGTCTTAGCTATAGAGACCTTGTTTCAAGTAATAATCGGCCATGGAGCTGGAGAAATGGCTCAGTGGTTAAGAGCACTGACTGCTCTTGAGGACCCAGGTTCGACCCCCAGTACCCACATGGTGGGTAACAACCATCTATATTTTGGTTCTAGGGGGACCCAACACCTTCTGGCCTCTGGACTTTGCAGGACACGAGTACACTTATAGTCAGGCATGCAAAACACTCATACACATAAAATAATTTTTTTTTTTAAGACAGGATCTCCCTGTAGTCCCAGGGAGAACTCTGGGACCTGTAGTTCCTGGCCTGGAACTCACCATGTAGACCAGGCTGGCCTACAGAGATCCGCCTGCCTCTGCCTCCCAAGTGCTGGGATTAAAAAGGTGTGTGCTGCCACGCCTGGCTATAAAATAAATTAAAAAAAATTTTTTAAGGTAATAATCGGCCCTGACTATAATCCTGAGCAGCCCCCCATCCCCCAGACCTCAGCATTCATGTATGCCCCCAGATGCCCGCAACCCCCACTGGTAGGCCTTCAGTCTGAGGCAGAATGTAAGGCCAAGGCCCAAGCTTCACATCTGGCATGGAGGATCCCTGGGGCATGAGGTCTCTTGCTCTCATCATCTGACTCCAATGTTGCCTTTCCCAGGCTTGGTTCCACCAGCGTAGGCATGCGAAGCTTCACAAGGACCTGCAGCCCCTCAGCTTCCCCACCTGGTTCAGCTCCGTGTTCGAGCAATACAGGTTCTTCTACCAAAACCTCCTCAAGATAGACTGGACGGCCTCTGCACTGGATGATTATAATGGGCTCTCCTTCAGTGAGCATAGCCCATCCACCTTCGGGCCCCAGCGCAAGGCCAGGAGGGGCTCCCAGGGCCCATATTCCCAGCCTCCATCCTCACCAGACACCCCAGGGCTCCCTGCAGCTCTAGAAGCCTTGCAGAAACTCTCTGTCTCTACCTCGACATCTGGGTACCAAGGCAAGGATGATAAGGCAGACAACCATCCAGACCCGCAGGGTTTCTGAGGCTATAGATGGGGGGCTGCTCATGTTTTTGAGGGGTTTGGTTTGTTTTTTAAAAGGTCTCCTGTATCCCAGGCTGGCCTTGAGCTCAGGGTAGCTGAGGATGACTTGAACATCTGATGCCTCCGCCTCTGGAGCTCTGGAATTGCAAGGGTGAACCACCATGCCCATTCTGGTTCTAATACTTCTTTTACTCTCTGTCTTTAGAATTTTTTGGTTCGGGGATTTTGCTTGGGGTTTAGGGGTTTCTTTCCTCTTTGAGGTAATTTCATCCATCACCTGGCCCTGGTGTTAATCTTTTGTTTTGTTTTTTGCTTGTTGGGATTTTTGTCAGTGGCAAGTTGATAATAAAACTTATTCCTAGAAGCTAAAATGACTCACTTTTTTTGTTGTTACTGTTCTTCTTTATCTGGTCTTACTCTGTAGCCCGGGCTGGCCTCAGACTTAGGATCCTCTAGCCTCTGACCTCCACAGAAATGTTGAGGTATGTTCTCATCAACCCACTCCCCCTACAGATAATTAAAAATGTAATACAACCTAAAAAGAGGACTTCCCAGATTTACCACTTGGGCACATTCCCAAAGGACTCAATCCTACATGGAGACACTTGCACATCCCTGTGCACGGTATTCATAGCAGCCTAGAACCTGGGATTACAGCTGTGTGCTGCCATGTCCTGGAATTGACTGCATATGGGTATCTCTTTTTCTAACCCTTCTAGGTTTCCATAAGTCAATTGAGAAACCAGCCCTGGCTGTCCTTGACCTCCCAGAGATCCCCCTGCCTCTGCCTTACGGGTGCTGGGACTGAAGACATGAGACCCCACACCCGGCTCCTTTGAGAAATGTTTAATGCTTCATAGACAAGTATCCACTAGTGGGTGGGCCTGTTATCTACAGTATTTATGTATGTGAGTGTTTTGCCTACTTGTAAGTAAATGCACCCATTCGTGCAGTGTCCTCAGAGGCCAGAAGGGGGTGATGGATCCCCTTGAACTGGAGTTCCTGACAGTTGTTAGCTGCCATGAGGGTGCTGGGAATCAAACCTGGGTCTTCTGGAAGATCAGCCAGTGCTCTTAACTGCTGAGCGGTCTCTCCAGCCCTCAACCTCCCTTCTTTAAGCTTACACAGTACCAGGTTTCCCTATGGCTTTTGAGTATATTTCAGTTGCCCCGCTACCTTACTCTTTGCATCAGTCTGCCCCTGTCCCTGCTTGAACTGCCATTTCCTACCCCTCCCCCAGTCCCATTTCAAGTCATCTGGGTTGTGTTTCCCTCCTCAAACCTCCTCAGTCTCTTCTCTCACTGAGCCCCTTTCCGGTTTTCTGTTGTCTCCCCAAACATATAGAAGAATTAGGGGGGTCTTGCACAGGACCCAGGTTAAGTTCCCAGCACCCACATGACAGCTAACAATCATCTGTAACTCCAGTTCCAAGGATAATCCAATGCCGCCTTCTGACCTTGGGCACTGCACAACATGCGTTCACTTACACACATGTAGGTAATACACTCATACACATAAAATAAAAATTAAAAAAAAAAAAATAAGGGCTGGGCATGGTGGTGCACGCCTTTAATCCCGGCACTTGGGAGGCAGAGGCAGGTGGATCTTTGTGAGTTTGAGGCCAGCCTGGTCTGCATAGTGAGTTCCAGGACAGCTGGGGCTACAAGGAGAGCCTGTCTCAGAAAGACCAAAAAAAAGAAAAAAGAAGTCCAGATGTGGCAACTCCTCACCTTTAATCCCAGCACTCAGGAGACAGAGGTAGGCAAATCTTGAATTCAAGGTTAGCCTGGTCTACATGGCGAGTTCTAGGTCAACCAGGGCTACGTACTAAGACCTTTTCTCAGAAAAAACAACCCCAAAATCCACATATGAGACTGTGGCATGTGGGGGTCTGAGCTACCTTATTTAATATACTTTCCAGTTCTATCCATTTATCCTGCAGATTGCATTTTTGTTTATAGCTGAATTAAATTGCACTGTGTACCACATGAATAGCACAGTGGATGATCACACATCTCTAGTAGGATATAGACTCCTTGAGTATATACCCAGGAGTGGCAAAAACTGGGTCATATGATGCCCAGGACTGGTATAAACTGAGTCTTACGAAGTTCTAGTTTCAGTTTCTCTTTATCTAAAATTTATTTTTGTTGTGTGTATAAATTTTACCTGTGTATGTGTAAGTGCACTCATATAGTGCAGGGCCTGCTGAGGCCAGGAAAGGGTGTCAGGTCTCCTGGAACTGGAGTTAGGGACAGTTGTGAGCACCATGTGGGTGCTGGGAATTGAGCCCAGGTCCTTCTCAAGAGTCGTCAATGCTCTTAACCTCTGAGCCATCTCTCCAGGCCCTGCTGTTTAAAATTTTGAGTTCTTTGTACATTCTACATATTAATCATCTGTCAAACTACAGCTGGCAAACATCTCACATTGCCAAAGTAGGGCTTGAACTCTAGTCAGTCCTGCCTCAGCCTGGTAAATGCTGGGATTACTGGTGTGTGCCCTTATGCCTGATATTCTATGGTCTCTCTCTCTTTTTTTCCTTTGTGTTTTTGAGACAGGATCTCCCCATAGCCTCCAGCTGATCTGGAACATGATGTGTAACCAAGCTGGCCTTCATCTTACAGGGATCTACCTGCCTTTGCCATCTGAGTGCTAGGATTAAGGGCATGTACCACACCCAGCTTTTGTTTTTTTGTGTTTTTTTTTTAAGTTAGTGGGGGAAATGTGCATGCCACAGCACCCAGGAGTAGTTCAGAGCAAACTTTCTGAAGTTGCTTCTATCCTTCCATCTTTACATGGGTTCCAGGAATTGAACTCGGGTCACTAAGCTTTCTTAGAAAGCACCTTTACCCCCTGAGCCACCTTGCTGAACTGTGATCTACTCTGAGTCCCTGGTCTCTCCTTACATCTCTAAGTCCCTCTGTTTCCCTTCTGTCATGCCTCACAGCCATCCTAGCCCCTGGGTCTCCCCAGCTCATTCTCTGACACTGCCCTGTTCTCATTTAACAAATGCTCCAATCCTCTTAGGCCACATAGCCTCAGGAAAACAGGGCGCATTAGTGGGGATTTGAAGGGACATGTGACAGGCAGGTTGGAGGTTGGGGAATAGACTGCCGGGATATGACAAGACTGTTTATAAAAGAGCCCACAATAGGGACCACACAGAAAATATGGGACTCTCAAGGAGATAGGGGACAGAGGGTGAGAGATTGAGGGACAGAGGAAGAAAATTTGAAGTGCGGGAATTGGGGTTTTTGTTGTTTTGGGTTCACGGTTTGTGTGTGTGTGTGTTGTTGTTGTTGTTGTTGTTGCTTTGTTTTCTGAGACAGGGTCTCCCTGTAGCTACAGTTGGCTTGAATTCGATACCGAGGCCAAGCTAGCCTCAAACTCACAGAGATCTGCCTGCCTTTCCCTCCCAAGTGCAGGGATTATAGGCATGGGCTACCACACCCGGCTAATACAGAGTCTCTTATAGTACAGGCTGGCCTTAGACTGCTATGTAACAAAAGATGAACTTCTCTTTAAGAAATATTTATTTTAGGCCAGGCGTGGTAGTGCAGGCCTTTAATCCCAGAACTCAGGAGGCAGAGGCATGTCTACATAGCAAGTTCCAGGCCAGCTGGGGCTACAGGGAGACCCTCAAAA
>NW_008332084.1:0-1285 GCF_000622305.1 Nannospalax galili | reverse complement strand
ACGGCCACCTTGAGCCAAAATGGAGACCCTTCTCACAGAGCTGGGCGTGGTAGCTCACCTGAAATCCTAGTACTCAAGAGGTGGTAGGATTCCCTGGATCTCATAGTGTTCAAGACCAGACTGAACTACAGAGAATACTCCGTCTCAAAAACAAACAAGCAAGCAAACAAACAAACCAAGAAAACAACAACAACAAAAATGGAAAAAAAAAAAATCAGGCATGCCGTGGTGGCACATGCCTTTTATCCCAGCATCTGGGACGCAGAGTTAAGGGAACTCTGAGTTTTGAGACCAGCTTAGTCTACATGGCAAGTTCCAGGACAGCCAAGGCTCCATCTTGAGACCCTGTCTCAAAACAAAAAAGAAATTAGACCTTTTTCTGTTTTGTTTTGGTTTCTGGGTTTTTTCCCCCAGATACGACCTCATGTAGCTCAGGCTGGCCTGGAGCTTGTTATGTAACCATGGAAGACCTTAATCTTCTGATCTTCAACCTCCGTCTTCCTGGTGCTGAGATTTAGGCCTGTGCCACCACATCAGATTACAGTTTAGAATTATGTAGGATACACCTGCCATTTAGAAGTATATTTCCAGGTCACCAAGATGTGTCATCAGGCAGAGGTGCTGCTGAGCAGCCTGAGAACCTGAATTCCATCCTCAGGACACACAGGATGGAGGGAGAGGACTGACTCACACAAGTTGTCCTCTGATCTCCACAGATACTGTGCAAATCACACCCACAGACATATACACAACGTAAATGACTTTTTATTAAAAAAAAAAAGACTGGAGAGCTGTCTCAGCAGTTAAAAGTACTTGCTGCTCTTTCAGAGACTAGAGTTCAGTTCCCAGCATCCCTGTGGGCAGCTCACAACCTCCTCTTAACTCCAGCTCCAAGGGATCCAAAACCCACTTCTGACCTCTGCAGGCACCTGTACACCCATGTACATAAACACAGAAACACATACATTCACATAAATAAGAAAATAAGAAAAATACAAAAAATAAAAACAGAAATATATTTTTTACCCCTGGCAGTAATTTAAGTTTTTCCAGTAGCTACATTAAAAAGAAACATCTGGGTGTGCTGGTACAGTCTTCTAACCCTAGCACTTGGGGGACAGAGACTTTGTAGTGAGAAACAGTAAAAAAAAAAAGGCAGAAAGAAACAGATAAAATTTTATTTTCTGGGCTAGGGAGATGGCTCAGTGGTTAAGAACACTGACTGTTCTTGCACAAGATCCAGGTTTGAATCCCAGCACCCACATGGCAGCTAACAACTGTCCAT
>NW_008332083.1:2297-3063 GCF_000622305.1 Nannospalax galili | reverse complement strand
GTGTGTGTATGTGTGTGTATATCTGTGTGTACGTGTGTGTATATGTGTGTGAATATGTGTGTGTATGTGTGTACGTGTGTATGTGTGTATGTGTGTGTATATTTGTGTCTTTGTGTGTATCTGTGAGTGTATATGTGTGTGTATGTGTCTGTAAGTGTAAGTGTGTATGTGTGTGTATATGTGTGTATGTTTGTGTATGTGTATATATCTATGTGTGTGTGTATGTCTGTGTGTATATGTGTGTATGTTTGTGTATGTGTATATATCTATGTGTGTGTGTATGTCTGTGTGTATATGTGTGTATGTTTGTGTATGTGTATATATCTATGTGTGTGTGTATGTCTGTGTGTATATGTGTGTATGTTTGTGTATGTGTATATATCTATGTGTGTGTGTATGTCTGTGTGTATATGTGTGTATGTTTGTGTATGTGTATATATCTATGTGTGTGTGTATGTGTGTGTATGTGGGTGTATGTCTGTTTGTATGTGTGTTTATGTGATTGTATGGGTGTGTTTCTGTGTGTGTATCTGTATGTATATGTGTGTGTATATGTGTGTGTATGTGTGTGTACATGTGTGTGTATTTGTGTGTGTATGTGTGTGTATATGTGTGTGTATATTTGTGTATATGTGCGTGTATGTGTGTGTATATGTGTGTATGCCTGTGTATATGTATTTATCTATGTGTGCGTATGCATATATGTGTATACATGCATACATATGGTGTTTGTGTGTATATCTGTGTACACTTGTGAGTATATTTG
>NW_008332082.1:0-568 GCF_000622305.1 Nannospalax galili | reverse complement strand
TTCATTGACTTCAATTAGCCTATCATTGTGCTATTTTTCTCTAAGTTGTTTTCATATTTTCCCAGTCAGAAGTAACATGAATATAGTTGATCTGTTGTGTTCTGTGTCTACAAATCCAAACAATCACAGATTGAAAATATTTTTAAGCTGTATCTATACTGAACATATATATACAACATTCCCTAAACAATATAACAACTGTTTAGATAGCAGTTAATTGTATTAGGCATAAAAATAGGCTAGAGATAATCTAAATTATGGAGGAAGCTGTGCAGGTTATATGCAAGTGTCGCACCATTTTGTATGAGGAACTTGAACACCTGCAGGTTTTTGTAGATGATGGGATGTGGTAGTCCTGGAAACATTCTCCCACAGATGTTATGGGACAACCATAGATACTTTAATGTTATATGGTTGGATCTTGTTATCTTTTTCTATCTGACGTCTTTTAATTTAAGGACTTTGCTTCTATCCAAGAGAGGCTAAATAAGAGTGGTGGTCTGGAGTAAGTACAGCTGGGTGTGGTAGCTCATGCCTTTAGTCCCAGCACTTGGGAGGCAGAGGCAGA
>NW_008332081.1:0-558 GCF_000622305.1 Nannospalax galili | reverse complement strand
AATGAAATGTGATGCCTATATTAATGAATGGATAATGAAATGTGATGCATACATACAATGGAATTCTATGTAAAGAAAAATGAAATCATGAAATTCATAAGTAAACAGACAGACCTGGAAAACACTGAGGGAGGTAATCCAAACCCAGAAAGACCAAGGCCACATGCTAAGCTTTATTTGTTGATACCAGGTTTGAATCCTTAGAAGATTTCAGCACATGAGCAGAAGTAACTGCAAAAACCGGGAAATAGAAAGGGATCATGGAGCGAGGGGCAGAGAAGCTCTTCAGAGGGAGAAAAAGGGATGTAGGTGCTATTAAGGGGAAATAGGAAAAATTGGGGAGGGTGTTTGACATGGAGGGAGGAAGGAGGAGGATACAGAGAGAGAGAAATAACAGTAAGGATGTTTGAAAAAGACAGAGGGAAACATTCTAAAATAAGCATACTTTAAAATACATGTCATATATATGGGTGTACATACATATATACGTGTGCAGCATAGAGTGATAACGCTACTCCTAAGATCCAGACTGCCCAACAAAAATCCTATTGCCAAGCA
>NW_008332080.1:0-1018 GCF_000622305.1 Nannospalax galili | reverse complement strand
ATCTAAAGTGAGTATATGTTAAAATATAGAGCTCATGAATTAGGCAACTTGTGACTATGTTAGTATCAACAGAGAAGATTACTCTCAAACACAGGATCATTATTCACCTCTGTATGGGATCAGTCAAGACATGATTGTTAGGCTGGCAGTGGAGGGCCAGAGGGAAACTTGTAAGGAGAGATCTGCACAGGTGTGTCCAGGTTGATGTTCATGGGAGCTGATGATGTCTGTGATACACCATAGGAATGCATTAATTGATCTTCTTGCCAATGTTTAACCATATAGATTTAATAGTAAACACTATGTTTGCTGTAGTTTGTTGCGTTATGTTTGCTTTTAAAGTGAGCATTAAGAGAATGCAGATTTTAATTGTAGCTTTTCCAATACTTCTGTCTAGAGACGTGCTGCCATTTTGATCTGTGAAATTTCCGTTTCAAAGGAGACAGGACTGCAGTTTTGACAGGCAGATTGAGACACCCTTGTATATTCTTGGTTATCAAATACTCATGTCATGTGGGGATTTTAAGTTGGTGAATATTCACAATGTTTTGGAAAGCATGATACATAGTGTACAGTCTCATTTATATAAATGTGTATACACATGCAGGATCTAGACAGACATGCATAAATGAGCTATATGTGACTGGATGATTTTGTTCTTGGCTTCTTGCCTTTTGTTTCCTGTAATACACATATTAAAAAATAAAGATTCTTTTAAAACTTTTAATAGAAATGAACAGGATATAAAGAAAGGTTATGAAAAATGTCTACAATAAATATGGAGCTTGGTATTTGGGGAAGTCTGAATCTGTGTTCCAAGGCCATGGTCTCTCATATTTGGTTCCAGAATAAAGTACCTCTTATATCCCCTTTGAGGTGAGAGGGATTTTTTGTTTGGTAATTTTATGCATGCTTCTGTTTTAACAAAATCTACCGCCATTTCTTCCCCTTCAAATCCTCTCCTGGGTCCTCAACACTTTTCCCTCCCAATTTCATATGCTCTGCCATTCTTGTTGTT
>NW_008332079.1:0-654 GCF_000622305.1 Nannospalax galili | reverse complement strand
TCCAAAAGTTTTGTTCAGACCATCCAAGCTTTACTTATGCTCATCTGTGCACGTGTGTCCAACAGTCTGTCTGGGTTTCAGTTCAAATATTTTTATCGTGTGTGCGGGTTCATACTGTCATCACGACTCTCAATACTGAATTCCATCACCATGGCGTTCCTTCATGTTGCTCTCTTACAACAACACCCACCTGCCTTGTATACCTTTGTTGAGCTCTTGCAATCACTATGTTCTCTTTCTAAAATGTTCCATTTTAAAAATTGCATAATCTTTTGGGATTGACTTTTATCGCTCAGCATTTTTTTTTTGTAAATTCATATGAGTTTTTACATATATTAATAGTTCATTTCTTTTTACTGCTGAGTAGTATTTCAGGAGATGTATGTACCACACTGTCTCTTGAAGAACATCCAAATTATTTGTAATTTCAAGCTATTAAAATCAAAGCAGTTAATGGTCAGGCATGGTGGCATACACCTTTAATCCCAGTTCTCAGGAGGCAGAGGAAGGTGGATCTCTGAGATCAAGGCCAGCCTGGTCTACATAATGAGTCCCAGGCCAGCTGCGGCTACAGGGAAACGCTGTCTCAAAAAACACACACAAAAAAAACAAAAAACCGAAAGACAAATAAAAATTAAAAGTTTGTGAACATTC
>NW_008332078.1:0-364 GCF_000622305.1 Nannospalax galili | reverse complement strand
AAAAGAAGATTGAAGAAATCTCAGTACTAATACAGTGTTCAATCATCCATAGTACAATGAATGAATAAATAAATAAATAAAATGAAATGTCTCCTCCCAATTTCCATTTCTTGGTTCTCAGGCCCATACACAAGAAGTACTGTCTGTCTAGTGTGTATTTATCAGACTTATTAATGCACATATGTGAAAATACATTCTTTCTCTCCATTTGTAGGCCACAATTCCCATAACTATATGCATTGTTCTGTACTTTCCATTTTAAAACATACTTTTGTCTTATTTTTAGTTACATGTCCGTATGTGTCTGTCTGTGTATGGTGTGTATGTCATGTGCATGTAGGTGCCTGTGGAGGTCCAAAGACGG
>NW_008332077.1:0-368 GCF_000622305.1 Nannospalax galili | reverse complement strand
AACCATTGTTGGACCACTCAAACTCTATCCTGAAATGGCCACTTTGCCTCCCGGGAACACAGCACCATTACTACTTTCTTGAAGTACCTCTGTGCTGGTGGCCAGGGACACTCCACTGAAAAGATGCTTCAGGTTACGATCAAAGGGGCCTGGAGGATGAAACTCTGAAAGCAGTGGGTATAAAATATGGGGAAAATTAGTGGTCTAGGATTGCCTCATTGCTACATAGAAAATCAGCAAAGCGGTGCAAAGCCAATGGTATGAATGGCTGGACTCAAGTGTTAAGAAAACTGAATGGTCCAGAGAAGAGGAGGAAGAACTTGTATTGGCCAAGTTGATGCCAACTCAGTGGAGGACCATGGCTCCCA
>NW_008332076.1:0-337 GCF_000622305.1 Nannospalax galili | reverse complement strand
AAAATTATCTTTATTTTTTGTGTTTGAGTATTCTGCCTGCCTACATATATGGACACCATGTGTACACAATGCTTGTGGAGCCTAGAAAAGGGAATTGGATCCTCTAGAACTGGAGTTAAGGATGATTGTTAGCCACCACATGTACCCTGAGAACTGAAACTGGATCCTCTGAAAGATCAGCTAGTGCTTGTAACTGCTGAGCCATCTCACCAGCCCCTTATTTGTGTTGTTTTTCAATGAGGCCAAGGCATCTGATCTTATGTTAATGGTGGTCTTTCTCGGTGTGGGTAGGTGATCTCTTCTTTTTTGAGTCATTATTTGTGTCTTTGTTTGCTGT
>NW_008332075.1:0-1013 GCF_000622305.1 Nannospalax galili | reverse complement strand
GATGCCAAGAGAATTAGTGATCTTTGGTGACCATCTTATCCACATGATGTGTAGGTTCTCTGTAAAAAGATAAAGATGGTAGATGTGGAGAGAACGGCACAGGCAGACAAATGAAGAGAAAAAGGTGATATGATGAACAGTCACCCCAGGCCTGGCCTAGGACCAGCTACAGCACTATCAGTCTGTCATCCATTACTTCTAAACACCTTCTAGCCTTGCGTGAACTCTGCTGTGGTTTACGCTGGCTCCAGTTAATTTCTGTTGCTTCCTTCCAACCTAGAACATCACCTGCTTCCTGAGTTGACTCCATGGTGGGTTTGTGTACCCAGAGAAATATGCGTTACCCTGCTGTGGACTGACTGCTGGCACAGAGGTACAGGGCTGAGTCTCCTGCTTCAGAGGACTGGATTTCCAGGTTGCAGGGTGAGTTTGAGTGACATTTTGCTGAGAATCGTTCCTTGACCATGTCTATTTGTTCTAAAACTTGTTGACTCTGAAAACTAATCAAAAAATTTAATTCTTTATTGTGCTTCTGTTGATACCAACAGACAAAACTGTGCCCTTTTTCAGGGGTACAACTCATCTCTACTTTCTGCCCTTTTCCTTTAACCAGATGTCTTGGAGTCTGAATAACAGCATCAAAGGAACCTGGAAGAGAAAAAAGCAGAAGAGGTGAACACAGCCCAGAAAGGACCTTGATAAGAACAAAGGCTGGAATGTGTGGTGGACAGTCTCAGGACAAGGGCTTTCCTTGTGTGCTCTGGATTCACCTGCTCCCAGGAGAAGGAGGGCTACACAGCAGAGCAGCCTTGCACCCATGGTTGCTTCAAGGTAGGAAAAGGATAAGGTGTTTTTACTCCTCATCAGCAGCCTTCCTGTGACGTGGTCCCTTTACATACTCAGAATTATCATGTTGCGGCCACTCCTTAAATACATCATGATGTCACTAGGAAAGCTTTTACACTAAGCTAACAAATGCAGCCTGATAATATTTCATACATTCAAACATACTT
>NW_008332074.1:0-492 GCF_000622305.1 Nannospalax galili | reverse complement strand
AAATCACAAATTTTAAAAAACCAAGAAATTGTTAAGATTTTGCTCAGAGAGGTAAACATGTGTCCCTAGGAGAGGGAGATTATTATCTTAATATTGAAGATGGAAAGTTGTCCACAGTTACAGAATGGCTTCAATGTTTAGGACTTAGAGGAGAGAAGAAACACATTTTTTTCCCAGAGAGGAATACAGGGTTGTCAGCCTCCCAGAATTTGAGCTCTGTGACATGTAGACACCTCTAAGCTGCAAAACTGGAGAAATAATAACTTTTTATTCCAATGTAATGAGTTGCTAATAGTTTATAAAAAATATCAGTGACTGGACTTAGACATCTAGAGTTAGGTCACTGGTGATGTTTTCTGATGTGGATAGTTAGTCTTGGCTTTGTTAAGCCAGTGTTTGGGTCGTTGTTTGATGTTGTCCCAGTGTGTGAGGATGTAGACCATCTGAATGGTTTTGGGTTTACTCTTGTGGTAATTTTGTGTTGCTGTGCAG
>NW_008332073.1:0-428 GCF_000622305.1 Nannospalax galili | reverse complement strand
CCATCCCTGGGCAGGTGGGCCTGGGCTGTGTAAGAAAGGTGGCTGAGCAAACCAGGGGATACGAGCCAGTGAGCAGCGTCCCTCCATGGTCTCTGCTTCAGCTCCTGCCTGCAGGTTCCTGCTTGAGCTCCTGCCTGGCTTCCCTCAGCGATGGCCTGTGACCTCCTTTCTTCCTCTAAATTACTTTTAGAGTGTTTTTATCACAGCAACAGAAATTCTAACTGTAAAAAATCTTAGAACAGTCAGGTTGTGCCTACGTAGGACCTCACCATCTTGACACACTTGATCTCCTCTGCAAACTCGGGTTTGACTGAGTTGAAGGTATATGCCTTGATGGTGGCTGGAGTAGGGCTCTAGGAGCAGTCTGTCTGACTGCCAGCTTCTGCACCTCTGACCTCTGGTCACCAGAGGCCAGCAGCCACAAGGGC
>NW_008332072.1:0-741 GCF_000622305.1 Nannospalax galili | reverse complement strand
CGGGCGGGGCGGGGCCTGAGGACAGTGGGCGGGGCCTCTCGGAGAGTGGGCGGAGCAAGAAGAGGGTTCTAACACGGTCTGGGTGGAACCTGTGGAGACTGGAGGCGAGGGGCGGTGCTAGCGTGGGCTGATGTGGGGTTGGGTGAGGGGAGGAGGTGGAGTCTGCCAGGGACTGGGCGGAGCCTATGGAGAGTGACTGGACCTGGGTCCGAGGCTGGCACCGGGATTGGGCGGAGACTGTACGGGGAGGGCGTGGCCTGAGCAGAGCCTCCGCCCTGCCTCCAGGGAGCATTGGCCTAGAGCCGACAAGCTCTCCGAGTTGGGGGTGCGGCGCTGGGCGCCCTGGGTTGAGGCTCAGCGGAGTAGAGAGGCCTGGACGGGCACAGCCGCTCCATGCACGGACACGTGGGATCCCTGCCGTGCCGCACACGCGCAGGGAACGCCTCGAGGGGCGGGGACAGCCGCCGCCACGTGCCACGCATATAGCCGGGGAAGAGCTGTGGCTATGCCCCACTACCTGGGCAGCGCGAGCCTCAGGCCTGTGGCGACCTTGGGAGGAGGACGCGGGCGCCTTCTCTTTTCTCTCTTCCTGCTTTTCCTCTTCGTGGGAATTCTGGACCTGGCTCTGGTCCTGTCCCCTTTCCCAGCGGAGGCAGCCACTCGCATTACTGATGCCGGGGTGCAGCCCGTGCCCTCCCGAGCGAGGCCGGGGAACCCCGCTTCTAGCCCAGCAGCTCTGTG
>NW_008332071.1:0-502 GCF_000622305.1 Nannospalax galili | reverse complement strand
TTAATTCCTCTAGACTTAGCATGCATTTAAGAATAAATTAGAAGTGAGACCGGTCTGGAGAGAGAGAATTACCCATACTTACAATTGCCTCTTACCTACAAACCAGTGTGACAAGGGGATCTGAACAGCTGAAGGGGGGAGAATTGCTCTGTCCACAGCAAAGCAGAGGTCCAAGAGTGTCCCTGTTTAGGCATCAGTTGTGGGGACTCAGGTTTGCTTTGCTTAGCAGGTTATCTGCTGACTTCGGGGCAGAGGGTCTGATCAGCGACAGAGTCATAAACTCTGGGACCTGCATCTTCCCAACAGGACAATTTATTTTAGAATTCAGATGGTTTTTATACATCCCAGTGAACTAGCAGTCATGTGGGATATGGCAGTTACATACAAAGCCTTAGGGTACAAAGAAACAGGACATTAAGTCTGTTAGTTGGTGCCAGAAGGACTCTTAAATTTTTACTCAAGGTTATCAATGCCCATCTAGTAATTTATTGGCCACAATGTT
>NW_008332070.1:898-2791 GCF_000622305.1 Nannospalax galili | reverse complement strand
GAGGAAAGGGTGTAGTCTGGCTTCTATTCTTTAGTCTTGGCAGCACTGACCGCCAGGGACCCTTCCAGCCGGTTCTGCCCGCCCGTTGCCGCTCCTGCCTTTGTGCCCGGAACGTGTTCTCCCACCTCCTAGGTCTGCCACCCCCACAGTCTCCGCCATGGGTCTGGAACTCTACCTGGACCTGATATCCCAGCCCTGCCGTGCGGTCTACATCTTCGCCAAGAAGAACGGCATCCCCTTCCAATTGCACACCGTGGAGCTGTTCAAAGGTAGATCCAGCGGGCAGACAGAGGAGTCTGGGGCCAGGAGTACTGGTGGACCGCGGCGGCTTGCCACCCCTGAAGGGTCAGGCTCAGTGTGCCGATAGGAGAGGAACGCGAGCCACCCAGGGAGGAAGCGTTTACATCAGTTTTTAGCTGTGAGTTTTTAAGAACCTTTGCCTGATGAATACAAGGCATCCCTCCAAACGCAGGATTGAAAGTAGAGGAAGTTCTCATGGCCAGGGGAGGGAAGTAGAGCCAAGGCTTGCAAATCCTCCCTTCTGGCTTAATTCTTTACCTGAGTATCACCACTTTGCATTTCTGCATCTTGGGGCAGAAAAGAGTTTTACGGGGATGGGGGCGGGTGGGGGAGTGGGGGGGTGGTAATCCCTCACCCCTGACTCTTGCCTTTCTTTTACCTACCAGAAACAGGTGCCTTCCAATTTCCAGGCTTGCCTGCCATTTCTCTCTCTCTCTCTCTCTCTCTCTCTCTCTCTCTCTCTCTCTCTCTCTCTTACTGGTGACTGAACCGACAGTGTCATGCATGTTACTGAGTTATATCCCTGGGCTGTCCAGGTGTTACACTCACTCTGGAGCCCAGGCAGGTGCTGAACCTGTGCTCCTTCTGCCCAAAGTCTCCCAAGTAGCTGGAATTGCAGGCCTGCCAGTCCTGTTTTACTTTTTTCCCCCTTCCCTATCCACTTTGCTCTTGGCCTTGGGAGTTTCCAGCCAGCTGGAGGGCTCTGTGAAAAGGCAGTGGGGGAGAGAGGCCAGCACTCTCACTTGAGCTGGAATGTTTTTTTTTGGGGTTGCTGGAGGCTGGGTGACTGAACCAGGCATTCCTGGCAAGAGCCCTGTTGAACTGAGAACTGAGAAGAGGGAGGGCTGGAACTCTGGGGTATCCACTAAGCCTGGCCAGAAGAACCTGTTCTCACCTAGGATAGGAAGATGGATCAAAGGGCAAGACTAGAAACCAAGAATGAGGCTGGGGTGTCTGCATTCAGATGATTGTGGGCTGATAGCTCCATAGAATCCCCTTCCTTCCCACACCCAAGTGGAGAATCTGCTTGATCCAGGCTTCTCAGAGAGGGGCGTAGGGCAGATGGACCTATGACAGAGCTCATCTGTGATTCATTGGCCAGCACACTAGCCTCCTCTTCCCTGAAGTTTCTGGTGAAAAACCGGTGCCTGAATGTATGGGAGGGGGCAGGCAGATATTGAACAGCCTCAAGGTCCTCCTCCATGACCCCTCTGGTCTCTCTATAGGCCAACACCATACTGATGCCTTTGTCAAGATAAACCCCCTAAAGAAGGTGCCAGCCTTGAAGGATGGGGACTTCACTTTGGCTGAGAGGTAATGGGTCCCTGGCTGTCAACCTAGATTGTAGCTTCTGTATCCCGAATACCTGTGTCAACCCCAGGGTGGAGGGTGGGTTGAAACCAAAACAGGTGCCTAGGGGTAGGAGGGGCTTTTGAAGGCATGGTATGCCTGCTTTCAAACCCTGCATTTCATGGATGAGGAAACAGGCTGGGATACTGGAAGGCCCAGTTTGCTTCTAGGCCCCTTCCCTGCTAGCCCAGGCCTCAGAGGAAGGGTGAGACTAAACATAGAGCAATGGCTGCACCAGGCCCT
>NW_008332070.1:0-592 GCF_000622305.1 Nannospalax galili | reverse complement strand
GCTGGGGGGAGCAAAAGGGTAGGAGAGAAGAGACTATGCAACAGGGTAAAGGTTGAAGCACAGGAAAGCTGTTATCCCCCTGCGTTTGAAAGGATCTCTGGGCTGGGTGAGAAGGCCATATGGAAATACAGGTGCAACACCCCATAGCCCCAGACCAAGGGGCCTGAAGAATCACCAGGGCATGTTCTCTTCCCGTCCACATTCCTCCAGTGTGGCCATCCTGCTATATTTGAGTCGCAAGTACAAGGCCCCAGACCACTGGTACCCTGAGGACCTACAGGCTCGAGCCCGTGTGGATGAGTACCTGTCCTGGCAGCACACAACCCTGAGGAGTTGTTGCTCCAGGGCCATGTGGCAGAAGGTGAGTTATGAAGGCAAATGGGCAGGGACACCCCCCCACCCCGCCGAGGATGTACCAGGAATGGCACTTTCTGTTAAAAGTAAAAAGTTCCTAGCCAGGCATGGTGGTATATGCCTTTAGTCCCAGCACTCGGGAGGCAAAGGCAGGTGGATCTCTGTGAATTCGAGGCCAGCCTATTTGACATAGTGAGTTCCAGGCCAGCTGAGGCTACAGGGAGTCCCTGTCTCAAAA
>NW_008332069.1:0-465 GCF_000622305.1 Nannospalax galili | reverse complement strand
ACTGCAATTGGAAAGCTGCCCTTTGCGATCTGTTTCTACAGTGACATGATATGGCATTGGTCCAGAGCATCTTTAATACTCTTAGTCTAAGTCTCTGCGATTTCTGACTTCCATTTTCTGCCCTTTTAAGCTTAGAAAAGTCTTTTCAGTGTTCATTGACTCATATTTTTGGCAGGTCATATTTCATTTAGAAATCAATTGTAAAGGCTTCCTTGTTTCACGAGGTACCACGGAGGCCTGATGCGGTAAAGGATATAGTGTTGTGAAGTATGAGATCCCCACCATGTCGTCGGCAGAGCATCTCACCATTAGTCCACTTAATAAAGTAAGATTCCACAGTAGATCTAATTTCACAAAATGATCCTTCAAGCATGAGTAGCTAGTAAAACATTGATTCTCATCGTAATAAAGAATTTTTTATTAATCAAAAAGCATAAGATATTAAGCAGCAATGCACAGAATAGA
>NW_008332068.1:0-729 GCF_000622305.1 Nannospalax galili | reverse complement strand
CCCCTGTAGTGGTCCTCACCTGCAGCAGGTGAGAGTGCCCTAGCACCAGGCACAATAGGGCGGGTAGAGGGCATCCCGGCGTTGGTTAGAAGGTTCCTCTCTGGACCTCACAATCCATTTGAAGGTGAGTGTGCTGTGCAAACTGACGGTTCAGTTACTGTTCAGAAAATGGTGTGATGCAGCAGGTGGAGGGTCTGGTGTTGGGGCAGGTTGGTACAGTCTTGTCCGAATGTGAAGGTAAATGCAGTTGATATAGGTGGATGAAATGTGGATCTGGTGTGGTGGCGCTCGCCTCTAATCCCAGCACTCTTCTACTTCATCCGATGATGTGAGCTTTGCTCCCAATTTTGAATAGTTTGTTAAAGAGGCTCAGCTGTCTTTTGTAATTTTTCAATGACTACTTACTTTAATTAACTTAAAAGTTAACCACAGTATTTTAATACTTAAATAATGCTGAAAAAGTTTGAACAATACAGAAAAATTAAAGAGGGAAATAACTAGGTTCTAAAATTATCAGCGAATGTGTATATATCTACAGTTCTCCTGAGTTTTTTTCTTTGTAATGTAGAAATGTAAAATCCCGTAACTTTATATTCTGTTTCATCAAGAGGCTTTAAGACACAAGCATGCAATATGTGTTTCTGGATTAATTATGACTGTCCCCTTATGTGCAATAGCGTTTTCTTTATGAGATTTGGGTACACTAGGGTTCATCGCATACATATTTAC
>NW_008332067.1:0-1480 GCF_000622305.1 Nannospalax galili | reverse complement strand
ACATACACACATATAAAACACACCCATGCTGAAATAAAGAAATATTTTTCTTAAGACCTTTTATCTTAAACAGAGATAGCCCAATAAAGGATATCGAGCACACAGGAGAATGTTCAGTTTATCCATTCATTTCTTCATTAAGAAGTGACTTGAGCTTATCCCTTGTGCCCTGCTGTATACTGAGCCTCACTGGTGATACCCCCTCCCCACAGGTAGTTGGGGAAGACGAGCTTGCCATCGCCTACCTGAAAGATAACTGTGCATCCTCACACCTGCGGACACACAGCAACAGTCATTCATTCAGACTCCACAGGATGAGCAGTGTTTTCCTTGGAAACCAGCATAGGCCTCTGCACTCTGGCAAGGGAATAGGAGCTGTATCAAGGGATGCTTGGAAGTGAGAAAATGTGCCTATTTCATAAAGTCCAGAGGCTTCTGAGGAAAGCCTGACTCAGGCACTTTCTCAGTCTGTGGAGATAAGAGAGCAAATTGTTCCCAACAAGCTCTGGTACCAATCTTCACTTTTCTCTTCATTCTGAAGACATCAGGGGGATCAGTCTCATCCTCTTGGCCTGCTGGGTAAGGACCAGCAGGAACCAGGCATCCAGAAATTACTATGGGATGTGCAATCATTCCAGAGAAGCTTATAAAACCATCTTACAGAATATTTGGGAGCAAATGTTGAAGTTGAACAAAGAACACCTAAGTGAGACTATCAAATCTATGTTTAATGTTGTTTACCATGGCATTTTTCCAAAAGCTCTTCTAGATAAACTGCTTAAATTATTCTTAGTAACAATTAAACATTGCTATTTGCAAGTCTTATCATTTGTTAAATATATTTTACATCACATATAAATCAAAATCAGAAATGTTAATAGTATATAAACAATGCTAGGGAATTTTTAAGAAATATGTAATCATATTCTATTCATTTACTAATGGCCAGGGAAATAATTGTGTGGGAGGTTAAGTAAAGGTGATGATGCTTCCAGGCACTGGTATTTTTATATACAGAGCAAAGGTTATGAAAACAGAATTCCTAGAAAATATTTCTAAATTCCAAAAGGAAACCTTAGGGTATTTTGTAATTCAAGTTGGGTTGCTATGACAAAATACAATAAACTATAACTGCTTAAGAACAATAGAAACACCACTCACAGACTAGGAGTTGGGAATTCCATGATCAAGTCTGTGTGGATTCAGTATCTGGTTTGGGCAATTTTCTGGTTTGCCCAACACACAATCCTCACACACAGGTGCGTTGAGGCACTCCCCTCAAACCTGCTTTCTAAGGGCACTAGTTCAGGTTTAAGGGTGGACATTGCTGCTCATGATTTAATCACTTCCCAAGGCTCCACTTGCTGATGTGATTACCTTGGAGAAGAGAAACAAATATACTACAGCTCTCCGACTTTTCTTTGAAGAAGTAATGTTAATTTGATCCAGATTTGATTAATATCTTTCTTCTCATCAGCAA
>NW_008332066.1:6540-9260 GCF_000622305.1 Nannospalax galili | reverse complement strand
TTGAAGAAGTCAGAGAATGAGCCAGCAAGTGGGGCTCCTCCATGGTTCTTGAACTCAGGTTTCTGCTCCAATTCTTGCCTGACTCCTCTGGTGTACTGTGATGTAGAAGTATAAGCCAGATAAACCCTTTCCTCCTGTAAGCTACTTTTGGCCAGAACGTTTTTATCACAGCAACAGAAATGAAACTAGAACAGAGGCATCATAGAAATAAATACCTCTGTATGAACACTTGTCATAGAAGGTATAGTACACTATTCATATGTGCCTGTGTGTGTAAATTCTCCTCTTCTTCTCTTTTGGATCTTATGTTTGTGAAATGTTGGGGACCCCTGCTGCTTGGGTCACAGTCTCTTCATGTCCGGATAGCCTAAGGGGCTCAGTGTTTTTATGCAGAGACTCCCCTTTCCAGCAGGGTGCCTCCTGCCTCTCTTCCTGGCTCACCTTAGAAGTGCCCGCCACAGATACATGACCTCTGGAATAGAAACTACCAGGTTTTAATCAGGCATTGTCTGATAGCCTGATAGAAGCCCACCGCCCTATGTAAAATAAGCATCCTAGGAGCACCTATCAGCTAAGGCTTTTGCTACTGCTTCCACACTATAAATTCTCTAGTTTCCCCCTAATAAATCGGAGCTGTATCACTGAACTTGTCTGAAGCTGTATCACTGAATCCTGTGTTCTACTGTGCCTGTGACCAGCCTGTGATTCAGTCTCCCTGGAGGGGGCTATCCTTCCATTAACAACCACTCGCGAAGATCTTGCTTTCGCTGTTCCTGCACCTCCCCTCATGATCCGGTGGCCAACGGATCACGTACACAGAGGGAGCGTCTGGCAGCTGACAGCGTCCCGCAAGAGTCGCCAGCACCAGTAGCCGCAGAGAGCCAGGGACCCGCACAGCAACGCGGTGTGTGAAACCCGCGCACCCCAGCCAGCAGCTGGCATAGCAGCCCACAACCCACCGCACCACAGCAACAGCTGGCGCCCAACGTGAGAGCCTCCGAACTCCGCGCCAGCCAGCAGCTGGTGCCCCCCGGAATGCAGAATTCGTTAGTATCTCTCCCACCAGAAGAGCATCAGAAATCATTTTCCTTCATCTCCCATCCAGAGATTAAAAGGCAGCTGTGCCTCCAAGCCACCCCACTCGCGGGGCCTGGCAGTCTCTTCTCTTTTCCTCCTTGTATTTTCAGTCTAAGTCTTCGCATGGGACCGTTAAAGACAAAGAAGCAACTGAAGCTTCTGGTCAAGGCTACTCCTTGATGTCAGCTGAAGGCTTCTTTGCCCCCTTAACGGACTCCAACTACCTGCACAGGTGTAGACAAAGACCTTCTATCTATGCATCTTTCTAATATAAAAACCTGGTAACCAGCAACCACTTAAGAGTCCTTAGGATGGTTGCCAGTCTCTTAAATCTGCTGGAAGGCTTGTGTTGGGGGCTAAGTGGAATCACCTGAGATTTTGATCTCAGGCACGTTCCCTTAGAAACCATCACTTCACCCCACTTTCCTTTCCTAGCTTAACATGCTAGAAAAAATCCCCAAAGTTCTAAGGGATCTTCACATAAGCCTTAAAGTCAGCTTCTAAAATAAACTTCCCTAATCGGTTTTGTTATCCTGCCCCCAGGGTACTCAAACCACAGCTAAAACCAGTTAGGTGAGAATTTAAATTAACTAGCCCCTGTGGAGCACTTGAAAGTTCAAGGTGGCTTGCGCCTTATAAACAAACAAACAAAAGATTTTAAAAAGCCATTTTTTTTTTTTTTTCTGTAGACCTTAAATCTGCAGCCAGGCTTGTGCCTGTCAGAGCGTTTCAATCCCCTGGTGTCAGACTGCTCCAGGAACATTAAGTGCCAGGCAACACTATTTTCCTTTTATAATGGGTAATTCAACATCACTCCAAAAAAACTCCGAATTCGCTCCCTTAGAACCCTGCTTAAATCAAGAGGACTTAAGATTTCCCAAAAAGAAAGCTCAAAATTTTGGAATAAAGTATCTCAATTTACACCCTGGATCCTGTCAACAGACATTTCTGATCCAGAGGTCTGGACTAACATCACATATCTGGATCATAAAAAAAAATCCAAAAAAGACACAATTTCCCCCTTTCTTTTCTCCCCATAATAACAGCCATCCAACAATGCTTAAGAAACCCACCTAAGATTAAAAAGCTTACAAGCACCAGATCCATTGCTAACCACAGGGAGAATTTGCTTGTGTTTTCCCACAGGATCAACCAAAGGATTAAAAAAAAAGAGGCGGAGACGACACCCAAAGCCCCCCTAGAGCTTCCTTCTATGCCATCCTCATGGCTGTCTTTACCCTGCTTAACACCAACGCTTCAGCCAACCCCCACTCTCCCTAATACCATGTGCTAAAGATTTTATTTTCAGGAAAAAAATCAGATCCATGGGACAATCGCTGGAGCATTGGAGTAATAACAAAATTATACTCAGGTGCATTCTCTAGGTACCCACAGCTAACTTTCATGTCTCTCAACAGCTTGCACCTGCAGCCAAGTCTGTGCTAACTCATAATATTATTCTACAGGAAAGACAGAGGACCAAATAAAATCAACTATGTCCTGGAACAAGTCTAACTTTCTTCCCTTCACCACCTACCCCAATGTCTAATTGCCTTTTTTGTGCATCCAGCAATAGATTTCTACTGACAGCAGTACCAGTTACCACCCTTCTCTACCCAGGAGCTGCCAGCAGAGAAAGAGCT
>NW_008332066.1:5708-6151 GCF_000622305.1 Nannospalax galili | reverse complement strand
CTCCCTTGCCCAAGCCCTTCCAGTCGCAACCCAATCCAACTCAAAATGCTTTAAATGTGGTGAAACTGGACACTGGAAAGAAAATTGCCCCCAAAATGACTCAGCTGCCACTTGACCCCCTAAAACCCTCTGTCCTCGCTGTAAAAAGGGCTTTCACTGGAAAAGAAATTGTAAATCTAAATACGACAGAGATGGCAAGCCTCTACCACCTTTAAACTCCCTCCAGGGCAGCCCTCAGCCATGCTAACAAGAAGGAAGCCACAAAGATTATGGGTAACCAGTATTACAGAAAATGCCCATCCAAAATTAACCATAAAAATAGACAATAAACCTTTCAAATGCCTCCTTAACACTGGAGCTCATAAAACCATCTTAAGGAAATCTAAGGTTCCCCCACACTGGGAATTAATACCAGGACCCCAACTAATGGGAGTAGGGGGGCC
>NW_008332066.1:0-3756 GCF_000622305.1 Nannospalax galili | reverse complement strand
TGCTCTTCTTGTGCATCAATGATACATACCCCTGCTATACAACAAATGGGCACCAATCCTAGAGGGCTAAAATCTAATGCCCTCTGGCTAGTTGATGTAACTCATGTCCCCCAATTCGGCAGACAGAAATATGTATTTGTAACTATAGACACTTACTCTCACTTCCTCTGGGCTACTGCCCAGACTGGTGAAGGTTCAAAAAAGCTAATAAATCATATGCTTTCGTCCTTTGCCATCATGGGCCTCCCTGCACAACTAAAGACAGACAATGGCCCAGCATTTACCAGCTCCCCATTTAAAAATTTTTGTGAAGCCTGGAAAATCACCCATCACACTGGCATCCCATACAACCCACAAGGACAAGCCATTGTGGAAAGGTCACATAAAACCTTAAAAGGCCAACTAAAAAGACAGGCTCAAACAACATATTCTCCCAATATTCAATTAACATTAGCCTTGTTTACCCTTAATGTACTTAATGTATATCGAGGGACTGATGCTTCCCCCATTACCCGACACTGGGCCCAGACACACCCAGTACCACCCATCATGGTTAGATGGAGGGACCCCTTTGATGGACTCTGGAAAGGACCAGATCCATTGATGACAACAGGGAGAGGATTTGCTTGTGTTTTCCCACAGGATCAACCAAAGCCTATCTGAGTTCCAGCCAGAAATGTCTGACACCTCCCCGCCCACAAAAAAGATGGCCTGCATGACCCTGTCAGAGACAAGGAAAAGAAAGAGGTGGAAACGACACCCAAAGCCACACCAGATCACATGGAAAGAGATCCATGATCTAGTGGAGACTGCTCGCTGCAGATGCCCCCCCGGAGCTTCTTTCTCTGTCATACTCATGGCTGTCTTTACCCTGCTTAACAGCAATGCTTCAGCCAGCTCCAACTCTCCCTAATACCATGTTCTAGAGATTTTATGTCAGAGAAACATTTCAAGGATTATTGCTGGCATATTGGAGCAATAGCAAAGTTCTGCTTAGGTGCATTCGCTAGGTACCCTACAGCTGACTTTCATATCTCTCGAGAGCTTGAACCTGCAGCTAAGCCTGTGCTAACTCATAATATTATTCTACAGGAAAGACAAACAGAGGACCAGATAAGATCAACTATATTCTGGAGCAAGTATATTCAGTACGTTGCTAACTTTCTTCCCACCCACCTTAATGCCTAACTGCTTCTTTTGTGCATCCAGCAATAGGCCTTTACTGACAGCAGTACCAGTTAATACCACCCTTCTCTACCCAGGAACAAAAAGACTTCACTGACTCTCATCTAATGGATATCCCCTTATTCAAACAACTGGCTAAATATCCAATTTACATTTCCAGCAAGAGTAAGCCTACTTATTACAAATGCCTCACTAACATTACTCTCTCCAGTACAGCATGCGGCGCCCCTCCTCTTTTCCTATGGTGCAAAGGAAAAGCCCAGCACTGTGTTAATTTCTTTTTGTCCACCTTTAGTGTACCTGTAATGATAACACCCCAGGTGTACCTACTCAAGAAGGAAGAAACCACTCTCCTGCTACATAGCCGCCAGCGAGAGAAATCTCATGCTGGAGGCATTGCTATGGCGACAAATGTGTAAACCCAGTGCCTGGCGGGAGAGTCTCGAGACAAGCCAGACCAGGCAATGGCATCCACGACTGACAGCCTGGAATCTCTCCAATGACAAATGAACTCTCTCGCCAGGGTTGTGCTCCAAAACAAAGGAGCACTGGACTTAATAACTGCTGAACATGGGGGGACGTGTGTGGTATTGGGAAAGGAATGCTGTTTCTTTGTAAATGAATCAAATGTTTTTGAAACCGATGTTAACACTCTCAAAAAAACTTTGTAATGATCCATTTTCAAAATTTCAGCCCACCAAACAATTAGGTTGGCTTAGTAATCCCTTGTTTGCATGGCTCCTACCCTTTGTTAGCCCCCTGGTCATGCTGTGTGATGCTTGCTCACTGTTTTATAAGATTTCTTCACCAACAAATTACCGCCATTGCTAAAATTTGCTACAAAACAGGTCATGGTCAATTATCAGACTTTGGATTCTCCCGAGATAAAATGAGTTGGCTCTTAGGGCTGGTAATGGCACTTCTCCATTTTAAATCAAACAGGGGGAGATGTTGGGGACCCCTGCTGTTTGGGTCGCAGTCTCTTCATGTCCGGATAGCCTAAGGGGCTCAGCGTTTTTATGCACAGACTCCCCTTTCCAGCAGGGCGCATCCTGCCTCTCTTCCTGGCTCACCTTAGAAGTGCCCGCCACAGATACATGACCTCTGGCATAGAAACTACCAGGTTTTAATCAGGCATTGTCTGATAGCCTGATAGAAGCCCACCGCCCTATGTAAAATAAGCATCCTAGGAGCACCTATCAGCTAAGGCTTTTGCTACTGCCTCCACACTATAAATTCTCTCGTTTCCCCCTAATAAATCAGAGCTGTATCACTGAACTTGTCTGAAGCTGTATCACTGAATCCTGTGTTCTACTGTGCCTGTGGTAGCCGTGGAGAGCCAGGGACCCACACAGCAACGCGGTGCGCGAAACCCGCGCACCCCAGCCAACAACTGGCGTAGCAGCGCGCAACCCGCCGCACCACAGCAACAGTGAAATGAAATTTAGAAACTTGCATTTGATTCCAGAATCTATTCATTACATATTTTTAATTTTCAGTGGGGCATAGCCCTTGAAAATTAATTGAAAAATCTTACATTGTAAGTTTTTTGATAGTGAATTCCACTTGGAGAGTGGAATTTCAGCGTTTGTTGAACGCTGAAATCTAAACCTTAACAAGAATGTAAATTATCCTTAATGCATTTAAATTCTATTTCCTGTCTCAAATGGAGCTTTGTTCTTGAGTATTTGCTCCTTAATATCTGAATCAGGTAATTAATCTCCTTGAGAATAAGATTTTGTAACATTCTCATGGATGTGTCATCACTTATTACATGTACATTAAGTTTCCCATGAGAAACCATTCATTAGTTTATTTTGATGTATTCTAACTATTGCATATATATGTGTATGTGTATATGTTACATATGCATATATGTATTTCATAGCATTTTTCTAAAAGTTGTGGTAGGATGGATGAGAAGCAAGCCATTTCTCACTGGTCAGTATTTTTCCATTGTCTGTCCTTGATTGATACATTAAGGACTTGATCTTTACTTGATCAATCACTTCTATTATGGTGATAATAGACCCTGATGAGCAGTACTTTTCTCTTGCTTCTTGCTGTAGTGATCAGTGGAAACTCAGAAGAAGTCTGTTGGGACAAGGGTTCTTCTTTGGAAGCTGGGTCTGGTTTGTTCTGAATGACCTCATGATGCACAGGTAGAATTCTGAACAACTCGAGACAGTGCACAGGTAGAATTCTGAACAACATTTAACTCGAGACAGAATTTGTCTCAGCGTGAACAGACCTGTGAGTGGTTCCTCTGAGTAGCATCTGTGTGTAGAATTAGGCTCAGAGGCTCCTGTTCAAATCCAGCTCAGCTCCTTACCTACTTTGAGGATGTAAGAAGCCCATTTTCAGCTCTGGAACACGGAGCTGACATCCCTGGCTGGTTGGGGGCACAGTGAGGAGGAAATGACTTTTCTGTAATATACTCTTTAATGTTTACAGTGTGTTTGCTGATTGGCTATGTGTGAACCTAGTGTGACTATAAGGTCTTTACTGCTCCAGTTCACTGCTGTAGTTTGGATCTTAGTGTCCCACTGAAGGTCCATGTGTAGAAGGCTT
>NW_008332065.1:1293722-1311523 GCF_000622305.1 Nannospalax galili | reverse complement strand
AGTGTGGAGAACTCTTAAAAAACTACAAAGGACCCTACCATTTGACCCAGTTATACCACTCTTTGGTATATACCCAAAGATCTCATCCTATTGCAGAGACACATGTACATCCATGTTTGCTGCTGCTCTTTTCATAATAGCTAAGAGATGGAAACAACCTAAGTGTCCCTCAACTGACGAGTGGATGATGAAAATGTGGTTCATTTATACAATGGAGTTTTACTCAGCAGTAAAGAAAGATGAAATCATGAAATTTGCAGGTAAATGGATGGAACTAGAAACTCTTATACTAAGTGAAGTAACACAGACGCAGAAAAAAAAAATCTATGTTCTCCCTCATATGTGGATCCTAGAACCAAACCCTAATAAATGAATATGTATCCAGACATAACTACAGGAACCAGGATAATGGAAAGGAACCAGGGAGGTAAAGGAAAAGAAAGAATCTGAAAGAGAAGAACAGTAGGAAACAGGCCTTAATAAGGGAGATATGGATAAAAATTGGGTTAGTTTAAGGGAGGAGGGAGGGAAGGGTATACAAGGAACCTAGGGGATAAAGGGAAAGAAGGAGCTCAAGAGAGGTAGGACCATAGGAGAAGGATATCAGTAAGGGAGAAAGGGGAAAATGGGGGCACCTTAAATGGGGAAACCATGATGGAGGAGTTAGACAATGCGAGAGATAAATAATGCTTAGCTAGTTTTTAAAAACCAGAAGGAACCATATTAGTCCAACAACTTACTGACAAATTATACATAGCAGATCAAGAAACATATGTCTAGGTAAGGTCTACCTGAGAACAATTGGTCTTTGCCCAAGATTTATCTACATGGTACACAGTAATTAAAAGTACCAGACTGGTGGAACTAACCTTCTTGGGTGTTTAACAGACATACTTTGAGGACTATACTCATTTGGTAAGAGGGCCATAAAGGACAGTTTTTTTCTCCTTGCCCTCCTAGGTCAACTAGTTCCAGGGACTATGAGCATCTCTCAAAATATCCTGTAATTGTGGTGGGTCACCTGTCCTCTTGTTCAGGGAGGCCGAGGAGACCCCATGAGATGGACTTTGAACCAGTGTCCAGTCTACAAAGAGGAGGGTCAACACAGATGAAACATTTCCTCCACGTTTCTAAGTGAAGCCAACCGTGGTTGAGCAGGACCTTTGACTTATCTTCACATAGGCGGTACTGGTAAAAGAAAGGAGCCAGGGGCTCCTCCCAAGCCCATGTGACCCGAGAAAAGATCCTCAAACAACCTTAAGAAAAAAAATTAATTGGTTTATCTGGGCCAACTGTCCGGCCTTAAACATCCAAAAGGAAAGTATAACCAAAGATTAAAGGGGCCAATATAACTTTTTTTGAGTCCACATATGTAGCTAAAGGCTACATAACAAGCAACAATGCCAGATAGGAGATACCTTCTTTTGAGTTTTTGGCCTGGGTGACCCAAGGGACTCCCAGATAGTAACCCAATATAGAACTGGGATAATAAACAGCAGACCGTAATCTTATCTAAAGGAATATTTACAACTGATTGCTGCTAGATGAGGAACAGCTGACCTTCCTAAAACAAAGAACTCTAGACAGGCTGACTAGATTCACCAGATGGACAAGTAGTGGGGAATGGCTGGGGGTGCCAACAACACAGCAGATAGTAGCAGGGATGACAGAGTATAAGGGCACTAGTTGGGGGAGGGAGGCTACGGGAAGGTGCCATCTGGGAAGTGGGTGTATAGTTGAATAAGATGGTTTGGGATGTTCTGTGTGATATACACACAGAAAAAAATCAACAAATTAAAAAATGTATTATTGAGGAAGAAGCATAAAAGTTTACATCTTGTTAATTAGTAGAGGTGATGAACATTACCAATAAAATCTACCTGATGGCTTTATAGACATACACAGGTGCCAAGGATCCGAGTGCAAACAATTATGACTGGTAATAATCAGATACATACAGATTAGAGACACATGCACCAACATCTCATTGTTAGTAGCAAAAACAATGAGTCTTTCTGTAAGAAACAGTATATTTTAGAATGAAATGGGGATCTTTTTTGAATCTCATTCAGTTTTATGTTTTAAAGGGCTTATACTGAGTTCAATAATGTATAACTAGATTGATTCAACAGTGAACCTAGAAAGTTTATAGCCACTTTTGAAGGAGCTTAGTCTTTGTTCTGGAAACTGTTATTTGGCATGTTAAAGCTGTAATGATATGCTGCTTCTAAAAAAAATAAAAAATATTTAAAAAAGTAGGAAACAGCAATAACAAAAAAATAGATTGACTAGAGAAATGCCCAAATTTGTTTACTCATCTTAAAAGACTGTATGATGTGCTCCAAATTTCACAGCTTTTGTATAAAATTTATTAATTATAACTTTGTCATCTAGTGAAATACTCAATTTTGTAAAATAAACAAAAAAGTCTACTTTCACTACTATGAGAAGCTTTTTACTGTACAGTTGGTTCCCAAACAGTAATGACAGAGAGATGCATTTCAATTCTGCAATTGGTTTTATTGAGGGGACTGCCACAGGAAGTATTGGGCTTCTCTAAAACAAAACTAGACCTCAGAGCCTTTAAACATAGATCTGGACAGGAGCATAGTCACTCACATACATATGGCGTAGTCATTTAATAATGTGTCTTTGTGGCATGAAAAAGTACAAAATGATGAAATTGTCACTAATTTGGGGGTGCAAGATTTCAGCTGAGTATACTTTCTCCTTGTTAGGGTATCAAAAAAGCCCTGTTAAAATGAACTCGTTATTGTAAAATCTCTAGTCTTTCTGAAGACCTTTCTTTCCAGTTTCACTGGTCAATCATCTGGTCATAGGACCACCCCTGTTAGATGTAGGAGGGCAGAAATGGAAGGAGTTTAAAGTTAAGAAATAAGGACCAGAGCCAGACCTGCAACAGGCAAGGAATGTGTCCTCTTCATTCGGAGAACACAGCAAAGGGCTGAAAAGCCCTTCCACGGAATGAGGGTGTCTGTATCAAAGGGCAGAGCAGTTTTGACTTATATAGGAATGCTGCTAAACACAGCTGCAGGAATTTGTTCAGTGCCAGGGTCTAGAGTCCTTGAAGGTCTCTCTCCCAAGATTTTTTTCTAAGGGAGGTATTCTATCAACCCCTAGGAAGGTGGGTTCACCTTTAGTTATGCTAAAGAGATGGGCAGAATACCTACTCATTAATGAGGTGAACTTTTTTTGACCAGAATCTTAGTGCAGTTCTTCTGGCTCTGGCTCACAGAAATGTGGAATTTTTCAGAAAAGTGTAATAATCCTCTTCTTTGTATCCCTTTCTAAGCTTTCCCTAATGCTTTGGGCTGCCCCAGCGTTTTGCATTTCTTTTCCTCTAAAGCTTCCTTCTCCCCACCACGTGGCTGCCAGTCTGCCACATCCGACCTCAAGCAGGCTCTAAACCAGCACACCTTCATGTTTTTTTCCTTCTCCCCTCCAGTCTCCTCCTCAAGGCAGCTGCTAAAATTCCCAGCTTGCCTGCCCTGTGGACTTTTCTTTAAATTCTAATAAAATTGTCCTAAAACTTCCACTTGAGTCCACCAAATTCTTTTCTGAATAAGACTAAGAATCCTCTAGGGGACTGTTTCTCCTCTGTGTCATCATGACTTAAGATTTTAGCTAACAGTCCCATATCAAGTGAATCTATAATATTAACTTGCAGATTTTTGTCCAATAAAGAAAATCAGACATCGTGGCATTGTTCTCCTTAATCGAGCAACCTTGTCTTCTGAGCTGGTGCTGCTGCTGCTCAGGCTGCAGTTGTCTGGCGACTTTTCTAGTTTCTGTAAAGGTTACACCCTTGTCATGCATGTACGGTCACTGGGTTACTGTCAGTTTAAGGACCAGCTACTAACAGGTGAGTTTGCCTTAAATCTCTGGAGCTTTAACAAATAGAACTCAACTGTTCTAGCCGGTGACGAGCACTCTGACCAATACCAACTTGGGGAGGAAAGGGTTTACATCTCCCAGGTCACAGTTCATCAGGGAACCCAAGGTAGGAACTAAGGGCAGGAACCTGGAGGCAGGAGCTTAAGCACAGATCATGGAGGAACACTGCTTACTGGTTTGCTCCCCTGGCCCCTGCTCAGCTTGCTTTCTTCTACAATATGGGACCACCTGCCCAGGGGGGGAACTGCCCACAGTGGGCTGGGTCCTCCCACACCACTCAACAATCAAGAAAATACCCCAGACAGGCCACAGACCAGTCCAATGGAGACAATTCCCCAACTGAGGCTCCCTCATCCATGTCAAGTTGACACTAAAGCTATCCACCACACCAACTCTTCACTGTTTACATAGTGGCTCTGAGCTGCAGCACTACCCTTAATGCTTAGGCAGGCTGTTAAGCTGCCTTAACCTTCAAATCCCTCTTGTGTAGAGACTAAAGTTAAAATAGAGGTGAATGCTTGGGGTCTTCTCATTTCAGAAAAATCCAACCCTGGGCATGCATACACATGGCTTTCTAGATATACTCTCTAGTGTAGATGGAAGCTTTTCAAAAACTGTACTTTCTCATGTTTGTCTTCTGGAGCTCTTCCTTCCCATTCCTCATCCTTTGCTCAGGGCTGATGGGCCTAATTAATGGATCTGTTTTAAATGCTTTTGAAAGCCTCAGGCAAGGAAGTTCCAAGGGGAGAAAGTGGCCAGCCCTGAGCCAGTTCTTCAGGACAGCCAGGCAGGTCAAAACACAATATAGTTCTGGAGAATGCGAGACTTCTCTGGTACCAACAGTTATATCAAGGATACAGGCTGCCAAGTTCATAGAGCCAGGTTAGGGAGGCTGGGGATGGTGGTGGAGCTTTAATACCCTGACACTCAGAACTCAGCAATTTCTGTCAAGTGATTAATTTTGCTTTCCCATAAATTGGACCCCAAATTTAGTAAAATAAAAACTTCACAATGCTTTATATTGAAACTATCTTTGAGATTTCCCTTTGGAAAAAATCATATATTTTACTATTTTTTTAATCAGTAAAGACAATTTATAGCAATACTATAACAGCAAATGTTGTAAGGAACACATAACTTCCAAGATTCAGCAAATGTCATTTACCGCAATATGGTTACGACCCCAAGACAGCCTGCTTGTAGCTCTACACTGAATGGTGTATTTCAGAACTAAATTAAGAAGCTAAGATGTAGATGAGTCAGATAAATCACTGGCTAAGTTGAGTTAGACCTTGAAGATGATGTAATCAAACGTTTTGCTTTACGAAGGAGAGTGAAGAGCAGAGATGACACAAGGTTACTCATATCCTCAGTCTTGGATCTTGGTCAACACTCCATTTTCCAACCTGGAGAAGCCCAGGGCTACCATTTCATTGGGCTTAATGTGTAACTGGGCCAAATGCATTCGTTGACTGGATCCCATGGTAAATGTGTTAAAAGCAGAATTACAAGGTGCTATATTATTGTTGCAAAATTCAGAGACACTGTGCATTGCCTTTAATCTGTCTTTAAATACTGGAGTCCTAGGATCATAAAGCTCGTATTAGGAGTAATTAGTTAAAAATGGTTACTGAAAACTATTTTGTTGTGGCTGCTTTTTCTAAGTATACAGAATGCATACCATACCAGCATATTTTAGAAAGAAAAATACCTGGAAATTATGTTTTCTTCAACACAGAAACTTGTCTTACACCACACCATTTAAATACAACTTAGGGAAAATGATTATTACTAGCACAAATTAATCCTCATGTTTAGGTTAAATTTTAAAAGCATTATACATTCATATCTAATATTCTTCATCCTAAAATTGGCAAGGTATGTATATGCCAATCTAAACAAATTTATAGGAAAATACTGAGGTTTGTTTTGATATGGGGGTCTCAGGTCGCCCAACTTGGTTTTGATCTGTATATACGTGTGTGTGTGTGTGTGTGTGTGTGTGTGTGTGTGTGTGTGTGTGTGCATCTTTTTGAAACAGGGTCTTGCTGTAGCCCCAGCTGGCCTGGAACTCATTACATAGACTACACTGGCCTCCATCTCAGAGATTCACCTCCATTTGCCTGTGGAATGCTGGGATTAAATGCATGCACCACCATGCCAAGCTGGGATATAGGAAGATTTAAAATCTGCACAAATGCTTAATGAAATGTCATGTTCTAGAAAGAAGTTATTTATGCTAAATGTTCCCTTGACATACAGCCCTTATAAAAACATCTGCATATTGGGGCTAGAGAGATGGCTCAATGGCTGCTCTTGCAGAGGACTTGAATTCAGTTCCCAAGCATTCACATGGTGGCTAAGAGCTATCCGTTATTCCAGTTCCAGGGGAATCTAATGCCCCCTTCTGGCCTCTGCAGGGATTGCAAGCACAGGTGTGCTTATAAACATGCAGACAAAACACTCATTACACACAAAGTTTAAAAACAATTTTTTAAAAAACCTGAATACTTATCACCCAGTACAGTAACTTACATGTAATAGGCCAATAAAAATGTTCTAAATAGACACAAGAGAGGCAAATTAATCTTTATTTTTAACCTTCAGTCACTTTGGAATTACATCAGGTGCTCAAAATCTTTGATAGTAATCTTAACATTTTGAAAATAGACAGGACACTGGAACCTCTAATGAACCAGTATTTACAGAATGGCTTCTATCACATAATTGCTTTGGTAAACTGCCTACTAAAAGTATGTATCAAGTGCTTTATGTGGACCAAAAACAAAGCAAACAACAAAAAGCAAGAAATCACGAGGCTCTACAAAATAGCTTAGAAAAACAAGTTTTCTATTTATTTAAAAATAAGTTTATAGTTACTACATTGCAGGGACAGGAATTCTTACACATACATTCTAGTTTGTATAAAAGGATTCAAAGAATTATGCATCAAAACTAACATAGAAAGTGTCCACGTAACAGTAAAGAAAGGTCCAATCAATATGTACAAAAAGAAAGGGCACTGCTATCGTGGCGAGAGACTGCTGTTTATAACATGATACTCCAGGTCTAGTAGGGATCAAACAAAAACATCAATAAAGCTAAATAACTTTTAAAACTCTGTGTTACTTATTACATACAACAGATTTGCTTGTGTTTAACATTGCTTTCTGTACAAAATAAACATAATTTTAATTTGAAATGTGTCAGTTTCGACTTTAACCCTCTAGGTTAGTTACTTTTTAAAAAGTGAGCTATGTTCTACACATGTCTAAATATCCCAGAACAGGATTTAATAGTTTTCTTAGACTTTATAAGACCTGTCTTCTTGCATTTTCAATATGGTCCAAAAATGTAACATGGTGTCTTATTTTTCAGTCTATCCTTGTGACAAATCAACACGCACATCTTTAAAAGCCAGCCGCATGTGTGCACCTGCTTCATAAGTGCGTGTACTATAATACAATCTCAAACCTATTCTTAGTTCCTTGAATGTAGAAACTCATCCATATACTACTATGTATTTGGTTTGTGCCATATATTTAATTTCCTGATAATTTTATCTGCATTACAAAAAGTATTTCAAAACAGAGCTATTGAAATAATATATATACATATATATATGTACATACACATGTGTATATATATGTATTTATAGCTCAGACATTCTACTCACTGTAGTGTGTACACAGGTCATCTCCAGAGTGCTCAAAGTGGTACTTACAGTCTTCTGACTCGATCTGACCTCCTTCTGGGTACTGAACATAGTTCAAAATGACTTTCCACTTAGAGCACTTTGATAAGTATGATTAAATTAAGAGTAAGATAGTTTCTTAGTAATGCATTATTAATTTTAGTTCAAGTCACTTGGAAATGAGGGGCGTTAAGGGGAAGTGTAATGATAGAAACAAAAGGTGCATTTTTTCCAATTTTAATATGAAGATAAATTCTCATCTAATCAATCTATTATTGTTAGAAATATCTTCTAGGTAAACTGGGAGTAATGCATTGACGACAAAAGCAGTCTTCCTATTGTACTATACAAGTTTTAAAATACTACACTCCCTGCATATAAGATGAACATTTCTTTTCACTCAATAATATCTTGGTCCTTTTCAACCTATTCAAAAACAAATTTCAGGTGAACAGAACATTAAAAATGAATTTGTTTTCTTTAGAGAGGAAACTGAAAATCAAAGTTTTCAGTTTACATTTATGGGACATGTATGGACACCTACCCATGTAAATGGAATGTCAAAATTAAACACTGTTAACTGAAACCGATTTATATATTAAAAATAGTATTTTATAACATGTAAATATTGCTAACATCACAAAGGGTAAAAATATTATTTGGTTAATCTCAACTCTAGCTAAGGCTGGTTGTTTCAACATGTGGCATGAGGATGTTTGTTTCTGTTCTTTTAAAATTCATCTCCAAGTGAAACTAAATTCAGTTAGTCTCATATTTCAGATGTAGCCTAATCAAACTCACAAATACTCCATAGTTATTTTAATTCTAATTACAGTTAAGACAGTTTTGTAGTTATCGACCTGTCTTTAAAATCACAGTGAAGCTGTACAATAAAGACAATGAAAAGAAGACCAATAAATTTTCAGTTCATCTTTATACACAGAAGAGACTAGAAAAGGAAAGACTGCTCTAGAGAAGAGGGCAAGGGAAGTGTTAAGAAGCTAAACAGCTACTTCCACAGGCTGATAGGCTGTGGTTAGCTGACCCTTTATGAGTTACTCAGCAACTTTATATTTTCTATTAACCTGGGGCTTGAGATGTTGGACAGAGTAAGAGAATATTATGGCTGAGTATTAGAAATACATATTGATTTCTTTTTTGATGTTGTTGCTGTTGCTTTTTGAGACAGGGTCTTATGTAATCCCTAGTCTTAGATCTGTTTTGCAACTAAAGCCTGCTTCTGTCTCCCAAAGGCTGGGGTATGTACCACCATGCACAACTTGAAAACTGATTTCTATATTCTATGCATGTAACCAATTTTCTTTTTGAATCCTTCAGTAAACTTGAGATTTTTCTTATCGGTTGCCTAAGTGCCAACAATTCCTTCTGGCCTATAAAAAGTACATATATAATGTCACTGTCTCGAAGAAGAGTTCTTTCCAAGTGGCAACAACAAACCCAAAATACGATGAATTAAATTTCTTAATTCAACTTTTGCAACTAAATTATAAAAATATAAAATCTACACCTGGTATTAATAAATTTTTAAGTGTTTCAGTTACAAATAATCCGATCCAAGTAATTTTGCTTTACTAAGAAACCAGTGTCTGAAAATGCCCAAATATGGTCAAAAATATACAGTGTCTTACAAGAGAAATAACATATTTCATCATTTATAGGAAAGATGGGAAATACTTATTCACTGCTCAAGAGTTGGAACTATCTGTGCACCATTCTAGAGGTATTCTACACCAAGACTGTCCATGCTTCGTTTTTCTAAACACACTTTAAAACTATACATGTTTTATAAAAATGGATTTTAGTCTTATTTTCCTAACACAATGCAGATAACACCAGGAAATTATGTATTTCAAATAGATCGCCTTCAAAAGCAACTAATTAATGACTTAAATTTCAGCATACTATCATTTTCAATAATGGTGGAATTGACTCATATTTCTATACAACCAAGTCATCCATTTCTGCATTATGAAGTTAATTACTGAATTTTAATTATATAGTTCAATATATTTGTTAGAAAAAAATAAATGTACAAAAAACCTGAAAAATTTGAAATTATTTTTCAACTGTAAAATCACAGCAATCCAGTTAAGATCTGGAAATGGTTTACTGAATGTCACAGGATTTCTGTACAAATTTAGCTACAAACAATCTAAAAAGTTCAAATGCATCACTTTTCATTCTTCTTCAAGACAGTTAAATGACAGTTAACGTTTATCCTTATCAGAAACAAGGAAATAAATATATAATGGAGTTTTATTTCTGGATTTTCTTTTTCTCTATCAGGGTTCATGCCGATATATATTTTCCCATCTTTTCTTTTTAAAAATGTAGTATCTGAAAATGTTGGTTACATTTTTGTACCATATCAGTCCTCAGAAAATACTACATTCTTTAAACTTTAAAAAAAAAAATGAGTAATTTTAAACAATAGAAATGCCATTTATGTTGGTTTTCAAGGTATAAAATAACTAATGTACCATAAACAAATAAATAACTGCTTTCCTTTTCCATAGCAGTACATATAGTAATACATTCTCCTAAGTCATATAGTTATCATTTACAATAGACAACTTAATTTTACTAATGATGCAAAAAATAATAGAATACAAGGCACAATCATTAAATGGGAGCTTTTCTTTAGGGTGTATATTGACATACCAGCATGATAAGGATACCGTAAAAAGTGCAGAAAAACACAATGTGCAATGAGACCACTGTATAAAACATGATTGCATAAAAAGTGATTTGGCCTATTTTAACCTTTAATAATTGAAAATAACTAATCTCTCCCTTAAAATTAAACTATAAAGTATGACATTTTAAAATTATTTTTATTCTACCACTATCTAAAAAATCCTGAAAAAAGAATTTATACCTGGGTAATAGTAAGTATGTGTTTGTATATATATTCAATTATACCCATTTATCAATATATACACACACAGACATGTTTCTTTGTAAGTCATCTTAGCTTATCAGATATGTCTAAAGTTTAGAAATGACATTAATCCAGATCAAGCACATATCAAATCCCATACTTTTTTCCTGTAGTCTCCTTGAATCCTTAACCACTTAAAACATTTTTCTCTAAGATATCTCTGTCAAAAGGACCCCACCAGTGCATTATTTCCAAAGTACCAAAAAAAAAAAAAAGATACATCTCAGCATAGCTCTGTAATAACTTGTTCTTTAGAATATATAGCTTTTCTGATACTGAAAAGTGTATGCTGTCCCAACAATCAAAAACAGGCTTTCCACTGCACTGATTCTCAGTCTTTGGCACAATAAACAGAGACTGGGTGACTTATGTAAGAATCAAGGTCTGAAAAATTAGACAGTCAAATGTTTTCCAATGTGGATATGTCTCCTTTTCATCAATACATTTTCTCCTAAATTTGGCAGACATGGAGTAAAACAAAAGCTTCCTCTAAATATTCTGTAGACGAACATTCTATAACTAAATTAACACTTTTCAGGATTATCAAATGGTGGGAACTTTAAAATTTTCTTTAGAGGAAACATTTCTCAATTGGCTGCTACTCTGTAACATGTCTTCTTAAGGGCATGACTTCTGTGTCAATAAAAAGTACCTACTTGGTCAAAAGTAACTCATTTTAACACAAAACGATTTTTCATTAGGAAAACCATGCTTCAGAGTGTAGCAGAATTGTTTCTTCCACAAATCAGGACTTACAGGTCCTCAATTTCAAATAGTGAATGAAATAAATGTGGAAATGCATAATCTACCTAAGGGGAATAAATAGCAAACATTTAAAATATATATATGTATATATATTTTTTTCATTCAAAGAAATGAAGTATCTTCTACATTTTTTTTTTCTTTTTTGCAAGTCAAATTGTTAACATTCCCTAATCCGTTATAGCAGCAAGGGAAGCAGAAGCCGTGCTCTACTAACTCCTTAACTGTACCTGCTTTTAGACATCCTTTTTGGTTCAAGTTACCAACCAATTAAATTAGCTTTTGCTTTTTCAGTCAACTTCCGGACTCGTCCTCTACTAGAAGTTCCAAAAGTCAAAGAGGTGTCTTCGAACAACAGCTGCCTTTGTTCTTCTTCAGAGTCATCCTCATTGTAGAAAGCTGTCCTTCGACCTTGGTTTCTAGTTCTCATATGAGGTTCAGAGCCTTTGAGCTCTTCAAATTCTTCTTCTTCATCTATAGGGTCATCTGTTTTTTTCCGGTTACTTCTCCTTAACACTTTAACATCTGTAGGAACTATGAGATCTGAATCCAGTTTTTGTGTTTTCATCTTCCTTTTGGGTTTTCTGCCTCCACGACTCTTTTTCTGTAACAAATCCTCCTTAACAATATTAGTTTCAGAAAGAAAGTTGCATGTTGAAGACGGAACCACATCAGCTCTGAGGGGATGCATGTTATTTTGCTCTGAATTTTCTTGCTTTGCACATTGTAGCTTTTTGGGCTTTCTACCTCTTTTCTTGTGTATAACTTCACCACTATTGGTATTAACTTCTACCTTAGGTTTCCTTCCAGGACCCCTCTTCACAAGTTTTGATGGCTGTCCTCCATGGCCATTTACTTGAATGGTTTCTGGTATAAGAACATTGTTCTTACAATCTCCTGAAAGAGAACAACATCACAATATACATAACTATTTAAAAAAAAAAAAAATCAGCCCTCAATAGTACATGCCCATACAATGACATAATCAGAAATGTTTTCTATGAAAATGAGAAAAAAACTGACAAAGAAATTTTTTTTATTTTTAGTGTATGAGTGAACTGTCTGCATTATGTAGGTGTACTTGTGTCATGCCATGCCCATAGAGGTCAGAAGAGGACGTCAGACCCCCGGAATTGGAGTTTAGATAGTTATTAGCTGCCACATGGATGTCTAGGGATTGAACCTGGGTCTTCTGAAAGAGGAGCCAGTGCTCTTAACTGCTGAGCCATCTCTCTAGACCCAGAATTGACAAATTTCTGCAGCGACTACCTGGAGAAAGATTCCTTTTACTTTTAAATTTGTGTGTATGTGTGTTTGTGTGCTCGTGCATGATGTGTATGTGTGGGTGTTATGTATCATGTTGTGAACATGGTCAAAGGAAGCCAACTTTGGGGAGTCAGTTCTCTAACTCCACCCTTACATGTGTTCTGGGCGTGGAACTCAAGACTGCCTGACTTGCATATGCAAGTGCCTTTACCCACTTGACTCATCTTGCCACCAATTCATTAAAATGATTCTTAGAGGCTGGAAAGATAGCTCAGCGGTTAGGAACACTGGCTGTTCTTCAAGAAGACCTGGGTTCAAATCCCAGCACCCACATGGCAGCTAACAACTGTCCGTAACTCCAGTTCCAGGGGATCCGATAGCCTCTTCTGTCCTCCACGGGCATTGCATGACATGGGTGCACTTACCGATATGCAGGCATAACACTCATACCAAAAAATAAAAATAATAAAAAATATTTAAAAAAAGATTCTTAATGAAAATAGTAATAACCTCATGAGAGAAATAAAACTTATGAGCAAATTAAAGATCTAAGTTAATGCTATAATTGATGATAGCAGAGATTAGGAAAAAAATCCAATTTCTACTGCTGTTATTACACATTCTAATGCACAAAAAACTTGTTTGAATCATTCATGTTCATTTGCAGTTTTACTACAACAAAGAATTTCATTGCTTAATTCACTAAACACAGGATGTTTCTGTATTACTAAATCCAAGGAGTTAAGTCATAGAAAAATAATTTTAGTATATACTAGGTTTATGACCTTTTAGTTTGGTCATCTCAGTAAATAAGTACATTAACCGTCTCTTCCTCTTAATCACTTATTTGCTCAATGAGAATAGGTATGAGACAATAAAGGCTGGATAAATTCTAGCTCTCATTTCATCTCCTTTGAATGTGACCCTAATGACTTCTATGTTTCCAGGGAAGAGTCTAGAACCTAAATGTCTCTTTACATTTCCTGGACATACAAAAACCCTTCCTCCCATGTAAGATATTTTGGAGTATATCTGCTGAAATAATTTATAACTGTTATTCTCCAAAACCCTGCCAGTAAAGTGCTTGCTGCACAAGCATAAAGACTTGAGTTTGGATCCCCAGAGCCCACCTCAAAAGTTAGTGCTGTGGTGCATATCTATAACCTTAAATGCTGGAGGAGGAGAGCCAGCCAGAACCCTAGAGCTCACTGGGCAGTCAACCCAGCCGCTGTGAACTACAAATTCAGTGAAAGACCCTGGGTCGCATAACATAAGGCGCAAAGTGATTGAGAAAAATGTTCAGCATCAACTTCTGGTCTCCGTGTGTGTGTGTGTGTGTGTGTGTACCTGAAAGCATCAGCCCCCTACAAAACACATACACACACACACACCCCCAATTGAATAGCGGTTATTCTTCACATGCTTTTTCAAATAATCCATTATCTTTATGTAATTCAATGGCAAATGATAATTAGTAATCATACAATATTGACACTATATAAATCAGTGTGGATCACTATTATCATGGTTAAAAATCTCACTGCAATGAACTCCATGATAAAAGACCATTATGCTTCATTAACCCCCCCCCCCCAAAAAACAGTGAAGACCAAATTCTAAAATACACAACATATATCAGGATGAATAATGCTTCTGTGGTTAGAAAAGAAAAAAAAAATGCCATGACCCTTTCTGATTAAAGGACAAAAAGACCATAGATGCACTGCCACTAAGGCCTTTTTGGTTCCTGCTAAAAAGAGATGGAAGCCCGCCTTTAGAATGTTTGCTGGGAGTATGAACTGCACTTTGTAAATATGAAGAAAAAAAACGGGCAAGATATTCACCAAAAGTCAGAGCAAAGAGCCAAGGGAAAAATGAAAACCCCCCAAAATGTGTTTCTTAGATTAGTTGTTCTACAACAGGGAGGGAGGAGAGGGAACAGGAAAATGACGATGCTCTTAAGGTCTGTATGGCTCTTGCTTTACATGATGGCTATGGACAAAGATTCCAAATACTTATTCAACATACCACTACAAAATTAAAATTTCCCTTAAAATCGGAAGGTTTAGACTCCATGAATGCCTTTAAAATGTGAACATGCCTACATATGTCTTTCTAGGAAGATGACTAATTTTCATCACCTTTCAAAGCAATAAACATTCATACTCTCTTTCTCTAAAAAAGTAAAAAATCAATATAGTTTTCTTAAAAAAGAATTTAGCAATTAAAAGAACAAACCTTAAAAACCACCTACTTTGAGTACTGGGAAGGTGGCTCAGTAGTGCAGTGCTGGCTATTATATGCAAGGCACTGACTGGGCTGGATGCCCAGCACTGAAAAAAAAAGAGCAAAACAAACTACTGATCTGGACTAATGTTTTCCAATAACTTAGCTAACCAAATTAGATTACTGACCATATGAATATTAGTTATTCAACTAGGAAACAGAATTCACAGTTGAATTTCCATTAAAATACTGAAACAGCAAACATTTTACAATATTGATCAGTGTTGAAATAATATTTTAGACATGAGATGGTAGTAAATATATTATTGAAATAAATTTTATCTAGTCTTAGATGTCAATGAAAAATGTTACTTACGTCCATTATATTTTCATTGGAAAGCTGTGGTCTTAACTGCAGTAGTTAATTCTGTTTTTAATATTTATAATAAATCTTAATGAACTAAATATAATGTTTTTATATCAAATTGGCACAACAGAGTATAATCCAAAATAATTGTTATGAGATAGGAACATCTCTACCATATGCTAAAAACAGTTTACTACATATACTTGCAAGGATTCAGGATTTACAGAAGCATGGCCAATATACTACTAAAAATTCTGCACTAATTCATAAAGGAAATAGATACTAAAAAGCAGAACATTCAGATCCTCTTGGCTCCTAGAGAAACCTCACTCCCCCTCACTGCCAGGTAGGCCCCATTCCTCCTGACAACACTGGCCTACCAACTTCACACCTGGCTTCACAGGGATCTCAAGCCCCGAGCCTCTGGTTGACCAGAGCTAACTCAAAGTAGGACATCTAGGTATGGAGAGCCACACCAGGAGGCAGGGGAGGAGGGGACCAATAAGTGAGTACACTGACCCTTGGATAATAACTGTCACCGCAAATAATAGCAGACTCTCTAAAGAAGATTAGAGGTACAACCTATAGCCCTCAAAACCAGTCACACAGAAGAAACCAATGTGTCAACTCTCTTAGGACCAAGTTTGGTCATCCCTAAACACTGTACATGCCTCCACTGTAAGAAAAAAAGTGATGTGAACAAAAAGAGTCGATCACAAACTACTTCAGATGTGTAAATCCCAGTGCGGAAACAGAAATGACAAGAAAAAGCCACAACCTGCTCCCCCTTCCAATCCCATAGTAATGATCCCCAACAAGAATGACTTGGAACAATTCCAGACAAAGAATTCAAAAGAATGATTATAATGGTGTTCAAACAACTCACAGAAGATATGAATATACTCCAAGAGAACAAAAAACAAAGAACTGAATGAAATGAAAAAGTCAATCCAAGATATGAAAACAGAATTCAATTCAGTAAGAAATAGAATAGCTTGGGCTGGAGAGATGGCTCTGCGGTTAAGAACACTGGTTGTTCTTGCAGAAGACCCAGGTTTGAAACCCAGCACCCACATGGCAGCTAACAACTGTCCGTAACTCCAGTCCATGGGGATCCGACAGCCTCTTCTGACCTCCGCGGGCATTGCACAACACGGGTGCACTTACCTACATGCATACACATTAAAAAAAAGAAAGAAAGAAAAAGAAATAGAATAGCTAAAGAAAACCCAAATTGAAATGATGCTAGAAACGAAAAACTGAGCAAGCCAAATAATAACCTGTTGTATTTGGCTCAACCAAAAAATGGATCGTGTGGAAAATAGACTGTCTGGGTGAAAAGACAAAGTTGAAGAACTGGATCGTTCAGTAAAGGTCCCGATAAATAAAAACAAACAGAAAGAGAGAGAAGAGAATGTGGGAGAGTTCTGGAATACTGTAAAAAGACCTAGCATTCACAGTATGAGCACAGAATAAAAAGAAGAATACCATAACCAAAGGTAGAGAATATCCGGATCAGACTGGTACAAAAAAGAAACTCCCCATAAAGTATATTTAAGATTCTTAAAACACAGAATAAAGAAAGGGTATGGAAAGCTGAAAGAGACAAGGGTCAAGTCACTTATAAAGTCAGGCCCATCAGAACAACACTTGATTATTTGACAGATCTTAAAGTCAGAAGGGCTTAGAAAGATAAATTCAAAATTCTGAAAGATCACAACTATCAACCCAGACTATTATACCCAGCAGAACTATCATAATTTGAAAGACAGAACAAAACTTTCCATGATAAAAAGATTAAGGAATTTATGACCACCAAGACAGCTCTATAGAGGCTACTGAATGAAAAGGAATACTTTGGACTGAAGAGAAGGATAAATTCTCTCAAGTGGCCACAAAAGAAAAAGAAACAATACCAAGACAGTTAATAAAAAGAGGTCAAAGAAAATGCCACAAAAATTAACAAAATGACAGAAATCAAAATCCCAGCACAGATGGTCAAATGACCCCTGAAGCTCCATCTTTGGCAAAGAAGCTATGGGTAGTTGTTGCCTGCTCAAAGGGAAAGTCATTCTTCTTCAGGGATCTGGCTTCAAAATAGGTTGCCAATGCCCCAGTCGATGAACACAGTCATGTGTATATGGGCAGCACTAACTGGACTCAAGACTTACTAATAACAACCAAAGGAAAATAATAAAAAAGGAAGCCGAAGTTTAGAGGGAGATGGGGTAGAGGGGACTAGTGGGAGTTGTAAGACGGCAGTGATAGGCGGCATGATCGAAATACATTATATAAACAGAAGAAAATTTCAACAAATAAAAATTACTTTTTAAAAAAGAAATGCAACATATTTATGATCAACCATTTGCTTATTAAACCACCAGATGATAAGTGTAGGTGACTAAAACCTGAAGAATTAAAAACAAAGCTCAGATTGTTTTTTTAGGATTAGAGACATTAAAAATAATGTTTTGTCAACAGTCTAAGTTTCTACAAGAGATAGTGAATATGGTATTCTAACAACAAAGAGTGCTTCATTCTGTCTAAAGAATCCAGGAGGATTTCTGGGGATGGTATTAAGACTTGAAAGGTAACAGTTCATTAAACTA
>NW_008332065.1:1287757-1293686 GCF_000622305.1 Nannospalax galili | reverse complement strand
AAAAAAAGACCTTGAAAAGAAGGAAGAAAAAAGCAAAGATGTACACTAGCTAACTACCATTTAGCAAAGGTCAGTGAGCTATATTTTATGACCTATAATCTACAATAACAGTTTGTAATAGTATGCATTTTTTTTTCTAGATGGGTAAAGAATGCTGTACTGGGTTAATAAAATGCCATTTAATTTAAGCTTGGAGGATATCTTTAGATTTTTTTTTCTTTTTTTAAATTTTTATCTTATGAGTGTTTTGCCTGGATTAAGTACACAACATGCATGCAGGGCCTGCAGAGATCAGAAGAACTCGAGTTACAGACACTTGCGAGCCAGCCTGTAGATGCTGGGAACTGAACCTTGGTCCTCTTGAGGAGAAGGAAGCACTCTTAACTGCTGAGCCATCTCTTTGGCTCCTTTCTTTAGGTTTGTAATAATGGAGTTAGATACTAGTATAACACTGAAAGCCTTTAATTCTATGTTTTTACTTCCACACAGTGAGCTTTCCTTGTCTTTTAAACTTTAATACAATGGTTTACTTTTTATACAAGTCTTTGAAAGTCACTAAATTTCTCAAGTTATACAAAGTATAACTGATCTTCAAATGGACAATTTAAAGGTGAAAATAAAGGCTAACTCCTATACAAACAGTATTTATAAGAAGGATCTACTTTATCTGAAAAGATTAAAAGTACCGCTTTTATTTTACTTTTTTTGAGGCTAGGTCTTACTACACTGGCTTGGCCTCAGACTTGTACTGTCCCAGACTCCCTACTGTACAGTTGCACACCACCATACTCAGTTATAAGTAGCATCTTACCTTGATTAATAACAGCTGATGACTTTGGAAGTGTAGATGCCTTTGAGAGTACAGATGATTTCATCTTACGTTTGACTGGTTTTTCCTTTTCCATGTTTTCTTTTGCAGAACTATTTCTAGTACCATGACTAAATGTGGACTGACCAGGGTTTGAAAGCATATTCAAGGCTTTGGAATGTTTCACAGAATTCTCTAGTACTAGAACACAAATATAAAAAGATTAGCAGCTAAGACTTCTTGAACCCCAAAATAAGCAGAAGGTCTGTCATTGCTTCTAAACTGAACTGCTTCAACTAGCCAAGAGAACCAAACCTGTGTGATATTAAAAAGGTTCCCCAGGAAATCTTTCTTTTCTGTCCTGCTGGGAATGGATGCATGCTAGGCAAGTACTCTCCATCCTAAGACCAGGAATCTACTTTTGAATAAGAAAAGGCAACAAGAGACTCTTAACAGGTAGAGCCCATCTAGAAGCTTTTTCCTCAGTTCAAAGTCATGAAACCAAGCCTTGGTGAACTGCCAGCAAGTCTAGGTATGGGATTTAAAACCCAGGCAGTTTGCTGTTGTTTTAGTCTACAGATATTCCTAAACCTCAGTTTCCTTTTTCCTATTTAAAAACACATTTTGTTGTTTGTTTTGAGACAGGGTTTTTCTGTTTCTCTAGCTGGCATCTCACAGAGATCTGCCTGCCTCTGCCTCCGGAGTGCTGAGATTAAAGGCATAAGCCACCTACCTAGCTAAAAACACTTTCTAAAATATAGGAAATCCAATAAAGAAAGCAAAAACAGCAGATTCAGGTGATTATTAAAAACCCATGGCAAATTAAAAGCTCTTAAAAACAACAACAACAACAAAACACCTTAACCTCAGAGTAGAAGCTGTAATTAAGTCTTACTTGTTTTTCCTGGCATGGCTGACGTATTAGTATTAGTTTTTGAAATAAAAGCTTTTGTGGCTGATGATGTCGATGGCTGCTCAGTAATAACTGGATCTACAATCACGCGGTTGCTTCTGGTTCGAACCACAGAAGTGGATTCTGTTTTACCATTTATCTGGGCAACATTATGCCTTGGTAGTACAGACCGTGTAGGTACAGAGAATGAAGAGGTAGAGACTTCAGACTTTATCTGGGGTTTTAAGATCCTTTTTTTCCTTTCAGGGCTGTAAGTAAGATCACATTGTTAGTCATTCTTATAGCTACATATGGATGTAAAGATTCATAATACTGTTGGATCCAAAATTTGTACTATTATGAAATATGTTAAAATATGAGATTTGTAGTGGATTTCATATGGTTGTGAGCCTTTGAAAAGTGAATATTTAGTGAAGGATCATCGTAAATGCTAAAGTTATATGACAGAAAGCATGATGCCATCACTATCCTAAAAATGCTGTTTTACTGTATAGATTTAGCAGTTTGAATTTAAGCACTTACACTAGTAAAGCTTTAGTTTAAAAGATTAAAAATCTTCCACATCATAGGAACTTGCATGTCAAATATATCATTCTGCAATATAGGGAATAGTAAAGGAAGTATTAAAAACCACCAAGTTCTATCATTGAGATGACAAAGTTACAGATCAGGTAATGTCATTTAAAAAACAAAAGCCATACCTTGATGCAGCACTGCTGGAAATGGAGCTGCTTCTGTTCCTTTTCTTCCTCCTTTTGGTTATGGTATTTCTTTTATGAAAACGAAGAGCAGACTTATAATCTGATAAAACTGAACTAATGTGTTCTTCAAAGAAAGCAGACAGGCGTAAACTCATGCTGTAAATCTAAGAAGAAAAAAGAACCCCACAAACTGCTCAAATATTCTTCAAAGGAAACATAATTCAAAGAGTTTTCTAGTAAAATACTTAGGATTTAAATATTGCTGTCTGTAGTTTCCTCAGTCTCTTCTGATGAAAACCCAACCAAAGCACTTTTACAATTAAATTATTTTTTAATGTAGATTAAGAATTTTCCAAGCTTTGAAATTTTTAAAGGAAAGTTCTCTGAATTTAGACGAAGACATGATTACTCACTGCAGACTCTACCATACTCTGTCCCTGGGAGTTGGAAACTATTTCCCCCCTTTCTACCTAAAACTACTATGTATTTGTTCTCTCTTTATTGTCATATTACCCAATTTATGCAAGTTATATTTTGTGGAAACAAAGGTTAAGTGATAGTTGGATTTTTACATATCATTCTTGATTGTTTTTATCTATTAATATGGAAAAGGTAGAAAAGTTCAGCCTACATGGCTCTAGTATTTAACAAGACAATTTGTAATATAGTCAGTGCTATATCACAAGGACAGTAGAGTGACTAGACACCATTCACAACATAATAGAAAATTAATGGTGCTCTGAGTATTAAGTAAAAACAACATTTAGGGATTTGACATATTTTTAACAATAGAAATAATTCAATGATATACCCTTGATCTTTTGCTTGGTGTATATGCTTTAGAATTACTAAAAATGAGCCTGACATCTTTACATAACTCCATCGGTGACTCATAATTCCCAGCCTCTAAAGTTTCTCTGACAGTGGCGAAGTCCATTGGTGTGTCAATGATGTCTCTGTAGTCCTAGGAGAGAAGGAAACAGGTGGTATTGGCCTTACTATTACCACTACAAAGTATTTTGCAGCACAGGAATTTACAAGATTTTTTAAATGACAAGTGCCAGTCTCTGAACTATTAAGTCACTCAAAAAACAAAGCAAAACAAAAATCCTAAAAACTTCATTCCATCTATAATTCTAAAGGATGTTGACTCATTGAAAAACATCTATAAAATGAGGAAATAAAACCAATGAAAGTAGCTAGCATCCCACCTATACTGAAGCCTAAGGCATAGTAATTTCAAGTTTCATAATTTTCTTTTTTTTGGGGGGGTCTTTTTAAGACAGGGTCTCCCTGTAGCCCCAGCTGTCCTGAAACTCACTGTGTAGACCAGGCTGGCCTTGAACTCAGAGCCTGCCTCTGCCTCCCGAGTGCTAGGATTAAAGACATGTGCCACCACGCCCGGCTCAAGTTTCATAATTTTACAATCGGGTACTTTGGAATCATCAAGAATAATGAATACAAGTGGTTGTCAGAGTATGCACTCCTTTCCATAAAGAAAAATAGAACTGTCCAAGTCAGTTGGATATAAAGACCACAGAATGGAAATACTAGAACATGCAGGTGAAAGAAGAGCAACACCAAGTGATCACTCTATGGTGCACGATCATAAAATTACCACATAACTCAGTAGTACAAATGTACTGCATCTTTACAATAGCATTGACTTCACCTTTTCATTATTTTCCTTATGGTTCCTTTAGTTTTACTCTTTTTCTGTATTACTGAGATGTAAGCATATATTCCTGATTTTAGACTTCTGATATGTATGGTATTCATTCTCATTAAGGTCAATATGCTTTTCGAAAATTCTCAAGACTTATTTGGTCAATGGACTATTTACAAGTTGAGTCTGACATGACAGTGTACGCCTATAATTCCAGCACTTGTGATGCAGAGGCAAGACCTTGTCTCAAAATAAAACAAAAACGTGTTTATGCATTTAATTCCATTATTATGGTTAGAAACACTCTCTGAATTGACTTCACTGAATATGAGTTGTACTTTTTTTTCTCCCTGATTTTGGTCTTTTACTATTTTCCAATCTTTTCATGTGTTATTTGAACAGATTTCAGAATTCCATTTTCTATACCACAAGAGTTATATAAATTTAGATTTTATGACCACACATAGCACACACCTAAGGGAGAGGCTTCTCTGACACTAGAACCATTCTTTGTTGAAGGAAGTATGCTATATTTCTAATCACAGTGAAAATCTTCCATAGCTGTTTTAGGGTGGGGTCTCAGTTCTGAATTCTTTCCTGACCATGGCCCAAGGCCTAATCTGCCTCTGCAGAGGGCTAATACCTCTATTTCTAGAATAAAAACACAAAGGCTCAGAACACAAACAACTATTAGCAACAGGCAAACAGTAAATTATTTTTAAATCTAAAGGAAACTTGCAAGAAAGGGAAACCTAGTTTCTGAACATAAAAAGAACTGAACATCAGAGCACTGTTAATACAGCATCAGCTCATTCTAGAATTTTTGGGAGTTTCAAGTTAACCAGATTTACCCCAATTTGCACCTGTACTCATGTGAACATACCCCCAACACATAGAGTGTTACTTGCTCAAAGTTACAAAACTGGAAAGAGAAAAGCTAGAAACGAAGTCTAGTTCTTTAGAGGTACATTTCAGGATCTTTCTATTTTACCACGCTTTACAACTGATGATTTCCACGTAACCAAGCAGAGCATGTATGAACTAATGAGGAAATTAATAGTCATAAAATTTACTTAAATAACTGAGAGTTGTATAAAAGACTCAGCAGTTAAGAGCACTGGCTGCTCTTGCAGAGGACCAAGGTTTGGTTCCTAGCACTCACATGGTGGCTAACAACAATCCGTAATTCCAGCTCCAGAGGAATCTGATGTCCTTTTCTGGCCTCTGCGGGCAATGCATGCACTGGTGAACTTATATACATGTAGGGAAAACACTCATACACAGAAAATAAAAACACATCAAAAAAAATTTTTTAAGGGTATGTATTGAACAGGTAAAGAAAATATTTTTAGAAATACTTACTGGATATTCAAGGAGATCTACTGGCTGGCGGAAAGGCTCTGAATCTTCACACTGAAATATGAGATTTAACAGCTCTTGACACTGTTTCTTCCATGCTTGAATGTCGTAAGACTGAGCTCTATTACGTAGCTTTCTTCTAGGTTGATGATCCTGAAATAAAAACATACAAGTACATTAATAAGGAGCTCTCAAGACAGTACAATTCCTTTTATTTATTTGTGGTTTTGGTGTGTGTATGCATAAGTGTGAAGGCCAGAGGTCAATCTCTGGTTTCACGTCTCACAAGCAATCAACCTTGTTTTTTGCCAGGGTTGCTCAACAGGACATAAGGCTCAGTGGCCAACGAGTTCAAAGGATCCTCCTGTCTTCATTTTCACAGCAGTGGGATTACAAAAGTGCTCCACCAGGGCTGGAGAGATGGCTCAGTGGTTAAGAGCACTGACTGTTCTTGCAGAGGACCTGGGTTCGATTCCCAGCAC
>NW_008332065.1:1238504-1287169 GCF_000622305.1 Nannospalax galili | reverse complement strand
CTTTCTTCTAGGTTGATGATCCTGAAATAAAAACATACAAGTACATTAATAAGGAGCTCTCAAGACAGTACAATTCCTTTTATTTATTTGTGGTTTTGGTGTGTGTATGCATAAGTGTGAAGGCCAGAGGTCAATCTCTGGTTTCACGTCTCACAAGCAATCAACCTTGTTTTTTGCCAGGGTTGCTCAACAGGACATAAGGCTCAGTGGCCAACGAGTTCAAAGGATCCTCCTGTCTTCATTTTCACAGCAGTGGGATTACAAAAGTGCTCCACCAGGGCTGGAGAGATGGCTCAGTGGTTAAGAGCACTGACTGTTCTTGCAGAGGACCTGGGTTCGATTCCCAGCACCCATGAACCATCCTTAACTCCAGTTCGAGGGGAATTTGAGCCCTCTTCTGACCTCTGCGGCAATGCACGACATGGGTACACTCATATACATACACTCATACACATAAAAAATAATAATAATAAACAGAAGTGCTCCACCATGGCTGGTTTATTATGTGGGCGCTGAGGCTTAAACTCAAGTCCTCATGCCTGCAGAGCAAGTGCTTTCCTGATTGAGCTATCACACCAGCCCTAATCGTGCTTTCTACAATATTATGTAAGTAGGTACAGAGTTAGGTATTTTTGACCTAAAATGTTTGGCATGACAAGTTTTTCATATCTGAAGTTTCAAAAAAATATTTAATTTTTATTTTCTTTGTATGATACTTGTGCCTGTAAGTGTACCATGTGCACGCCTGATGGTCAGGAAGGTCTGGAAGAAGTGTTAGATCCCTCAGAACTGCAACTGAGGAAGGTTGTTAGCTGCCACATGGGTACTGGGAATCGAACCCAAGTCCTCTGGAAAAATAGTATGTGCTCTTAACCATGGAGCCATGCATGTCTCTAGCCACCATAGTTTTTGAGTGTCAGTGCTCAAAACCTTCAGATTTTAGGGGAATTCTGAATTTCACATTTTCAGATTAGGGATGCTCAACTCATATAATATAGTAATTCAAATAAGATGTTCACCTAACTCAGAAAAAATAAACATTTTACAATTAAAAATGATTTAAATACTTTGGCCACTTTTAATGATACTAAGAATTAAAAAAACAAAAAGCTCTCAATACAGTTTTATCTAAAAAAGTACTTCTGCTCTGCAAAAATAATAGCTAACAAAACTGAAATGGTATTACCTTTCTTTTTCGGGTAGACGTTCCAGGTACATCTGCATCTTTATCTTCTTCCTTTGAGGCAACGGTATATCCAATTTATGAAACATTCTAGATCTAATACTAAATAATTTGTTAAAAGTTAACTCCTTTACACTTGGGAAAACTCATAATGTATACCCTAGGGCACCCCAACAATTTGTTAATGTCTTGAGACATTAAAGATTGTTTTTCTTTTTGTGGTAACTTTAACCAATAAATTCTAAATGTGATAGTTAACTATAATATTGGGCAAAAATAACTTCCATAACAGCTTTAATCTGAAAATTATATGGAAATTTTATACACAATAAATAAAAATATTAATGTAGTAAGTAACCAGTGAAGTATTACATACCTCAGAGTCAGACAAAACTTTCTTCTTCATTGAATTGTAAAGTGGAATTATGTTATAACAAGTCTGATCCCTGAATAACAAGAGAAAATGTTAATATATAATTAGAAAGGTGAAATTTTTTTTCTTTAAAAAAATATTTCTAAACCCAGATTCTAAGATGAAACTTGAGGGACTGGAGACATGGCTCAGTGGTTAAGAGCACTGGCTGCTATTGCAGAAGACCCGGGTTCAGTTTCCAGCACCCACATGGCAGCTAACTCCAATTCCAGGGGATCCAATGCCCTCTTCTGACCTCCCTAGGCATTACATGATATGGGTACACTTAAAATAATAGCAAAGAAAATATTTTTAAAAACAGAACTTGAAGCTCAACACTTTCTCCACTTGTTAACTATAGTACTTTATTCACACACATATGACTGGTGTCCTCTATCATTAGTTTATTTCATTATAGAATACTCAATTCTCACTGTTTTGCTGGATCACCTGGAACTGGTTGTTAGTTGCCATGTGGGTGCTGGGAAGTGAACCCATCTCTCTAGCTCCCTATCAACTTATTTTAATAACTTTCTCACCTAATGCTATTCCCTTAGCTAACAACTCCTGATTTCATCAGTGACCTTATCCATGACCTTAACATACCTCTACAGTGTATCTGACCTTCTCCCATCCTTGTATCTTTTGTAAGTCTCTTATTACTCTATTTTCCCTATATTATAGTAACTTCTTATTTCTCCCATGAAACTGTGTTACAAGGTATAATTTTTATTTCCAAGCACTTATTTGTGTCCATATATTTATCTGTTACCTGAAAAACCAGCCAAATGGTTCAACTGAAAAGGCACAATAGGGGAGCTAGAGACGGTTCAGTGGTACTTGCTGTTGCAGAGGACCAGGGTTCCGTTCCTAGCATCCATGTCAGGTAACAACCACCCGTAACTCCAATTCAAGGGATCTGGCACCCTATTTTGGCCTTTTCAGGTATTGCATGACACCAGCACACATACAATGCAGGCAAAATACCCCATATACATCAAATAAAAATAAATAATTTTAAGAAGGGGTTGGTGAGATGGCTCAGTGGTTCTCAGCACTGGCTGCTCTTGCAGAGGACCTGGACCAACACCCACATGACATTAACAATCATGCATAACTCCAGTTCCAGGGGATTCCAACACCCTTTTCTGACCTCCATGGGTACCCATGTCCTGTACTGCATGACGTGAGTGCACTTACACACGTGCAAGTAATATAGTCATATACATAAAATAAAAAGTATATAAAAAATACTTTTAAAAATTAAAAAGGCACAATAATCAAAATTTCAAGGTATATTTTACATCTTAACTATCAGCAACAAATTTTTATGTATATCTAAAAAGCCAGAGACTTGCTTTTAGAGATGTGTAATATCAATTCATTAAGCATACATTAACGTGCACTTCAAAAGTAACATTTTATATGAGTCCTTACACATGCAAAGACAGTGCTTGATCACTAATCTACACTTCCAATCTCAAAGTAATTATTTGAATTAAGGTGTTTTCACAGACTAGCCCAAATAAGAACTATTTTTCTTCTACTCTATTTTAAAATGAATTTAATTCTATAAACTGATTGTAAGAGATGTCACAGAAAACACATAATTAGGAGCTCTCTGAGGCAAATAATGCATGACTACTAACTTCACTGAAGAAAAGCAAAAGCATACCAGTAAAAACACTCAAACCACTTAAAGAGAAGAGAAAGCACACAGGAGACTTTTTTCTCTTTCTTTGGACAGGGTCTCATTATGGAACCCTGAATGCTCTGGAACTCACTATGTAGACCAGGCTGGCATAGAACACACAGCAACCCACCTGCCACTGCCTCTCCAGTACAGGGATTAAAGGCATGTGCTACTATCACCAGCCACAGGATATTTTTGAAAGGGGTCTTGTGATGTAGTACCACCATAATGGCTTTATCTTAGTAATTTTGTTTGGTGTTGCCCTGTACTGAAACGGCAACCCTTAGCAAAAACTACCACTGATTTCAGGAAAGGGGTTATTTAGATTATGCCCTGAAGGAAAAATTTAAAAGCCTGAATAATTGCTTTATTGTACAAAAATAAAAGCTGGTAGTAGCTGAGTATGCTTTAAATGCATTCTGCTCCCTGGTTAAGAGCACTGACTATTCTTGCAGAGGACCTGGGTTCAATTCCCAGCACCTATATGGTGGTTAACAACTGTCCATAACTATACTTCCAGGGAATCTGATGCCTTCTTCTGACCTCCTCGAGCACTGCATGACATAAGTGTACTTACACACATGCAGGCAATACACTCATACACACAAAATTAGTAAAATCTTTTTTAAAAAATTTGTTTTGAAGTATTGTTTTTATTCTATGTGCATGTGTGTATTGCCTGCATGTAGGTAAATGCACCTGTGTCATACAATGCCCATGGAGGACAGAAGAGCCTGTCGGATCCCCTGGGACTGGAGTTATGGACAGTTGTTAGGTGCCATGTGGATGACGGGATAGAAAACCAAGTCTGTTGCAAGAACCAGTGTTCTTAACCGCTGAGCCATCTCATCAGCCCAAAATAATATTTAAAAAAAAATTTTTAAAAAGTATTCTGGGGGCTGGAGAGATGGTTCAGCAGTTAAGAGAACTGACTGCTCTGGTAGAGGACCCAGGTTCGATTCCCAGCACCCACATGGCAGCTATGAACTGTCCTTAACTCCAGTTCCAAGGGAATCCTAAGCCCTCTTCTGACCTCCGTGGGCACTGCACGACACAGGTGCCCTCACATACATGCACGCAATACACTCATATACATAAAATAAAAATAAATAAAATATTTTTAAAAAGCATTCTGCTGATTTTTTTAAATTTAATTTTATGTGTATGAATGTTTTTTGCCTGAGTATTTAACTGAACATGTGCAGGCAATGCCAGTGGAAGTCATAAGAGGGTATAAGATCCCCTGGAATTTGAGTTTTGGTCAGCTGTTTGCCCTCATGTGGGTGCTGAGAATCTAACCCAGCCAGGTCCAGGTCCACCACAAGAGCAATCAGTGCTCTTAACCACCAAGCCATCTGCCATCTCTCCAGCCCCCCACGACTTGTTTCTAACAAAGGAAAAAAGAACACAAAAAACCTTACATAAATAATAACATTAAAACTGGACCAATCTTTTGAATTTTATGTTTCTGGCTTCAAGTCAGAAAGTTCAATTCCTTGCACCCAAGCAGCTAGGGTAATGAAAAATCTTGCAAAAGAAATGTTTTTAAAGTTTAAAATTTATTGTGCTGGGTATGGTGGCATACACCTTTAATCCCAGCATGTGGGAGGCAGAGGCAGGTGGATCTCTGGGAGACTGAGGCCAATCTGATCTATACAGTGAGTTCCAGGTCAGCTGAGGCTACAGGGACACTGTCTAAAAAAAAAAAAAAAAAAAAAAAAAAGTTTAAAATTTAGTACCAGGATGCACTTCCTAGTTTTTGTTCAGAAAATTGATAGGGTCATTAATTATAATATTAAAATGGAAATTTTTCAAATCAAATGGTAAGCATTCATTTAATGTAGAACCTTGGTGAAGGTAATCTTCCAAAGCCTTAGTTTCCCCTATTGGAAACAACAGATAATTATCTATAAGCTTACATTTGACATAGAAGGGAAAACATTTCATGTTTGATAAATCTTTACTGTGAGTATCCAAAATTTGATTAGGAAAATAATCTATTTTCCACAATATGTAAGTAATATAAATATGATTTTATGACTAAATGTTTGAAGTGGATTTTTTTCTTTACACACAGACTTTCTATTTTAACAGAATATGAAACATATGGAAAAGATGGCTGTGTTTTACATTTTACAAAAATATTATTATAGCTATTAAAATGCAGGCATAAATGTATAACTCACTTTATAAAATGCAGAAGAAGATCAGTCACAAATTTAGCAGATTTCACAATTGGACTTCCTGGTTCATTAAACGTTCGTGTATTATGTTCTATATACCGAACTTCCCACATGAGGGATGAAACTCGCCTTAAAAAAACATAAAAATTTTAACATCATATTTAGAAAAATGTGTGCCTAAGTTAAAAAGACTTTCTGACACTTCAATTTTGGTTAAACCAATCACATTATTCAGATTGTAAAAAGCCATTTCAAAAATAAAAGGAAAAGAAAGCAAAGCAAATGAAATCCTATTTGCATTAAGAGGAATAAACCCCAAATATATTGCATAGACAACATCTGGAGTAAGAACACCAAGCTAGTAACAATGCTGCTTTCTAGGAGGGGGGACAGTCTATAGATATGGCAGAAGACGAAAAGTTTTTATTTTTGTTTCATGCATTTTTAATTAGACTACTAACCAACAGTCTGTTTATGAGACATAAAAATATAAAAACATGATGAGTGCATTAGTCTATAAGAAACCTAAGTAAGATTTATTTGTCAACATTTGACAGTGTTAAAAGAAAACTCTGGTACTTCATAACTTTATTACTGAAAGCAAAGAAATATTTAAAGATTTCTCAGAACATAGAATTGTAGCACAATTAATATTTATAAATCTTGATTTGGGAACAGATGCAATCATATGAGAAAAATTAATTGTAGTTACACAGGAACTTCTGTGCATTTCACAACGTTCATTCTAATTACATAAAATAAGGCACTGAATTACTAGCAGACAAAACAGAGTACTTTAACAAGAAAATGAACGGCATTGGAAGAAAAACCCTCATAAGAGAAAAAAAGCATTAAACTGTAATACCACAGGAAAATATTATTGCATTAAGAATATAACTTTGATTTTTAAGTATATTGGAAAGCAAATGATTTCTAATTTACACATGTACAATAAGTTCTTTATTTTCTAAACTGGTTACAAAGCTAGACTGATGCCAAAAGTCTATTTAAACCACACTCTATCTTGAAAGTACGCATTAGCAATTGGTGTCTGTTTCAGCAATGTGTCTCAGGGAAAGTCTGCTGACAACTGGAAATGACATATTTTTCTGGCTTTAGTCCAACACCTAGGGTCTCTTTCCATCTCATCCTCCCATGTTTTGTTCTACTTCTGTAGTAAGATGAACAAATTCTCCTAGCTTTAGCAATTTACGGTCTATTCTCAATTTGTTTTTTCCTACTTCTGGTATTTGATATTGAAAGCTTTGATGGTAGGCAGCTAAGAACTTTTAGGGAATTTCTTCTTACCTAATACCAAGAAAAAAAAAATCTTTAAAATCTACTTCTTATCTGTTTTTCAGTGCTACACCCTGGTAAGAGAACCAAAGTCATTTTTATACAGAAAAATTTAAGTACAGAATATAAATAAAACCTTAAGCTAGAAAGAATAATGCAGGGGCTGGAGAGATGGCTCAGCAGTTAAGAGCACTGGTTGTTCTTGCAGAAGACCTGGGTTCGAATCCCAGCACCCACGTGGCAGCTAACAACTGTCCGTAACTCCAGTTCCAGGGGATCCGACGGCCTCTTCTGTCCTCCGCAGGCATTGCACGACACAGGTGTACTTACCTACACGCAGGCAATACACGCATACACATAAAAATAATAAATAAAAAATTTAAAAAAAAGAATAACGCAAAAGACTGCAACAATTTAAAGCCGATCACACAGAGAAAATTTTGATGCAAACATATGGATTAAAATGTTGGCCTACTCAACAGACATCTAAGGAAATTTAAAACAAAAAATACAATTTCATACAGATTTAAACAGATTTTTGTGGCAAAATATTTTAGGTACTAAGGAAACCTGTAAGAATAGGAACTTAATGTGAACTGAAACATGTTACCCAGAAGATGCAAATCAACTATAATAGCTTAAGCTAAAAACTATAAGAAACTATCTTTTCTAATTGTAGTTTCACAAGCATTCATGAGCTCAACATAAGCAAAATAAGAATAAGATACTCAATTTTGATACTTGAAAAAAACCCACCAAGAACCCCAAATCATCTAGTTATCCTGTAGAAGAAATGAAATACTTAGGCTTAACTTAAATAGTATCAAATCATAATTACACAAATGAGCAGCATCAGCACTGAAGGGAATCTGTAAGAAATGCAGGGTGCCAGGTCTTACTCCAAACCTGCTGACACAGATCCTACATTTTAACTTGACCCCTATAGGATTCTTATGTACGTCTGAGTACACAAAAGAATGAGGAACACTGCCAGAGATCAGTAATTGGATCAAAGAATCATTTAGCATTCATTTGGTATTAGCAATATCAAATGACTCTAACCTGTAGAACCTGTTTTCCAGTCTTTGTTTAATTGTACTTAGATCCGTTGGATATGCCACCACTGTGCAATACATGGGATAAGCTTGCAGATCCACAGGGGCCACAAATGCTGAAGCAATATCTAAAATAAATAAGTTTGTAAATCTGTTTTTTTGCGTTTAAAAAAATTATGAGTATTTTGCTTAAAATTTAGTATAATCTATATAAACACTGATCTACCACTGTCTTGTCATGAAAAATACACACTGCCAAAAACAGGCTTTTTATTATGTTGATATTTACACTGCAAAAATCTAAGGATTTTTTAATTCACAGATTAAGGTGAAGGAATGACAGAAAAATATAAAATTGAACTACTAAGAACACACAGATACACTATCGTAACTGACAGCTGGTAATTCCTGACTCTTTGTACCATTGTACTACATTTTTAACAAAACCAATTTATCATTAAAAATGTAGCATGGTACATAAGCATTATCTTAGCGTTTTCTCAAAACTTATCACCACATATTTCATTACATTACTCTGCAAAGTAATTGGCTGGTAGAGAAGAGAAAAATCATCCAGAAGTTTCTGAATCTGTGACTAAATAAGACAGTGTAAAAGTAGCAGAGCTAGAACACAGTTAAGATCATTTTTTAAAACTACCTCAAGCCTAAAATATTGATACAATTACTTAAGATAGTATAAGGTAACTTTTATATACTGGTACCATTTTATTAGACATTAGGGCTGGGAATACAGAACAGTTTTATAGCCTTTGCCTACCATGTGCAAAGTCCTTGGTTTGAGCCACAATACAATAAGGGGGGGGGGGCAACCTCTAGATTTGAATATCCTACTATCTGCATGTTCAGTGTCTTCACTTTTTACTAATAATTTCTCCCTACACTTGAAGTTGATTCCTAACTACTAGAGATGTTTTTATAAATTACCATACTATTCTAGTTATTTTTGGGAGCAAGAGTTCAGATAAGTAAGTTTATGGTTACTGTTTCTTTTCTTATAAACCAGGCAAACCAATATATTTGCCATGTTCTCTGTTCTCTCCCCTTACGAGTCTCAGCACTACACATGTAATAGTTTGGATAAAACTGGCATAGCTAGCCGTATAATTAAATTCAACTTTCAACAGTCTTCTACTAATTCGCACCAGTTTGAGTATCTGAAAGCTCTACATTTTGTGTAAAATGTAGATTTCCAGATACCTTTGGGATATAGGTGGGCCCTTACTCTGAAATTTAGCTAGACTGAGCTCTCATCTAACTTAGACACATTTCCTATACTCAAGTGCTGTTATTATTTACCTAGTGTCATCAACTGGTTTATTCCTCCAACAATTCTTTCACATTCTTCATCCCTGGGATTGGTACCCCATTCTCCATCAAGAGGTTTATAGATTAATGACCTACATTCAACATCAGTTAAAGGAACACTGGTACCTAGTTCTTCCGGAAATACAGCTGAAATACAGGAAAGCATATCAATGAAAGTATTTAGTAATTACAGTTTAGTTTTCCTTTAGAAAAAGCTGAAAATGTCAAAAAAATAAAGTTCTAATTGTTTGATTTGACGCCTATGAATTTGATAGGAGGATTCATTTTCATGAAGAAAAATGTTTTAAGGGCCAATAAAAAGTCTTTTTAAAAAAAGCATTACATTTAAAAACAAAACACTGAAGTTACTTGTGCAAAAATCACACCTGAAAAGTTGCTCTGTAAGTTTAACTCATTCCTTAATTGCCACATTTTTAAAACACAAGGTGAAATTGAACTAATGAAAAGCAATTTTCAAGACTACCTTAATCAAAATCTCAAATTTTATAATATAGGACCAAAAAGAACAATGAATTGTAAAGTTTACAACTAAAATAATTCTTCCTCAAACTGTAAACTCTATGCGTGCATATGTACGTGTATACCATCACCACCATCACATAAAAAAGGTTTATTTACATAGGAAATTTATCATTCTTTTTAAAAAAGCCAAGGTATTATAATCCCAATTTCATTCCTCTCTTATGAGTCAATTAGCGTACAACAATCCAATAACTTCAAATTCAAACATTAAATTTAAATTCAGAGACAAAATGAGAAGTCATATGACAAAGTTACAAACTCAAGATCCTTTATATATTTAAGCATCTCTGTGCTGTGAAATGAAAAATTTTATTAGTATTAAATGAAATAATCTTAGACTAACAGTATCAACATGACCATTTCTTCATTTTTAAGGTTTCCTAGCTCAGTTCATTTTCTTTGTTATTCATAATATCCTTATGTAGCAGGCAGTTAGGAAATCAAGTACTTTGTTTTATGAAACAGGGTCTTGCTATGTAGCCTTGGTTGGCCAAGAACTATGTAGTCCCTGCTGGCTTTGAACTTGTGGCATCTCTTCAACAACTTTTTAGGGTACATTAATTATTCAGTAATCTCATTTATAAATGATTAATTCTACTATGTTAAAAAATCAGGTATTTGAGTTTTACTGGGCCACCGGTAATATTCCTCTCCTAGCCTTTACAGTGGGTCCACACCTTGGAAATTGCCTAACTGGATAGATCAAGAGGCACCTAAATGTCATCAAAATTAGAGTTCTAAGGACCCAATATGAGCCTCAAAATCAAAACAAGTCAAAGATTCGACTTATGCCCCAGAGCCAGTGGGGAATGTAATACCCCGAGTGCCTCCATTTTATGTAAGTTTAACTGGTCAATCAACTGGTCATAGGCCCACCCCTAGGAAGGGGGTTTATGCTAAACAGATGGGCAGAATACTTAGTGCATTAATGAGATAGCATCTTTTTCCTCGCTATAATCCTGCCTGTGGGGCAGAACTTCCTAGCTACTGCCATGCAGTCTATGAGTTGTCCACTTCCCTGAAATCCTCATGCCTTTCTTACTAAACATGCTTTCTTTAAGGCTTTTGGGTGCCCCTAGTATCTTGCACTTCTTTACTTTTTCTCTAAAGCTTCCTTCTCCCAGCCATGTGGCTGATGCCCTCCTTAACGCAGCTGCCAAGAGTACCAGCTCACCTGCCCTGAGGGTTTCTTTTTCTTTAAAATTCTAATAAAATTGTAAAAACTTAAAAAAAAAAAAAATCAGGTATTTTTCTCCTTGTTTTTAAAGATGGTTATTTTGATCTGATGGCATAAGCAATATAGAATAATGTAAAAGATTCTACTCTATAAATAATTATAAATTACAAATATGCAGTGTGCTATTTTAATCCTTTTAATGCACTATCATGTTTTTTAAAGCTTGAAACAAAACATGGATAATCAAGAAGAAATGTAATTGCTATGCTTCAGCCATACACACTCCTTTTCAGTGTAAAGACATCATATTCACTTCCCAAGGTTAACTTCCAAGCTCCAAGTTTATTAGGCTATATTCAAGATAATGGTTGTACTATTATTAATTATAACTCCTTTATTACTCTGGACTCTCATATGGGTCAGGTTCTATGGTAAGCACTTTATACACATGATGGCATATAATTCTGGAAGTAGTCTATAAGATGGGAATTTGTTTAGATTACTAAAGGCTGAGTCCTAAGAACATGATTTTGAGACTTTATGGAACTAGCCAAATTCACATAGAATGCAGCAGGGCAAGGAACGGCATGAGATCAATATTTAACTCAAAAACTTCATCTCTTGTTATGCTATATCCGAAGCGTGCTTGAACTGTAAACCAGTTTTCTTATTAAAAAAACAAAAAAAACCTATCTCCAGGATTGACGGGATAGCTCAGAGGGTAAAGGTGCTTGCTATCCAGCCTAACAACCTGCGTTCTATACCTAGGGACCCATTGGTGGTAGAAGAGAACCAACTTTCGTGGGCAGTCTGACCTCCACATGTGTGTCATGGCACACAGAACTAGAGAGATTGCTCAATGGTTAAGAGCACTTACTGCTCTTGCAAAGGACATACGTTCAGTTCCCACCAACCACACAAGGTGGCTCAAAACTGTGTGTAACTTCTAAGGGATCCAATGCCCTCTTGTTTCTGTGGGCACATGCAGACACATGAGGCACATAAACACATGCAGGCACACATATACACATGAATTAAAATGATAAATCTTTAAACTAATTCTGGAAGGTACAAGTCAAGGGCCTAATACATACTCACCATTATTAGGTATAAGCTCCATATCCCAAGGACTCATCTTTTCTGTATCTCCATTGTCCCAGCTTTAAGAAAGGCAAATTCACATGTATGAAATTCTTAATAAATTATTTTTCTTATAAAAAAGGCAAATTCTTCTATTAAAAAATGTGAACACTGGAAAGCCTAAACATTGTAATTTTTATAAAAAATTTTAAAAAGTAGCTTCAGTATGAAAGAAGCTCTTTTACTAATTCCTTTACTATGGTTAAAAAATTCCAGGCATGTCTGAACTAAAAACACAACAGCATTTCTTACCAGACATTATAGCACTGAAACAAACTATCAGGGTACTCAGGTTGAAGGGGTTCCTGGCTTTCAATTGTTCCAAACCACCAGGCATCATCTATGACTGATCTGAAGCGGTCTCCTGGAAAAGAACAAAGAACAAAAGTTATCTCAATCACTCTGAAACGTATTGCTGCTTTGGTAACTGCCTTTTCAAGTTTCTAAGGAACTTAAACTGAATGACCTCACAAGACAGGTGATACATATGGTCTACAAATAAGTTAATAAGATCAGAAATATTAGAGGGCTGGCACTGAATAAGCACATCTGAAATGTGATACATCAATTTCAAATATTATTTCTTAGGATCTCATTAGTTTTAAGAATTTTTCTTTTGTCTTAAGCATGTTTCTAAAATCAGCATTTTAAATTCACCATTAGGACTATGTCCAAATTCTTCAAATATACATAAATTAGGTAATTTTTGGGCAACTAACATATAGCCTATTTTCAATTTCTCATTTCCTATTAGCAATTTAAGACTTCAGACTTTTCAAAGCAAAAACATACAAAAAAATCCCAATGTGGCCTCCTTCATCTCATCATCCCTACACTATAATATATCTTCACTCTCCTGTTAAAACAGCAACAACAAAAAGAAACAAAATGAAAACTAGAGATCTCTGCAAAAAGAAAAAAGTACTCCTTGCATCTATTTCCTTACCAAATGCATTCAGCTACTCTTTTATTACTTAACTTGCTTGTCATAAATATGCTAGGAAGGCACTCTTCTTTGGGCAGTGTTTTCCCTTCTTTGGCTTCCATAGTACTAAATAAGCATTGTGCTGGATAGCACAGGAAGAGTCTGAATGGCATGGGCTCAGATAAGATATCTGTGGGACTCTCATTAGTTATTTTTGAGCTTTACTTCCCATATCTATTAAAAAAAAATAAAATGGTGACATCTATTTCAAAGTATTTGAATAATATCTTCTATTAAGATATTTTCATTTTAAACAAGCAATAAGGAACAATGAATCAAGTTGTCAACTAATCTGTTCAGCCATATTTTCAAGCCCCTCCCTCAACTGGTTTGTTTGTGCAGAAATGCATAAAACAGCATAAATGCATCAAAATCAGCTGACAGCAAGGTAAAAGAAAAATTTAAATAGAATTAGGAATAAACTAACAGAAAACATTTTGGAAATTGCTGGCGACTCTGACTGGGTACAAAACTGGATTCTAATTTAGATTCAAGTATTTTTTTAGTTTAGTTCTTTTGTCTTTTTGAGACAGGGTCTCGCTGTAGCCCCAGCTGTCCTGGAACTCACTATGTAGACCTTGAACTCACAGAGCTCCACCTGTCTCTGCCTCCGAAGTGCTGGGACTACAGGCATGCGCCATTACGCTGGCTGGTTTCCTCTAGTTTTCTTTCTTTCTTTCTTTCTTTCTTTCTTTCTTTCTTTCTTTCTTTCTTTCTTCCCTTTTCTTTTCCTTTCTTTTATTTTTATATGTATGAATGTATTGCCTGCATATATCTGTATATGTACAGATGTATCTGTGTCATGCAATGCCGTGGAGATCAGAAGAGGGCTTCGGATTCCCCTGGAACCGGAGTTAAGGATGGTTTGTAGCTGCCATGTGGGTGCTGGGAATCGAACCTGGGTCCTTTGCAAGAGCAGTCAGTGCTCTTAACCGCTGAGCCATCTCTCCAGCCCCTAGGGTCAAGTATTCTTACAGGCAATGTTATTAAGAATGTTAGTAGGAAAATTAAGTCTCTCATTGTTCCTCAGATGCATATTGGTGACACAGTGAACTGTTAAGAGTATACCTTAAAACACCCCCGAATAAAGCTAAAGCAAAAATTATTACTGTGACTTTAAATGGCAGATTATAGGTAGATACATTTCAATCACAAGTAAAGGACCAATAGGTATTATAGAAGAAATACTGATTTATGAATATAGAAAAATTTCAGGATCTAAACGAAAACATTCTGATGTTTATTCATGTGAAATATCTGATTCACCCATCCATTTTTGAAAGAATCAGTTTCTTTCCATTGTAAATAGTATTATATATAAAAGGCATATCTGTTACATTGAATCTAGATTCAGTTTTATCATGACTGTAAATATCACTTGCCACTAATAAAACTAGCATGCAGTTCACTTCTGGCAAAATACTGATTTTGCGCAAATAATTAACTGCTTCAATTTTACTGTTTGGTCTTCTATAAATTCACAATGAAATCTTTCCACAAAATAAAACTGTAAAAATCTCTTTTCAATATAATCTTCTACCATGTCAAGTTTCTTTTGTTTTCTGTTTTTTTTTTTTTTTTTTTTTTAAATAATCTGAGTTCTGTTCTTCCCCTGCAGACTTCTTTCTTGCAGGACAAGGTCTTCTGGGCTCCTAACTTTCTAGAAGTTTCTTTATACTCTTGTTATGGACTTCTTTATTTCTTGAAGATTTTCTATTTCTCTTTTCTCTTACTTCCCTCCTTACCCCTCTTTATTACATTTTTAAAGTTCTGTTTTCAGGGTTTTTGTACAAAATAATGAGTTTCATCATGACATTTCATACTTGTCACTGCAATTAGTTCTCCTTCATGTCCTTGCCCACCCCCTTTTTAAACACTGATTTTTACCAAGACCACGCAAAAAAGGACTTGTGGGGCTGGAAAGATGGCTCAGCGGTTGAGACCACTGACTGCTCTTGCAGAGGACCTGGGTTCGATTCCTAGCACCCACATGGTGGCTACGAACTGTCCTTAACTCTAGTTCCAAGGGGAATCCGAGGCCCTCTTCTGACCTCTGCGGCACTGCATGACACGGGTTCACTCACATACATGCAGGCAATACACTCATACACATAAAACAAAAATAATAAATAAAATATATTTAAAAAGGACATGTGCCAACCAACAGCTCTGGAAGAGACAGACTGATAGACCCACCACAATGCACTATAAAATGGCAAACAGTGGCTTTGCTTGAAATGGAGAACTATTCAATGAATAACACCCCATTTGTATATAATTTATCTTAAAAGCCCAGAAACTTTATGATTTAAAAATTTCCAAAAGTTAATGAGTAATAAAAAGTCAGCTAAACCTCAGTCCAAGCTCAAATTTTAACTTATTTTGTTAAGGCATCTTTGGCCCTTGAATAGGAATTCTATTAATACTATTATTGGATAAGTATTTAATTCAATGTATTGAAAATAGCTAAAAGGAAAAATTCTAAATAATCTTATTAACAGTTATGCAAATGTGAAAGAAAATGTTTTGAAATATAAGCATCAACTAGATTCAAGTATTTTCATTCTTATAATTACACACCTTAACAGTACCTTACTTTACCATTAGCATGCTTAAAAATGGTGAAAAAGGTTGTTCAAATTATCTTTTTCTAGTTTTGAAAAACAGTAAATCAATAAGGGGGGGAGAATGTACAGAACACCTACATCTTCCAAATACATTACCTACCTATGTTCCACCGCCTATATTTTGCGTCATCAAATTGTTGTCTCAAGACTAGGAAATCTATAACATCAGGCATATCATGGTATCTAATTACAAAAAGAAACAAATCGATTAGGTCACATAGGTAAACCATGTTCACATTTATCTCAATTTTGCAAAGTATTACAATACTATGAACCCACTGCGACGTTAACAGTCCTTACTTCATAGTAAATGATCCACCGGTCAGTTTACCAGTATCAGGGTCTAAAAAAGCAAGTTTAAGGCAGCAAAGGGTAGGCAATCCCACTTCATACTTTATGCCAACTATCTTCATCAGTTCTTGTTCCTAAAATAGAGAAAATAAGAAATTATCTTTGCAAAATAACCCGTGCACATGTGGAAGCCAGAGTTTGGTACCTGGTGTTTGCCTTGATCACTATTTTATTTACTGAGCGAGTCTTTCTCACTCAATCTGGAACTTGCGGATTTGGCTAGTCTAGGTAACCTTGCTGGTTTGGACCCAATTGCTTGTCTCTGCTTTCAAAGTGCTGGGTTATGGGGGTTGAGGGTAAATGGGTGGGTATAGGATGGGGACCTCCCACACCCAGTTTTACATGGTTGCTGGGACTCTAAACTCCAGTTCAGGCTTTCATGGAAGCACTTTGCTCACTCAGCTATCTTCCCCAGTCCCACACAAGTTTATTGTAATCAATAGTAACCCTCAATACAACTTCCTCCATAATTCAAACTGCATCTTTTATGTTAAATAAATATGTCAACATCATACCCGTAGTTCCATTTTATGCCATGGCTGTTTTTTGGGATTGATACTATAAATTTTATTTTTCCTGGCCATTTCAATATATGCTTCATGTCCTTGTCGGAAATAATAAACCTAAAAAACAAAATCAAAACTAAAGATGAAAGATCTAAATACGGTGAAAATCTACTTTAACTTTACACAGAAATTCTAATACTGATTTAAAAGCAAAAACTTTATTCAAATCATCAGTAAATCAAAATTCAAGTGTTCTAAATAACTGCTTTGTATATATAGTCAGAAATTTAAGTGTTCAGTACTTTGACTTTATCATTTTATTCTTAAATTACTAAAAAACATTCATTTTTATGTGCATGAATGCTTTGCCTGCACGTATGTAGGTGCACCACATGCATGCAATGCCTGCAGAGGCCAGAAAAAGGCATAAGAGTCCCTAGAACCTGAGTCACTGTTAGCTGTCATGTGGGTGCCTGGAACCAAGCCCAAGTCACTGCAAGAGCATCCACTGTTCATGACCACTGAGCGATCTCTCCAGCCCCTCATTATTTTATACTTAGATTCAAATAATCTATAAAGTATAAAGCCAAATGTAACTTGGAGTTACAGTAAGTTTGCATACTTTTTTTTTTTTTAAAGCATGTGCTATGTTGTGTGTGTGTGTGCACGCAGATAACTTTGAAATTGGTTTATCTAACTTGATTTTTAACATGTAAATAGTCTTCTCATTATTAAAAAATAGAAAAGCTTGTTTAAAATGCATTTTCTAATTCTTAGTAATATTTTTGGACAGGCATTATCCTACATATTTTCTTTCTAGTTATTATTGCTTCAGTTGTCTAGGATTTCAAAGGAAAGTATGCTTTAGATGCTAGAGAAGTAGTGTTTGCCTACAAATGGGGATGATGCGTAATGACAGTACTAAAGAGTAGAGCCTGAAGTACTAGCAACTGTAAAGATCATATAGTCTAAAAGGAAATTAAGAAGAAATTATAAACATTTGTGACCATCTTAGAATTGTAATTTATCCCCTTAATGTTACACGATCTTATAGTAAAGTGCTGATTTCCTAGTCTTTGAGGCAAGAAGGATCTCTAAAAAATCATTCAAGATTATTCTTTAAAGCCACTCTTGCATATATTTTTATTTCTAAATTGTCAGTCACCACTTTATAATACTATTCAGTGTGCTTTGCCAAAGAAGTCTCTTTTAATTATTTTTGTTGTCACTCTGTTGGATACCAGGTAACACCTCTTGTATATAAGGTGATATGATTCTGGAAACTTATGATATAAAGTCTTAAAGTAATCCAAAATTCATAAATACAGTGTAAAATGATGGAAAAAAAGAGGGGTTCTTATTCTAAGACGACAGAATAAAGTCAAGGAAATTATGAAGATATAAGCAAATGAAAATTTCTTGAAATAAAATTAAATGAAAATAAAGTACTAAATTTCTTTTCATTTAGGATCCTATATATTTAATTCTTCCAAAAATGTTTATAATTTTTATTTATGTATATGAGTGTATTGCCTGCATGTATCTAAGTGCACTCACGTCATGCAATGCTTGTGAGGTCATAAGAAGAGGTCAGAGCCATGGACGGTTGTTAGCCACCATGTGGGTGCTGGGAATCAAACTCAGGTCCTCTGCCAAGGGCAGCCAGTGCTCTTAACTGCTGACCCACCTCTCTAGCCCATGTATGTTTAATTCTTAAGCTAAGAAAAATACTTTTATTTAGAAATATAAAGAAAATTAGCAATAAAATCCTTTTGTTCAAAAATGTCAGTTTTAAATATGGCAATAAATCTCCACTCTTTCACTAATATTTAGATTACCTTAATATTTATAGTAGTCTTAAAAAAATTAATCACTGTGAAATGCTCAAGCATAAGTGGCCCATCTAGGATGCAACCTCTACACCTAAGACTCACAACATAGAACAAGGGGTGAAGAAAACACTAATGCATCTTTCAATTTTCATCAATTAAGTTCTGTCATGCAACAGAGGGCAAGAACACCAAAGGCCACAAATGGCTAAAACGCAGAGAATAAGAGGCAGCAGACTGTGGGTCCAGGGACCACTGCGGAAAGAGTGTAAGAGCCAGGGACCCTTCTCATACAAACCTACAGCAATGGTGTCAGCATGCACAAGACCCATGCAAACTTAGGCAGACAAAAACCCAACACAGAACTATGGAAATGAACAGCAAGCCTCAATCTTAGCCAAAGAATTATTGGCAGCTGATTACCGCTGAGTGAGGAACAGCTAATCATCTTAAATGGAGAGGTCTAGATAGGCTGACTAAACCTGGAGGTTGAACTTGCACTGAGGGACATCTCAGGACACTAAATTTACATAATAGGCCTTAATACAAATGACAGAATGCATGAACTCCAGTGGGGGGTGGAGTGGGGTGGGGACGGGACAGGACGACTATGGGAGGATGACAAAGAAGGGGGAAGGGAGCATAAAGATGATTTTATGTATGAAATACACAAAACTTCAATTAAAAAAAATAATTCATTACTAGATCTTGACTAGTATTTTCCCCATTCATAGCTATGGATAGCTAGAATGAGATACTTTTATGAACTTGCTGCAGTCTTCTAGAGCTAAAAAAATATTCAAGGTTATTAGATGAAAAATAAAAGTATAATTTAAAAATTTAAAAGTACCTCATCACCCATCTGTGGCACAAATGGGCATCTTCGGGGAATTGTATCTGTGATCCATGCGGAAGGCAACCATTCTTCTAATGTCAAACCATTTTCAGTCAGTTCTCCTACAGCCAACCTCTAAGAAAGTTCAAAACATAAAGTAATATTATCATAAAGTACAAGAAAATGTCCTTTGTGTAAAACTTTTATTCTTAAAAGCTAAATCCCAAGCTGGGCATGGTGCGCACACCTTTAACCTCGAGTTGGACTGTAACTTGCTATGGAGACCAGGCTGGCCTCAAACTCACAGAGATCTGGCTGCCTCTGCCTCCTATATGCTGGGATTTAAAGTGTGTGCCACCACACCCAGGTAACTCCCATAGATTTAAAAACAACCACAAGAACAACAAACATGAGCAAGTCTTATGCCCCTGATAAGTTTACTTTTGATGTCACCAAACAAATGACCACATGGCCTTCCTTACAAGCATGGAAAATGGATTAAAAAACCTCAGAAACTTAACATTATTTATAATTAGAGAAACTTTATGCAATTGATTAAACATGTGGTTTAGTGTTTGTGACTAAGAGTTCTAAATTTCATTCTGCTGTGATTTTTTTTTAAAAAGCAGTTCCTACAATGAATTAATAAAAATTTCCTAGAAGTATGCCAGAACATCAAAGACACCACCTACAGAAAACATTTCTACAATTACTTCACAATATACATTTTCCTCTTCTTCCTACTGATCATTCATGGCATTTATCAGTCTTCTCATACTTTGAGGAACATAGGATAAGCAAAAGCCTTTGGTATCTCCTATATGTGAGATAACCAGTTTCATTGGGCAATCTTAGGCAAAAGAACACTACTGTTTGATATATTTTAAAAGGATCACTGAACATAACAGAGTAGAAAAGGGCAACCTGCCGATTTTATAAATCAACTTTTACTGACATACAGCCCACCCATTAGTTTATCTATCTTCTGTGGCTACTTTCAGGATATAATGGTGTAATAGTTGACCCATTCTTTTAGAAAAGAGTCCTCTGGGAGAAAGAGGTAGAAGAAAGATGACAGACTTGAGTAATGTAACTAACTCTTTATGGCTAACCTCAGCATGCAGGCGTTGACCTGGATAACAGAAACAGTCAAGTGCTAAATATGTATCAAAGGCAATCTCATAGTTCTCTGGCAGATTAATTGTTAAAGAAAACAGAAAAAGAATTCAGTATCACTTAGGAAATTTTAGTGTACACAGAAGATGGAGTTGTCATAACTATAATGAGGAGAAGTGAGGTAGAGCAGAGTGGAAGGGTCAATCTGGTAAGTAAGATTTATATTTGCTAGGCCTAAGATACCTTATCAAATCAGATGATGTCCATGTAGTTATACAATTGACAAATGTTATCAGAAAGCCACTGGGTTATGCACCAAGCATATCAGTAAGCTAGACCCTGCTAATTGTTCCTGGCTTAAATATCCTCCCAAAGATCAAGTGTTGAAGGTTTGGCCCCCAGCTGTGGTACTACGGGGATGTGGTACAACTTCTGGGAGATGGCAATACCTAAAAGAAGGCATAAAAACATGCTACAGTGGTGGGAGGGAGGTTGACACCACAAGACATTTGGTTGAAGCACATTTTTGCCACCTAAAATTTAACCATTAAAATGTATTAAGTACTTCTCAAAACTTGTGATTTCAGACTTTTTTATATTGGATGTAGAGTTAACTGGCTCCTTTCCATGGACTCTTAGGAATACTTCTGGGCCCATCTCAAGCCTTCGTCCATATAGGAAGCCTTATCTGAAACCCTAACATAAGATGTAAATTATTACCTCTAAATTAATCTAGCAATTAAATGATGTGGCATTTCTTCTGCAGCTATCTTGGGGCACTGGAACACCTTACTGGTTAAACATGCTATATGCTTATTTTATGTATCACATTACTTTGTAAACTGCGAGTGCTTAATAGTTTATTGACCCTCTGAAGAATTCTTTTAATTAATATTTACTATATCTGACTTATTGTTTGCTTAATTAAAAAAGAACCAGTCATACAAAAAAGTCTCATTTTTCATATATATAGAAATGCATCAGTCGCTTTCATTGCTTCCTAAATGCATCTCATACAATTCCACACATAAGAAGGGAAATACATCTGTGCTTTCTGATTTAACTTGTGAAGAGTAACAGTTTCATCATTCTGTTGTGTTAGATCTAAAAGAGTAACCAAAAGGAATAGTCTATACTACACTTATCTTACTTAAAGTATGACCCATACAGACCCAGCCACAACACTTTCAAACAGAAAAATAGCAGAATTAAAATATTGCAAACAGGAGATTCAACAATGGCGCTGCATGAAGAAATAGCATGTTTAATTTATGGATAACCATGGTACCAGAGAAGACCAGGGAAAGCAAACTGTACTCTTGGGATCAAAGAATTATATTCTGAGTGATCTATCGTTGGAATGAAAATATACCATACTAATCAGATCCATGGCTACATTGTTTTAAAAGCTAATTTGCCTACCACACAAAATAATTGCTCAGTCTATATTTGTCATCACTCATAAAGCAAAAGGAAAAAAAAAAAACTGAAGACAAATATGGCATTCTCATTGGCAAATCTCCAAACAAAAGCAAAGGAGGTAACAAGAATGATTGCTGTGAATCCAAAATAAAGTCATGTATGATTGGTGAGCTGAAATGAATATGAATTCAACTAATGGAAATCAAATAAACACTTAAAAGTATAAGATATATTCTTATACTTTTTGAAGCTCTTTGGGAATAAACAGCCAGAGCATGCTAGTATTTAATTCTACAAATGGTAAGAAACTAATTCTATTTATTTATTTTATTTTAACTTTTATTTTTGAAACAGCGTGTCCCCGTAGCCCCAGCTGGCCTGGATCTCACAGAGATCAGCCTGTCTCTGTCTCCTGAGGGCTGGATAAAAGGCGTGTGCCACTATGCTAGGCATAATATCCTTAATTCTAAGAAAAGGTCAAGCTTTAAAAATTTTTCTATTTACTTACCCAAACATGCCAGGTAACTACAGTATTTTTAAAATTAAAAATTATTTATTTAAAAAAAAATTTATTTCTTCATTTATTTGTGTGTTTGTGGGATACACAAGTGCACTAGTACACATCTGGAGGTAAGAGGACATTTTGCAGGAGTCCCTTCTCACATTCCACTACCTGGGACCAGGGGATCAAATGTCAGGCTGCATGGCAAGCATCCTCACCCACTGAGCCATCTCATCTGCACTTGTATTTTAGACAGCAGAAATCATACTGCTGATCTGAAAACAAAAATTAAATAACTCACACATGCATGCTCTGGTTAGGAATTTCAGCTTTATAAGGAAGCCATATTTTTGCCAATTATTTTCTTTCTACTCTCTCTCCAAATTATCAAGACTCAAGAAGTAACCAAACCAGTATTATTACTTACTCAAAAAAAGTGAAACTTATGTTCAGACACTGTAGTCAATGAAAAATGTGTTACAATTAGTCTACTGAGGCCCAAGATTTGATTTGTACTTGTCTTGTGATCAACTATGACAAATTTTGTTATTTATATCAGGTGATGTTCCTTCCCTAGAGTTTGTTTACTTTTAGCCAAAACAGGGAGGATTGCTAAATGTAAAGAATTATAGATGAACTGCATTTTGTACCATTATTTGGTTTATAAGTGAAACCTCATTGGAATATAAAGAAAAATGTTGTCATGTTTTAAAATTAAACACTCAATATTTAGTAATGTTCTAAGCAAACATTCTTGGGCATTAAACACCTAAACTGGCTATATCTCATGAACGATATCACTTTGTAACTCTCAGTTCTTTTTCGATTACTGTCCGACAATAAACCAACAATATCAGTAAGTGTCTTCAACTGGACTTTTCAAATGTATGCTTTAAGTCACTGACACAAAAGAAACACTAAATTTATAATTTTTAAAATCAACCTTTTGTTTTCTTTCTTTGGGCTTTTTTTTCTTTGGTGATGCTGGTCCATCTTTTTCTTCATTTGCTTTTTTTCTTTCCTTTTTAATATGTTTTTGCTTCTGATTTTCAGATTCTTCTTCGTCATCTGAACTGCTTTCTGCTTTCTTGGTTTTATGCTTAGGAACTTTCTTTGGTGGCTGCAAATTAATTCCAGCATCTGCTGTCCAGTCAGAATAATCACTGGAGTAGTCACTAGAAGAGAATAGATTTAAACATAAATAAATAGGATAGTTTTAAGATCTTGTTTTATAGAACAGTTAAGAAATTTCATGATAAAGAGGAACAACAGAATAGTATATAATGAATAAACTAAAAGTTATTTCCTTGATGTTCAACTCCTATCTTCGAAAGTTTCTTAACCCTTGTTAAGCTTAAGTAATTTAAAAATTTTTATTTTATGTGTATCAGTATTTTGCCTGCATGCATCTAAGTACACCCATGTGATGCAGGGCTTACGGAGGCCAGAAAAGGGAGTTAGGTCCCCTGAAACTAGAGTTATGGACAATTGTTAGCTGCCATGTGGCGAGAACCTAGGTCTTCTGCAAGAGTAGTCAGTGCTCTTAACCACTGAGCCATGTCTGAGCAGTTTAACTAATGTATGAACTAACTAACCAACTAACTATATATTTTTAAAAGTCACAGCTTTTCATAAAAAACTAAATTTAAGAGACTTTTGTAGTTTTAAGAAGGATAATGATTTCTGAGTTCTACATATGTCAATAATATTGTTTGGCATGTAAGATATAAGGAATGTGGAATCACCTTCTTGAGTTCAAGGAATAGAGCCCTGGAACATACAATAGCAGGTATCAACAATTAGGAAACACAGGGATTTCCTTTTGAGGGGAGCTTAGAATTCTTTTTTGTTTTATGTAGTGCCATTTCTTTACATTTATCTTCACAGACATATTACTTGCTGTATTTTAGAACATGAATATTTCCTTATTTTGCAAAGGTTTATAAATATACAACACTTTAACAGAATCTATATCATGTTAAAATCTATATTCATACAACATTAAACTGTTAGCTTTGTGGTGTATGACCTCACAGGTCCAATATTAATTACTAAGCTAACACTCAGGAAAAGAACAGTTTTTTTCTGTAGTTTTATTCCATTATCACCTCTCTGCAGTCCCAAATGTTTTTAAATTTACCTGACAATTCCTGGGAGTAATCATTCCAGATCAGAATCAAATGACAAAATGTTTTCTCATATGATTTGACTTTTAAGAACTTAAATGATTTCATGAACTGGAGAGATGGCTCATTGGTTAAGAGCACTGGTTGCTCTTGCAGAGGACTGGGGTTCAGTTCCCAGCACCCACATAGAGGTTAACAACCACCTGTAACTCCAGTTCTGGCCTCTGCATGCATTGCACGCACACGCGCACGCACACACGTAAAATAAAAAAAATACCCAAAATGTTTTCATGTGTTCCAGAGATGGCTTCAGTGGCTAAGACTACTTGCTGCTCTTATGAATGAGCCTGGTTCAGTTCCCGGCATTCACACAGTGGCACATAACTGTCTGCCACTCCAGTTCTAAGGGATCTGATACCATACCTTTTTCTGGTCTGTGTGCAACCAGTATGCCAAATGGTACATATATGAAAGGCAGGTACCAGTCTCTGGAATATACAGTTCTTATAAAAGATCTAATGCCAGCATAAATTTGAACTACAGGGGCTGGAGAGATGGCTCAGCAGTTAAGAACACTGACTGTTCTTGCAGAAGACCCAGGTTCGAATACGGCAGCTAACAACTGTCCATAACTCCAATTCCAGGGGATCCGACAGTCTCTTCTGTCCTCTGTGGGCATTGCATGACATGGGTGCACTTACCTACATGCAGGCAATACAGGCATATACATAAAATAAAAATAATAAAAATAATAAATATTCTGTTTCGACTGACTGCTGAGCCAAAAGACAACGAACATTTTTCCTTTACTGTCCTGTTTCAGAAACAAGGGACTACTAGATATTAACCATAGAACTTGTACATCATTATCAAGAATCACTCTTGTGGGAGTGGGAAAGCCCTTGGTCACTGAACTGATTAGAGTCTCATAGAATTCTTAGGGCTTCCACTTAATACTTCATTTGGCACTTCTATTTTAGGAGTCATAGAAGTTGGGAAATAGTATAAGGAATGATACATAATTGCCTCCCTCTGAAAGGGTAAATTCCCATTAGTTATCAAAATTTTGCAATGTTGGGGGCTGAAGAGATGGCTCAGCAGTTAAGAACAGTTTTGTTTTTTTTTCAGAAGACCTGGGTTCGAATCCCAGCACCCACATGGCTGCTAACAACTGACCATAACTCCAGTTCCAGGGGATCCGACAGCCTCTTCCAACCTCCACAAGCACTGCACGACACAGGTGCACTTACCTACATGCAGGCAATACATGCATACACCCAGCACTCAGGAGGCAGAGGCAGGAGGATCTCTGTGAGTTCCAAGCCATCCTGGTCTACATAATGAGTTCCAGGTCAGCTGGGACTACAGGGAGACCTTGTCTCAAAAAGACAAAAAAAGAAAAGGTTGCAGTGTCAGCTAAGACTAGCAGGCGTCTTCTGGCCTCTGCATGCATAGAAATGAGAAGCATCAATAAAAAGAGCTGAAGGGCTTCTTCGTTGCATGGTGAAAAGGTATGAGAACAGAAAATGCAAATATTGTTGGCAATAAGTATGAATTACTCCATAAATTCTGCCATGAGAGATCTAATTCAACAGGATCTCATTAATTTCATTAAACATTACTCATAATCAGTAGTAAACTACTTTATAATTCCACACTATAAGTAACAACATTCAGTAGTACAGTAACAAGTAGGTAGATATCATAGTTAGCTTCAACTGTCAACCTGATATAGTTTAGAGTCACCTGAGGGTTCTTAATGGAGAGACTGCCCAGATAACATAGGCCTGTAGTCCTCTCTGTGAGCAGATTATTGATCAATATAGGAGGGCCCAGCCCACTGAGGGTGGTATTATCCTTGGACAGGTGATCCTTGGCTGAATAAGAAAGCTAGGTAAGGAGGCTGGAGAGGTGATCAGTGGTTAAGAGAACTGGTTTGCTCTTGCAGAAGACCTGGGTACAGTTTCCAGCATCCACATGGCAGATACCAACCATTCACATAACTCCAATTTCAGGTGATTTGACGCCCTTTTCTGGCATCCATTAGCATTGCATGCACATGGTATATTGACATACATGTAGGCAAAGCACTCTTACATGCAAATTTTTTTTTCAAAAATCAGGGAAGAAAGCTAGGTGAGCAAGACCTAGTAACATTCCACAAGGCTCTGCCTTAGCTCCTGCTTCATTTCCCACCTGACTTCCTCTGTACTTGAAGATGACTTGGAGGTATAAGCTGAAATAAACCTTTTCTTCCCCAACTGATTTGGTCAAGGTGTTTTAGCACAGCAGAACAAAGCAAACTTCAACAGTGGATAAGTTGAAAACATTATACAAATCTATCTATAATTATTTATAAAGAAATGTCAATTAAAAAATCTAAATTTTGGTAGGAAAAGACTATCTGAAGAAGTTTACACCCTAGATTTTGAAATGTGTTGCTAATGGGGAGGGGGGGTGCACGACAGGACTGATGAACAGATGGGGAAATGGATGGATGGGTGGAGAGAGAGAGAGAGAGAGAGAGAGAGAGAGAGAGAGAGAGAGAGAGAGACTGACTCCATGGATACTTTACAGAACATTTGGAGAAGCAAACCCTCCTTTGATTACCTAGAACTGCCATCACTGTGCCATGCTCTCTCTTCTTCTTCAGATGTTCCACCACTGACAGCAGCTACTTCACCTTCCTAAGGTAATGAAGACACAAGACATTGCATTTGTAACACAACATCCAATGATGTAACATTCAATATTATTAGGATATTTAAAACTTGAGTGACTAGCTAAAACACCTTTATGTTTTTATTCAAAGAAGCAAGAAATTGCTGGGGTGTCACGGAGCACAACTTTAATCCCAGTACTCTGGAGGCAGAGGCAGGAGGATCTCTGTGAGATGGAGGCTGGCCTGGTCAACTTCCAGGCCAGCTGGGGTGACAGGGACACCCTGTCTCAACAACAAACAAACCCACCCAAAATAAACAACAAAAACCCACAAAAAATTGAGTAACAAATGTTCTTAATGGTATAATATCTGCTACCACTGTTACTAGAGCATCTCTCAGGTGATTACCACTGGGAACTGAACACAGAGCACTGCATATGATAGGCAAGCACTCTGCCACCCAACTGCTTCCACAGCCTTTTGGTTTTCTTTTCTTTTTTGGGGGGGGAGGGGGAACAGGGTCTCCCTGTAGCTCCAGCTGTCCTGGAACTCACTATGTAGACCAGGCTGGCCTAGAACTCACAGAGATCCGCCTGCCTCTGCCTCCCGAGTGCTGGGATTAAAGGCTTGCACCACCACGCCCACCAGCCTTTTGGTTTTCTAAGAGAGGATTTCATGTAGACCAGGTTGGCCTCAAATTGGTCATTCTCCTGCCTCTGTATCCCAAGTGCTAAAATTATAGGATTATGCTAACACAATTAGCTTCGTTTTAAAGTACACATCTACTAAATTGGCTGACATCAAATTCCATAGCTAACATTTGAAACTACTTTATACGTCTGTTGTTTTTGACCAGGTCTCCCTAGTCTCAGCCTGCCTAGAAGTCACTAGGTGGACCAGACTGGCCTCATCTCACAGAGATCCACCTGCTTCTGTCTCCTGGAATTAAAGGCACTGACATTTGTCTTATAGGCATTATTTTTTTTTTTTTTTTTTTTTTTTTTTTTTTTAATACCACGTTCTGTAGATGCTTTCAGAATTTTAAGTTTGGTACCCTAGTATTTTGCTTATTATTAAAGTAACTTTACCATACAAATGGTATTATATCTCTAACCTTATAGAAATGAGAGATAATTGAAAAACTAACCAGTTCATCCTTAGAAATATTCATGACTCAGAGAACACTATGGGTGAAAATATTTTCATCATAAGCTGTGTTTCTTCATTATAAAATCTTATTCAATGTCTTTACTCAAACTTTATATAGCAATAACAATATCCTCACAGCTAGTAAACTTTAGTGCCCAAATTTTGTGTTTATCAGCTCATTTAGTGTTAGTAAGGATTAGAAGAAGTTAAGTCAATATAAGAAATAAAAGTTTAAAGAAGGAAGTTGTTTGAGGCAACACAACTAATAAGTAAAAGGTTTAATTGGACCCAGGCTATTTTATCTCAAAGCTCTGACAATTTTCAATAAGCATAGTTTGGTTTTACCAATTACTGGGTATATTCAAACAATTCTTCCAGAGAATAATGAGATATACTTTTTACAATTCAAGCAAAATAGCATATTTTTGGAGAACAGTTTTCCCATTTTGGTGTCTTAGTGAAGAATGTGAATTATCTAACTATTCCAAAGAGTTTAGAAAACGAACTGAAATTGATGAATGGCAGTTATTTCGTGTTACTTCTCTAATAAGAGAGGCAATTATTAGAATTGCTTCTAATCTCTAAATTGAAAACATAAAAGGACAAAATATTTCAATAAAGAAGTCAGGATTCTTCCTGTTAATTATTATGCTGTATTTATTTTATTCCTAAAAGTGTTCCTCTAAAAACTTACCCAACTACTCTAAAAGGGTACTAAATTTTACTGAAATTTTCATGTAATAGATGTAATCTTCAAAACACACAAGTTCCTAATAAACTGAACATTTAAGACATTTTATAAAAATGTCATATTTAAAAAGAACCATACTATTAGCCTCTAAAAATCCAAAAATTTCATAAGGCAAATAATTAGCCTACATATATTTTATATTCTGTATGTAATATAAATAATCACACCAAGTGGGAAAGGTGGCACAAAGCTGCTACTCAGGAGGCTGAGGTGGGAGATCACGTGAGCTCAGAAGGCTGAGAGCAGCCTGGGCAACACAGCAAGACACTGATTCAATACAACACACACAAAAAAACAAGCACCTCCCCCAAATCTCAAAGTCAGCTTTACATAATTTATAATTTTCTCTTTTTGCCAGAATAAACACCTCATTCTGACCAAGCTTTACCAGTACTCAAAGCCACTGCATACTAACTTCTAAATTTCTTAGGTTCATATTCACTGAGTAAAACGAAGAGGTAATTATTGTGTCAAGCATTATAAAGAAACTTGTTCTTCCTAGCAGACCCTGTAGAATTAGAAGGAAGCAACTAACTCTCTAGATTTATAGAAGGCATGACTGTGGGAGGCATATTGAAGTATGAGTGAAAAATAACCACAAGAAAAGGGAAGGAAAATTAAACCTTGGAATTATATCAGCCTTTTCCTTATAAAGGAGAAAATCTGCTTCCAGAGACAGAGACTAAACAGGTGAGATTTCCTCTTTATGTGGAAAATTCTCCATAATAGCAGATTCATTCTAGCTAATATGCTAAGAGCTCTTCGGCCTGTCTCCCAAGAATCTTCCTTATTAGTCAAAAATCTAGTCTGTAACAAAACAGAAAAGATAAAAAATACAGTCTGGAAAATTCACAGGATAAAATGGAATTTTTTTCCTAACTTTTAACTTTAAAACTTGTTTCTGAGATAGGGTCAAAGTACTGCTAAAGACTGGACTTAAGTGCTTCCTATCTCAGTCTCCTATATGCTGGGACTACAGAGAAATGGCTGGTGCCCTTAGAAATCAATTTCAATTATGCTTTAGGGTAATCTCAGATACTCAAGACATTCTTAGATATGCTCAATAGCACAAAACAGAATATGGCTTCAAAAGAGACTAGCAGTCAGTGCATGAGCTGAACTTGTCTCTCAAAATTAAAATACAGGAAGTAGGAGAGGAAAGAAGATGGGTTTTGAGTAGTGAATAAGATGGTTAGTAACTGTTGATTGCCTTTGCTGAAAATAAATTATGACTCCAGAGACAGAATTTGTAGAAATATTTATGCATGAATAACAGTAGACAGCTAGAGTAAAAAAGCTATAAATGGATACTAACTAACCATATTCTGAATTACCCATTATTTTAATCTGTTACTATACCAGAGCACCATGGTGCCAATTTGAAGGATCAGCTCTAATGTCAAAGAAACGTATTTAATCCCTGATCTACCATTAAGTTACACAGATGTATATTCTAAACATCTCTGAACTTTAGAACCCTTACATATGAAATTAGAATAAGAGAACTGAAGGTATTTAATCCACATGAATTTGTTTTGTGAAGGAGATTTTGAATACATGTCATGCCTGGAAGCAGGTCTTTAGCTTAGAGCTACAATGCCATATTTTAGTTACATATATATCAATGAATGCAAAGAATGAAAATCATATTAAAAAAATAAGAGAATTTGTGAATGTGCTATGATCTTACATCTGAAGAACTAGTGCCATTTTCTATCTCCTCCAAGGACCTAGGAGTTTCTTCCAGTGCAGATCTTGTACGATAATTGTGTTGATTTGCCTGCTGCTTTTTGGAATCCCCAAGATCCAGAAAATGTTCATGAGCATGATTCTAGAAAAAATACAATAAAATTTAATCATAATAGGCTGAAAGGAATTGGATTTCATATTTAAAAGTATTAAATTATTGAACATTCACATTAAAAAAAAAAATCACTGAAACAGACAAGGTACCAACTGAAATCTAGGTGATTAGGTAATAATCATGTTATATCTACATGTATTATGACATGTAGAGGCAAACTAGAAACCAAGATGGTCATCATCCTGCCACAATCAAGTTACCACCTCAGGTGGCCAGCTATCTTTCTGATGAAGACAAATCTCCAAAAGTCTTCTGCAGATTAATACAACAATCCACAAAAACTTAAAGCAACTTTGAAAATTAAAGTGTTATATTCATAAAGTACAAGGAACTGTCAAAGAAAAACCAGCTAATTATGAAAAAGAATTGATCAAGGATCCTTATAATAAAAACAAAACAAAACCAAAAAACCCATTAGGGGCTAGAGAAATGGCTTAGCAGTTAAGAGCACTGGCTGTTCTTGCCAAGGACCAGGGTTTGATTCCCAGCACCCACATGGTGGCTAATAATCATCTGTAACTCCAGTTCCAGGGAATCCAATGATCTATCTCTTCTGATTTCCGTAGGCACTGCATGACAAGGGTGCACTTACATTCATGCAGGCAATATAGTCATACACATTAAAACAAAAACAAAAAAACACCACATTGGGACAGGGGAAACAGGTAAAATGACATCAGGCTGAACAATGAAACTGCAATGTGTATTGGTGAGCTAGAAGATGGAGGAGAGGTGAATCACTACTCAAAGCTTCAAATAAAAGCAAATTTAACTGGCACACATGTCTGTAAATGCAGCACTTGGGAGGCTAAGACAGAAAAATCGTGAGTCGAATCCCTGTCTCAAAACAAAATGAGAAGCACCCAAAACGAAACCAAAAAATTTTCCTTCTAAAGGTTTCAGAGCTGAGTTGAATAAAATGAAAAAAAAACTGCAGAACACAGAAAGAAAACGGGAGTACTAAGGATTATTCTATAAAACAATGAGCTTCACATCAGTCAGTAAGAATGAATATTAGACTGGTTGACACAAAGTAACTTTGAACCTAAAACTACATCCTCACTGCTGAAAGTGAAATAAACGTTACAAACAAACACAATATTTACTCTGCAAAGATCTTTTCTAAAAGGATTACTGAAGAGTTTCATAATTTCCTAAGAATTTAATACATCTTATTCCACTCATTTGATGGAACTACTCAAATCCGTGTCATTTAAAATTACTATGTTCTATACTTTGTAATGTTTTATCCAAAATCTGGTACTTGTGGTTAAGAAAAATCCAAAAATAAAGAAAACAAGCATTTTTAAATGTCTTTCACTTTTGCTTTTCTTTGAGACAGGGTCTCACACCAGAACCCATGCTGGCCAAAAGCTTGCTTCAGCCTACTGAGTGCTATGATTACAGGTGTCAGCCACTATACTATGCCTGGTCATTTTAAATGTGTTGATGAATAGTGCAGTGAACAAGAAACCTGGTTGTCAACACTTTTTTTTTCCTTGTCTTCAACAATAAAATAAAATTTACTTAACTGGGGCACCATATGATGTTTTGGCCAATAGGAAACCTGGCATAATGTTATTCAACAATATCGAAAAGCCTTCCACAAAATAACCGTAAATGCCCTTTCCTCTTTTGACTGATCTTTAATCCTATAACCTTAACTGAAGAGTCTGACAATCTTCAGGTATGTGGTCAATTTTGGAGGACCAGGACAAGAAATATATCTTCATTCCTTAACCATTTCAATCCTGGATCACAAAGGCTTCCTAAAGATTTTTTAAAATTCCATTTAATTATTTATGTGTTTGTGAGTGCACATATGCTATAGTACATGTATATTAGGTCAAAGGATAACTTTGTGAAGTCAGTTATCTATTTCCACCATGTGGGTCCCTGGGATCACACTCAGGTCCTCAGGATTGGGAATATTTTCAACTTCTTTAAGGAACTGTGAACTGATCAGAAACCAGTATTTTTCCTTCTTTGTTTAGTGTCGGGAGCCATGCTTGCCAAAAGCATTGGAAATTAGGAGAGTGTCACTTTAAGAGCTTCTGAGCTCTCTGCTTCAGCGGTCAGAGCTGACAGGCTGTACCTGGATGATAAATCAGGACTTCTAGAAAGTTAGTTTCAGTTCAGCCTTCGTGCTGTCTCTCCTTTTGTTTATAGTAACACTTTCACTTCTGTTGTGGAGATGCACCTAGGTTACCCAAACTCCGGATCGGATAAAAAGGACCTGTGGGACCCCTCAGTAGATTTCTTCCTCATTTTTCCTTCTAGAGAGCGCTCTCCTCTCTGTACCTACTATCCCTTTAATAAATTTCTCACATAACTTCAGACTTATGCCTGAGTGTCTCTTTTGTTGAAGACCCAAGCCTGGTGGGCTTGGGGGGCGTTCGACAAGTGGCGCCCAACGTGGGGCTCAAAGACCCCCGGCACCAGGCTGTCTGAATAATTTTTTGAGGAAAAGTGTTTTTTGGGCAAGTATGCTGGTGTTGGGTAAGTATGACTTTTTCCCTTCTTCCCTGCAGCATATTTATCATAGTAATAGGTTGCACATTGCAGGGTGTGCTTTACAGGCTCGTAATATGGGATTTTTAGATATTAAAGTAGGGGACAGAGTCAGGGAAAACGTAACGGAGTCTCAGATGGGAGAAGCAGTTTCACTTGCCTTCTGGGCTGCTTGGACATTTGGTAGAGTGTGTGCTAAATGCTGTCCGAGGAAAATTGCTTCCAAGCCAGCCTTTTCATACAGCTAGAATGACAATTAATCTTCATGAGCAAGTCTGCAGAGTTTTTTATTCAGACTTTCCTCCTCCTTACCAGGTTCCCGGCATTCAGAGTTCAGTGAGAAAGCAGACTCAGACGGCTAACTTTAAATTCAGGCGTAGGAAGCCCGCCGTCTCCTGCTTGCAGTTTTAAATTAATGCTGTAAATGTAGTTTAGGGCTGAAAATGTGAGAAGCTGACTCAGGGCAGAAACTGGTCCTTTCTGTTCAGACTCATGCTAGTTCTCACAAACTTCTGTTCTCAAGAATTTTCCGGGTTCAGACTGACCCTCTGACACCGTGAAAGGAACTGAGAACAGCTTGCATGTTTTAGTGCCTTGGCATGCAAGGATTTTTCTTCGGCTGAAAAAGGCTTCCACCTCAGGGGTCAGTCTCCACGGGTCCCTAAAAAGGGTGACCCAACCCAGATTAATCGTATGAGACAACCTGTGGATACGGACGTAGGAATATAATTCCGCTGTGATTGATCTAATGGGAGTGAGGAACAGTATGAGGGCTGTTCAGGATGCTGACCGGGGCCGTCCGCAGCGATGCTTTGGGACATAAAACTGGTGGGCCCACGTGATGTCGACACTGTGCCTTTGCAGATCTGCGTTGGGTGCCATTCCCAACATGTTTTATTGCAATTTGATTTGATGGTACCATTTACAATTTCCCTCAGGTTGAGCCTGGCATGGCTCGGGATGAATGATGTATGAGGAAAATGGCAGTTTTTGGAACTTGTTTTTCTGTGTTCTTTCCTGACAGCACAGGTCAGGTAGCTCAGGTATGTGAGGTGGCATCCTGAGCACTCTGAGCAAGTAATTCATAGCCGAGATTGCTTGTGAGGAGAACTTTACGTAGGTGGCTTGTGGCAGAGGCCGCTTGCGCTATGTCTTGGCGCTTTCTACATGTAGCTCATGTAAGGGGCTGAGCCTTTCTTGGTGCTGGTGCTTGGCTTTCCTTGGCTGGTATGTAGCTGCTTGATACTATTGTGTGAACTGTAAAAATTACAAATTTGGCTTACTGATATCAGTCATAAAATTTCCATAGATATGTTTGTTCTAAATTACAAAGTTGTTTGTTTTTCTCCATGGGTGCTTTGTTTGATGCTTATGTTTCTGTGTGTTACCTGGTTACTTGAGGTACATGTTGATGTATAACAGACAGTTACATGTTCTTTAGAACCTGGGTTTGGGGGTTGCGAATGTTTATGGTTTCCTGGATACTCAACCGTTGGTTCCCTAGTTTCCTTGACTATTGTATATGTTTCTGGCATCCTTGGCTACCTGTTCCTAGGGGATGTCCATCTTTCCTTTGTTGAGTGTTGCCATGGAAACCTGTATAGTATATGAACATGTATTTTTACTTACAGATCAGTCTGTTTCCAGACCTGGCCGTGCACATGTCCGCGACACCTACATTTTGCCTTAGCACTGGTTTATTAACTGTTGCTTGTATTAACTTTTCCTTTTAGGTATTTTCTTTTATGTAGACACTTCTTCATTACCACAAATATGGGACAAGGTAACAGTCGTCAGCTGTTTATTTCCATGCTTAAACATATGCTTAAGGACAGAGGTGCGAAAGTGAGCTCGCAAAAGTTGAATGACTTTCTGGAATTTACCGAACAGGTTTGCCCTTGGTTTCCTGAACAAGGCTCTTTGAATATCGATGTTTGGCAAAACTGGGAAAAGAATTGCAGGATTTTTATGACACTGAAGGCTCTCTGAAGGTTCCCATCGATGCCTTCAGTCTTTGGACGCTCATTCGGGATTCCTTGGATTCTAGATCTGAAAAAGGAAACCTCGTTGACAAGGGCGCGTTAACTTGTATTAATCAGTTTTCTGCTCCTTCTGCTCCTCCAGGTTGTGACACAGGAGAGTCTAATGAGGAATGTAATTTATCTGAACAGGTTTCTGCTTTGCACTTACAAGAAATTTTCCTTCCTCTAGAACACAGTGCTCTAGAACACAGCAGCAGCCTGAAAAGGATTCTCAGGTAACACGTATACCTATTGCAGGTTCTTCTTCTCATGCTATAGGAGTATGCCCTCCTCAGATGCGTAAAAATTCTGCTGTGAGTTCTTCACCTTTAATGTCACCATTACAAACAAGTCTGCAGCATGCAGCTACTGCTGGAGAGGATGTGTCCGAGTTTCATGCCTTTCCAGTTATGGAACGTGATGACAGCCAGGGTAATAGAGTCAGGACACATATTCTATTTCCATTTAAATCTCTGAAAGAGCTTAAATCTGCCTGTGCACAATATGGGCCTACAGCTCCTTTTACTCAGGCTGTGCTAGAATCTATGACTACTGAAGCTTTAGCTCCTAATGATTGGAAGCAAATAGCCAGGTCAATATAGGGAGACAGACCAACAAATAAACTTCCCTATTGCTGTTTATGCCCAAACCGGTGCTGCAGCAAAAAAGGCCTGGAATAAGCTGCCAACAGCTAGACGGCAAACTGAAGACTTGGCTAAGATCAGGCAGGGTCCTGAGGAATTACATCAGGATTTTGTGTCTAGGCTGTTAACAGCTAAGTGCTGCAGCAAAAAAGGCCTGGAATAAGCTGCCAACAGCTGGACGGCAAACTGAAGACTTAGCTAAGATCAGGCAGGGTCCCGAGGAATTATATCAGGATTTGGTATCTAGACTCTGCAAAACAAATCTATGAAGGATGTGTTATTCCAACAGCAAGATAAGAAAAGATGTTTTAACTGTGGCCAGCCTGGACATTTTCAGAGGCAATGCCCTCGTGGTAATGTTACGTACAACAAAGGGAAAGGCCCTCCTGGGTGCTCATATGGCAAGGTTAGGATGGTACAAAACAGACCTCATTACGTCTTTGCTACTAAACACACTCCCATTGCTGTTATATGGCAGGATGGTCCATTATTGTGGATACACTTGCCTGTCTCCCCTGCTAAAGTCTTACTTCCATACTTTGAAGCCATATCTACTTTGACTCAGCTCATCAGGTCTGAATCCATTAAATATTTTGGGCAGGAACCTGCGGTCTAAATCCATTAAATATTTTGGACAGGAATCTGCTAAACTCATAGTGCCTTTTAGTAAATCTCAGGTGGATTGGTTGTTTCACACTTCTGAGGCCTGGGGAATTTCCCTAGCTAATTATCCAGGTTCTATTCATAATCATTATCCTAAGCATAGGCTTTTGCAGTTTTGTCAAACTACTGATCTTATATTTCCTAAAGTTACAAGCTCAGTTCCCTTGCCACATGCCTTATTGATTTTCACAGATGGCTCTTCCAATGGAAGTGCCTCCTATGTGCTGATGGGAACACCGTAGTGGTTCATACCTCTCAGTCCTCAGCACAGGTTGCTGAACTTCATGCTGTGGCTTTAGTTTTTCAAAGATTTCCAGATCAAGAGTTTAACCTTTATACTGATAGTTTTTATGTATATTCTGCCTTATGTGTATTGGAAACTGTTCCTGTTATAAAAACTTCTAACAGCATAGTACATGAATTATTCACTCAAATACAGTCTTCTATTAATGCCAGGACAAAGAAATTCTTTGCGGCTCATATTCGAGCACATACTGGTCTACCTGGACCCCTCGCTAAAGGGAATAATTTGACTGATCATCATACTAAACTTGTAGCCTTTTCAGATGTGGAGCTTGCTCAGCAAGCCCATGCTAAACATCATCAAAATAGTAATAGTTTGTGGCTGCAATTTGGTATCTCGCAAGAAGCTGCTCGGGATATTGTTCACTGCTGTCCTCAATGTCCTACTGTTTCTCAAGTCCCACATGTAGGGATTAACCCTCGTGGGCTTATTCCTAATCAATTATGGCAGATGGATGTTACTCACATTCCTGGATTTGGATGGCTAAAATATGTTCATGTTACTATAGATGCCTTTTCTGGTTTTCTCTTTGCCTCTGCTCTTACTGGTGAAAGGACTAAACACGTCATCACTCACTGCATTCGTTGCTTTTCAGCACTTGGAACTCCCAACATCTTGAAAACTGATAATGGTTCTGGGTATACTTCTCACTCATTTCAGGATTTTTGTGTACAATTTGCTATCCAACATAAAACAGGAATTCCATATAATCCACAAGGTCAGGGCATTATTGAACGTGCTCATGGTACTCTCAAGTTACAATTGGAAAAGATTAAACATAGTTAACTGTATGCCCAGTCACCACAAAATTTATTAAATCACGCTTTGTTTTAAATTTCTTGACCTTGGATGCTCACGGTCGCTCTGCAGCTGATAGAATGTGGCATCCTTCTTCTTCTACTGATTATGCCCGTGTCAGATGGAAGGATCCTTGTACGGGACTCTGGCATGGACCAGATCCTGTCCTCATTTTGGGGAGAGGGCATGTTTGTGTTTTTCCACAGGATGCTGACAATGCACGTTGGGTACCTGAACGCCTCGTTCGCTTGGCTGAATCTCCGGCCTCCTTACCACCTGTGTCATCGCGTTGCACCGACTGATGTCATCGTCCTGCTCTTTTATGCCTGACCGTTTGAACTGTTTCCACCGCCTGGCGCCCACCGTTCCACGTCTCTGGACTTTGGCTATGATGCATCCCTGCCCTATTTGTCTGCTTGTGTATCCCACATGCTTTGTGCACCATTGTTATGCTCTTGTGTGTGATCCTTCTTCCCTTCTGTCCTCCCTTTGGCCCCTTGGGCTATGGGGTCCTTTTTATTCATTTGGAAGGGGGACTTAGGCTCTGCCTAACCTCCCATTGAGGTAGAGAATGCACCCTAACCTCCCGTTGAGGTAGGTAGCAAATTCGAAATCAAGACACCAAATCCAAAAGTTACAATTTAAATGCTACATGATTTGGCCATATGTCAGTTCCAGACTCAGGTCCTGCAGTTCAATTTCTTTCTCCGTGACACTGTGCCTCAGTGGCATTTATTTCCCATTACTTCCCCAAGGCCGTGGCCATTCACTGGGAGCTTTCAGGAGGCCGGTTAGTCAGAGATGGGTAAGATTCTCTCAGAGGAAAGCAGGATGCCAGCCGCCCCCAACGGCTTTCACTCTGGAAGAGGACAACCTAAGACAGGCATGGTCGTTCCATCCCAAGTCTTGGCATGTACTTCATCTTTAAAAAATATAAAAAGAAAGGGGGATATGTCAGGAGCCATGCTTGCCATAAGCATTGGAAATTAGGAGAGTGTCACTTTAAGAGCTTCTGAGCTCTCTGCTTCAGCGGTCAGAGCTGACAGGCTGTACCTGGATGATAAATCAAGTCTTCTAGAAAGTTAGTTTCAGTTCAGCCTTCGTGCTGTCTCTCCTTTTGTTTATAGTAACACTTTCACTTCTGTTGTGGAGATGCACCTAGGTTACCCAAACTCCAGATCGGATAAAAAGGACCTGTGGGACCCCTCAGTAGATTTCTTCCTCATTTTTCCTTCTAGAGAGCGCTCTCCTCTCTGTACCTACTATCCCTTTAATAAATTTCTCACATAACTTCAGACTTATGCCTGAGTGTCTTTTGTTGAAGACCCAAGCCTGGTGGGCTTGGGGGGAGTTTGACAGTTTAGCACATTGCTCAATGGTTTGCTTAAAAAGCTGTTTCCTACAGACTTCAACTTAAGAGTCTACGGCTCTGAAACTTTAAAGCTAAGATGGAAAAGGGGAGAATCCACATTATACTAGAGAAGGATGGCAAGGGAGGCCAAAGGGACAAAATGGGTAGGGATAATCTACTCATCTTGAGAAAGTAAGAGCTATTATTTTTAGCAGTATTAACAGCCTTGATTATCAACAATAACAAGTACTTGACTGGAAAGAAATAAACAGAAAATAAATAAATATAGTTCAATCAACATAATGCATACATAAGACCTGGCATTTGGGGAAAAGGTATGCTAGAAGGCAGGAAATGCTGAAATACAATTTTAATCGGTAAACAATAGATAATTCACACAGATAATCAGAAGCTATAGCAATTTTAAAATTTTTTCATGAATATTAACTTTTTTTCTTGGTCTTTTTGAGACAGAGTCTCCCTGTGGCCCCAGCTGTCCTGGAACTCACTATGTAGACCAGGCTGGCCTTGAACTCAGAGATCCGCCTGCCTCTGCCTCGTGAGCGCTGGGATTACAGGTGTTCGCCAAGAGCCATAAAAGTCATACTCTCAAAATGTTAAACATCAAATTAATGTTTACCTTTGAGATGGTAAGGATTTTATTCTCTTTTGCAACAGTTAAGTGCTTCCTTTTCTCCTCTGACCTGTAAGTCTTTACTTCTTCTTCTCCCTTTGCAGTTCTCCATTCTTCTTGTCGACTAAAACACAGTATTAAAAGCCGGACACATTAATAGACAATTTTACAGCCCATTTCCCCCTAAAAGGAATGTTAGGTATTAAGATAACAATTATTGTCCTGAGATTTTCCCACCAGATAGAACACATGGTAAAGATTCCCAAATTTAAAGTATTAGGCTGGGGCTGGAGAGATGGCTCAGTGGTTAAGAACACTGACTGTTCTTGCAGAAGACCCAGGTTCGAATCCCAGCATCCAAATGGCAGCTAGCAACTGTCTGTAACTCCAGTCCTGGGGCATCCCACAACCTCTTCTGTCCTCTGCAGGCATTGCACGACACAGGTACACTTACCTACATGCAGGCAATAAATGCATACACATAAAATAAAAATATATAAAATATTGTTTTTAAAAAAGTAGTAGGCTGAAGACAGCTAGCACTAGATGGCTGGAAACTAGAAGAATTTTTTTTGTTTTCTTCTTTCCTGTTTCTGGGGCTGGAGAGATGGCTCAGCAGTTAAGAGCACTGACTGCTCTTGCAGAGGACCAGGTTCAGTTGCCAGCACCAACATGGTAGTTAAAAACCACCTATAACTCCAATTACAGGGGATCCAATTCCTTCTTCTGACTGCCACAGGGTGCACAAAAATCACTCATACAAATAAAATAATTTTTTTTTTTTCCTTTTTCTGCTGTGGTAAATGTAAATCAAATCAAGTACTAGTTTCTAAGAAGAGTTGTATCAAGACAACTGCTTTAAGATATAGGATATGCCCTGTGCTATATTAAAGTTGAACCGGCAACTCCTAGAGCACACATTTCTTCCAGTAGCACAGGTCAAGCTCTACTACTCAAAAAACCTGCTTTATTACAGACAGCAAGGTGAAACTGAACGTTAGAAAAAAATTATGGAGTATTAATTTTGAATTTTAAGTTCATGAAACCCAACTCACAGATCTAGAGATTTATATTTTTACTTTAACTTGAAAGCTTTGAGTTGCAAGGGAATTTTATCTTTGAGCTTTAATTTTTCCCAAGAGATTTCATAATTGGAAGGGAGCTAATACAATACTCTTGCAAAACTACAGTACAGTATCAAAACCATGATGCTGACATTGATATAAACCCCTGGTCTTCAAACTTCTCCAGTGTTATTGCTACTTATCTATGTATATCCAATGCAAATTCATCCTGTGTAGTTTTGTATATTATTACACCAACCAAGAACAGTGCATTTCCATCAGCACAAAGGTGTCTTGTTTCGCCCTTTTACTATCACATCAACTTCTTTCGTGAACCTCATCTCTCCCTCCTCCCAATTCCAGTCACTAATTTGTTCTCTATCCCTCTAACATTTATCATTTCAAACTTTCCATAAATGGAATCCAAAAGCATACAACTTCAGGATTATTTTCATTAGGCCTCAGTCCCTCAAGATTTATCTAAGTTACTCCTCATTAGAGTTGGATATACCACAATTTGTTTAACCCTGTACTCACTGATGAGAAATCTGTGTCTGTTCCCCTCGTTTTTGGCTATTACAAGTAAGACTGCCAAAAGTTCTGTAAAGGATGTTGCATAAAAATGAGTTTATATTTCTTTAGGATCACTGTCAAGGTCCTGATTGTTCATCAGAACCTGCTGGTAAGAACCTACTGCTGATGACACCACACAGAAATGACAAGCTGGAACTGAGGGGGAAGGTCCCCTCCTGGCTGGCTTTCATAATGCCAGAAGGTGCTATGCAGGCTGCTGGGAAGAAAGTTATCAGGAGTCGTACCTAGCTATGAACTCTGTGAGCTACACTACTGACTTGCCAGACAAGATGGCATGACTACTTCCTAATTGACAAGTGGCATGACTACTTCCTAATTGAACTGGAGGTCTGATCTACAAGAGGGAATTCATGCCTGGCACTGTGAACTTGGCTGTCGAGTCAAAGGCCTAGAAGGGAGGCTACCATTTTTGTTTTGTCAAACAGACATGTCGTGCTCGTCCAATTACCTTCTAAATATGTATGTATATGCCATAGATTAGTACTGATTTCAGCTTGAGTGAGCTTATTTATGCTGTGGGCAGCAATTAATCCAGAGACTCACTACTGGTCCAAGTGCTGAGAATAGTGACTACTGAATGCTCAGCCCTAAATGGGACATCTAATCATCCCTTCAAAGTTAAGTAGGCAATCAGTTTTCTAGCTTAACGACCTGGGACTCCACTTGGCTTAAACTGTACACACACACCTCTCCCCTAACACATCTATCAACCCTCACCTGTACATACTATGCACACACATCCCTTTCCTAACAATGCAATTAGCAACCTAGGAACCCCATATACATCATTCCAAAACAATGTAATGCGTTTCTCTCTCCGTAACAATCATCATCACTGACCTCAAAACATAAGAGGGCCCTTAAGTATATTGTCTCAGTTGGACAACTGCTCACTTGTAGCATATCTGTGCTATTACTTTGCTTTTGAATACTTTCCTTGCTATTTTGCAATCTGTGTACCTTTATTTCAATTCTTTCAATAAGGTGCAAAGAACCGGAAACGATCTAGCTCAGGCACCAACCCAAGGCAACTAAAGGCCCAGTGAACATGGTGGAAGATAGGGGAGGTAGGTGGTAGAAAGAATGTGAGAGCCACAGGAACGGGAGAAGAGTTATAGACCCCCAGCATGATATGGCCACTGCACTGAGGAACTCAAAGCCACTGCCACTACCTTCAAAAGAATGGGCCGCTCAACATTTTGTGATGGATGGGATAGGAGCTCATGAAGTCCCAACAATCCCTGAAGACTTAGAGGTAACTGATGGTAGCTTGGGAAGAGAAAGCTGATGAGGTCTCAATCTCTCCCTGAAAAGCTTTTAGTAATTAAAGGTTTCTGAGTGAAGAGACATTTTAGTTGTCCACATTCTTGTAAATTACCCCTCAGTTATGCTCATGCAAGTAACCATAAACAAACTCACTAGGTAACCAAAACAAACAAAAACAAGAACATAAAAGTAGAATGGAAAATATTTAGTTGTTAGCCTTAGCCTTTAACGGCTGCGATATCCCTCCAGACCATATGGAAAATATTTGGAAAGAAGGCAGAATGGGAGAGACAGGAGGGGGCATCAGAAGGTAATGGGAGGCGTGGAAAGGATCAAAATAATTACATACATGTATGGAAATGTTATAATTATGTCTGATTAATATATGCTAATAAAACAGAATTCCCCAGTTGCAACTGATGGGTTATACGTCAGATGTGTATTTAGGATTTCAATAAAGTACAAAACAATTTTGCAGGCTATCTGTATCATTTTATGTTGCCACCAAAAATGCACCAGTAATCCAGTTTTCTCTACAGCTCCCCAGCATCTGGTGCTATCACCTATTTAATTTTAGCCATTTTGACAGGACTGCAGAGGCACTTCAATGTGGTTTTACTCTGTATTTACTTTACCCTAGTGGCTAAGGGTGTTGAGAATTTTTTGTTTGTTTGGTTTTTGGGGGGGCATGCTTAATGTGCCATCTTCTTTAGTGAAATGTTAGGTCATGGCTTTTGTCCAGTTTGTGGTTGTTGTCGTACCCCCACCCCGCCCCCCTTTTAAGCCAAGCTGGCCCCGTCATTCTTCTGCATCTGCCTCCAAGGTGCTGGGATCACAGGCATGAGCTGCCATGTCCAGTTGGACTGTATTATTTACTACTGACTTTTAGTAGTTCTCTTTATTAGAATGTATGTGGCTGGATTTAATTTTAATTAATGCACTAGCCTGACTAATTTCAGAGTCTTTATGAGGCCAACTTTAAACTGCGGTAACATTAATTCCTAGAAAGATTTCCAAAGGAAGAATACTTAGTGTTGGCACCAAAGCTCATTGAAAGACAAACATTTAAGATGACAGCATTAAGCTTAAAGTTATAATCAGGAGACAAACAGGTAAAGAAATAAAAGAGAAACATAAAAATCTTAATCTTCACGTTTCCTTCTATGTACAAGAAACTTAACCTACTAGCAAATTCATCTTTGCACTCATCCCTTTCTAAGGAAGAAGTAGATTAATTAATTGGTATGTTCTAGAATGAGATGTAGTTTAGCATGCCTAGACCTACTCACTGAATATAATATATATTCTCCTCTGCATTTTTAATAAAAAGCAAACTTGGGGAAAACTGTAGTCAGTTACTACTTGATTATGTGGTTTAGTATTAAGTAAATTAAAGTGAAATTAAGGCCACATTGTAACTATACTATTAATAAAAATAGTCTAATTTCCTTTATTTTCAGGTGGTATTTTTCAGTTTTGTTCAGGTGCTGAAAAGATGGATGTTATTTACTGAACCTCTGAATCTCAAACATTGTTAAAAATTGGAATTCTGAAACTTACCCAATTTATATATTAGGTATATAGTAAATCTTAAATCCTAACACAAATTCTAAGATTTGCCTAATAAAGCATATCCTACATGAATACTACATTAAAAAACATAAAAATACACACACACACACACACACCCTTTTTTTTTTTTGTCTTCTTGAGACAGTGTCTCCCTGAAGGCCCAGCTGTCCTGGAATACACTATGTAGACCAGGCTGGCCTCGAACTCACAGGGATCCGCCTGCCTCTGCCTCCCAAGTGCTGGGATTAAAGGCATGTGCCACCATGCCCGGCCTCATTTTTTGTTTTTTTTGAGACAGGGTCTCCCTGTAATCCCAACTGGCCTGGAACTCACTATGTAGACCAGGCTGGCCTCCATCCCACAGAGAGGTATCTACCTGCCTCTGCCTCCTGAGAGCTGGGATTAAAGACATGTGAAATCTTAAATTCAAATTCACATTCTGATGACTGTACTTTTTCCTTTTTTTTTCCAGGAGGAAAACATTTATTTATTCTGTGGTACAAAATTATTGAAAGATTCTTTGGCAATGGAGCCAAAAATTAAATGATTATTCATGTATAAAATTGCAGAAATTTGTGACACAAAATATTTTATTAGTCAAGATTATAATTTTTTAGAAGTATTTCCATTACACCTTTAACATAATAACAGTTTCCAGAGCAAAGATACATCTCTTTCAAAAGTGGCTTTAAAATTTTTAGTTTCGCTGTTGAATTAATACATTTATACAATATCGAACTCAGTATAAGACATAAAATTGAATGAGTTTTTAACCTTTAAAAAAGATATCTGTTGTTGGCCAGGCGTGGTGGCACATGCCTTTAATCCCAGCACTCGGGAGGAGGAGGCAGGTGGATCTTTGTGAGTTCAAGGCCAGCCTGGTCTACATAGTGAGTTCCAGGACAGCTGGGGCTACAGGGAGATCCTGTCGCAAAAAGACCGAAAAAAAAAAAAAAAAAAAGAACTCTATTGCATTTTAAAATACACTGTTTCTTACAGAAAGACACTTGTTTTTGCTAATACTGACATGTGGGCGCATGCATCTCTAATCTGTATGTATCCTTGGCACCTGTGCATACCTATAAAGTCATCGGGTACATTTAAACGAAAATGTTTACCACCTCTACTAATTAACATGATGTAAGTTTCTATGATTCTTCCTCAAATGTAATTTTTTTAATTGGATTTTCTGTGTACGTGTATATATCACAGAGAACATCCCATACCATCTAATTCGACTATACACACACTTCCCAGATGGCACCCTCACACAGCCTCCCTCCCCCCACTAGAGCCCTTATACTGTTATCCCTGCTACTGTCGGCTGTGTGTTCAGCACCCCCAGCCACTCCCCACTACTGTCCATCTGGTGAATCAAGTCAGCCTATCTAGAGGTCTTTGTTTTAGGAAGGTTAGCTGTTCCTCATCTAGCAGTAATCAGTTGTCATTATTCCTTTAGATAAAATTGGGGCCTGCTGTTCCTTTTTCCAGTTCTATGCTGGGTTACTGTCTGGGAGTCTCTTGAGCCACCTTGGCCAATAACTCAAAGGAAGGTATCTCCTGTCTGGCATTGTAGCTTGTTATGAAGACTTTAGTTACACATATGGACCCTTAAAAATTACATTGGCCCCTTTAATCTTTGGTTATAATTTCCTTCTGCGTGTTTAAGGCCATACAGTTGGCCCAGATAAACCAATTTATTTTCACTCTTAAGGCCGTTTGAGTATCTGTTCCTCGGGTCACATGGTCTTGGGAGGAGCCCCTGGCTCCTTTCTTTTACTAGTTCCGCCTACCGATAAGTCAAAGGGCCTGCTCGACCATGGCTGGAGTTGCTTGGAAGGATGGAGGAAATGTTTCCTCTGTGTTGACCCTACTCTTTGTAGACTGGACACTGGTTCAAGTCCATCTCGTGGGGTCTCCTCGGCCTCCTTGACCAAGAGGACAGGTGACTCACCACAATGACAAGACATTTTGAGAGATGCTCATAGTCCCCTGGAACCAGTCCATCTAGGAGGGCAAGGAGCAAATACTGACCTTTATGTCCCTCTGACCAAATTAGTATAGGCCTCAAAGAATGTCTGTTAAACATCCAAGGTTAGTTCCACCAGTGTGGTACTTTTAATTACTGTGTGCCATGTGGATAAATCTTGGGCAAAGACCAATTGTTCTCAGATAAACCTTGCCTAGACATATATTTCTTGATCTGCTATGTATAATTTGTCAGTAGGTTGCTGGACTAATATGGCTCCGTCTCGTTTTTAAAGCTAGTTAGGCATTATTTATCTCTCATTGTCTAACCCCTCCAACAGTTTCCCCAATTAAGGTGCCCCCATTTTCCCCCTTTCTCCCTTAATAATACGCTTCTCCTATGGTCCTACCTCTCTTGAGCTCCTTCTTTCCCTTTATCCCCTAGGTTCCTTGTATACCCTTCCCTCCCCGCCTCCCTTAAAATAACCTAATTTTTATCCATATCTCCCTTATTGAGGCAGGTTTACTACTGTCTTCTCTTTCAGGCTCTTTCTTTTCCTTTACCTCCCTGGTTCCTTTCCGTTATCCTGGTTCCTGTAATTATGTCTGGATACATACTCACTTATCAGGGTTTGGTTCTAGGATCCACATATGAGGGAGAACATATGTCAATTTTTTTTGAGACTATGTTATTCACTTAGTATAATAGTTTCTAGTTCCATCCATTTACCTGCAGATTTCATGATTTCATCTTTCTTTACTGTTGAGTAAAACTCCATCATATAAATGAACCACATTTTCATTACTCGTCAACTGAGGGACATTAGGTTGTTTCCATCTCTTAGCTATTGTGAAAAGAGTAGCAACAAACATGGATGTACAAGTGTGTCTGCGATAGAATGAGTTCTTTGGGTATATGCCAAGAAGTGGTATAACTGGGTGAAATGGTAGGTTCATTTGTAGTTTCATAAGAGATCTCCACACTGCTATCCATAGGTATAGAACCAGTTTGCAGCTCCACCAGCAGTGTATGAGCATTCCCTTTTCCCCACATCCTCTCCAATATTTGATATCATTCGTTCTACTGATCTTAGCCAGTCTGACTGGGGTAAGATGAAATCATAAAGTGGTTTTAATCTGCATTTGTCTAATTACTAGTAATGTTGAACATCTTTTAAGATACTTCTTAGCCATCTTTACTTCTTCTTTTGAGAACTCTCTGTTCAGCTCCTTAGCCCATTTTTTAATTGGGTTGCGTCCTGTCTTGATTCACTGTTTTTTGAGTTCATTATATACTCCGGATGTTAAACCTCTGTCAGATGTGTCACTGGTGAAGATTTTCTCCCATTCTGTGGGTTTTCTCTTCACTTCCCTGGTTGCCTCCTTTGATGTACAGAGCTTTTTAGTTTAATGTGGTAAAATTTGTTGATGCTTGAGCTTGTTTCCTGAGCAACTGATGTCCGGATTAGAAAATCCTTTCTTGCGCCTATATCTTGTAGGCTATTGCCAATGTTTTCTTCTAATAGTTTCAGAGTTTCGGACTTTACATTGAGGTCTTTGATCCATTTGGAATTGACTTTCGTGCAAGGTGAAAGATAGGGGTTTAGTTTCATTTTTCTACAGGTGGGGATCCAGTTTTGCCAGCACCATGGCTGAACATGCTGTCTTTCCTCCAGTGGATATTCTTGGCCCCTTTGTCAAATATCAGGTGGCTGAAACTGCATGTACTCATATTTGCGTCTTCAATTTTGTTCCATTGATCAATGGGTCCATTTTTGTGCCGGTGCCCAGTTGTTTTTATGACTATAGCTCTGTAATACAGCTTAAAATCTGGTATAGTAATCCCCTCATCATTGCTCTTAGTGCTCAGGGTTGTTTTGGCTATCTGAGGTCTTTTGTGCGTCTATGTGAATCTTAGGATATTTTTTCCAATTGTGTGAAAAATGTCATGGGGATTTTGATTGGCATTGCATTGAATCTATACATGGCTTTTGGTAGGATGGTCATTTTCACAATATTAATTCTGCCAACCCATGAGCACGGGAGGTCCTTCCATCTTCTGATGTCTTCCTCAATCTCTTTCTTTAAAGACTTAAAATTTTTATTGTAGAGGTCTTCAATGTCTTTGGTCAGGTTTATTCCATGTATGCATTCATATATATATAAAATATATATATTTGCAGCTATTTGAAGGGGCATGTTTCCATGTACTCTTTCTCTGATTGCTTGTTATTGGTATATAGAAAGGCTAGACTTTTGTAGGTTAATTTTGTAACCTGCCGCTTTACTGAATGTGTTAATAATTTCTATTTTCGGGTGGAATTTTTGGTGCCTCTTGGATATAACATCCTATCTGCAAAAAAGGGATAATTTGACCTCTTCTTTTCCAATTATTACTCCTTTAATTTCCTTCTTTTGTCTTATTGCTCTTGCCAAGAGTTTTAGCACTATGTTAAAGAGAAGTGGGGATAGTGGACAGCCTTGTCTGGTTCCTGATTTCAATGGGAATGCTTCCAGTTTTTCCTCCATTTAAAATGATGTC
>NW_008332065.1:1230189-1238193 GCF_000622305.1 Nannospalax galili | reverse complement strand
GTTTATGCAGAGTGGGTCTATAGTTTTCTTTTTTGGTTGTATCTTTACCTGGCTTTGGTATTAGAGTGATGCTGGCTTCACAGAAAGAATTTGCAAGTTCTCCATTTCTATCTTTTTGAATAAATTAAGGGGTATTGGATGAAGATCTTTAAATGTCTGATAGAATTCTGCTGTAAATCCATCTGGTCCAGGGCTTTTTTTAGTCAGGAGGTTTTGTATTAATATTTCAGTTTCTTTTTGTGTTATGAGTCTGTTTAAGCTGTTAATCTCTTCTTGGTTTAGTTTTGGTGGTTCCCATGCCTTTAGATATCCGTCCATTTCTTTTAGGTTTTCATACTTAGTAGCATATAGGTCGTTAAAGTATTCCTTTTAATGTTCTGTATCTTTCTGGCATCTGTTGTGATGTTTCCTCTTTCATCTATGATTTTGTTGATTTGGAGGTCCTCTTTCTTTCTTTTGGTTAACTGGGCTAGTGGTCTGTCAATCTTGTTTATCTTTTCAAAGAACCAGCTCTTGGATTCGTTGACTCTTTGTATTGTTTTGTTTCGATTTCATTAATTTCTGCAGTGATATTTGTTATTTCTTCTTGTCTGCTGGGTTTGGGTTTCATCTGTTGTTGCTTTTCAAGTGTCTTGAGTTGCATTTATTAAGTCATTTATTTGTGTTCTTTCCGATTTTTTGATGCAGGCACTTAGAGCTATAAACTTCCCTCTAAGGACAGCCTTCAGCGTGTCCCAGAGATTTTGTCATGTCGTATTATCCTTTTCATTTAGTTCCACGAATACTTTTATTTCTTTCTTAATTTCTCTTTTGACCCATTCATCATTCAGGAGTGTGTTGTTTAATATCCATGTGTTCATGTGGTGATTAGGGCTTCTTCCGATGTTGATCGTAAGTTTTATTGCATTGTGGTCTGATAGAATGCATGGAATTATTTCAATCTCTTTGTATTTGTTGAGGTTTGTTTTGTGCCCCAGTATATGGTCAATTTTGGAGAAGGTTCCATGGGACACTGAGTAGAAAGTATGTCCTTTGGTTCTTGGGTGGAATACTCGGTAGATGTCTGTTAGGTCCATTTGATATACGATATTGTTTAATTCAGATAGCTGTTAACTCTCTGCCCTGTTGACCTATCTAATGGAGACAGTAAGGTATTGAAATCCCCTACTATTAATGAGTTGGGATCAATCTGGGTCTTAAAGTCCTGTAGTATTGTTTTTATAAAGTTGGGTGCACCAGAGTTTGGTGAATATATGTTCATGATTATAATATCTACTTGGTTTATTGTTCCTTTGATCAGAATGAAGTGGCCCTCTTCATCTCTTCTGATTAGTTTTAGTTTAAAGGCTATTTTGTCAGATATTAGAATTGTGTGGCAGTTTGAATGAAAATGTTCCCCATACGTTCCAAGTGTTTCAACATTTTGTCCCCAAATGATGGTGCTCTTTTGGGAGGTTTTAGAAGGTGTGGCTATCCTGGAGGAAGCATGTCACTGGGGGTGGGCTAAGAGAATTCTTACGCCTTGCCAGATCTGTTGCCCTCTTGCTTCCTGTGCCTGCGTGATGCTGTGAGAGCTTAGCTTCTGCTGCTTCTGTTCCAGCCACCTTAAGCCACCCAGAGGACCAGCACTCAAGAGTGGTGACCAAGAGTTCAAGCCCCAGAAACCACATGGTAGAAAAATAAAATAAATTCCCAGAGGTTATCCCCTGATCTCCATACATATACACAGACACACAAATACTTTATAAAATACTGTAGAAAATATCAGGTTTGTTTAAATCATATATATACATTAAAAATAAAAAATTTTCAAATACAAAATATTTATGTATTCACCAATAAGAAGCACATCTTCTTTATGCTTCTAAATAAGCCATATTTATTTAGATGTCTCAGTGGGTAAAATGCTTATTGCACAAACATGAAAACCTGAGTTTGGATTCCCCAAGCCCATGTAAAAACCAGATGCAACAGCTCTGGTGCATCAGTAACTCCAGTGCTAGAGGTATGAGAGAGAACTTATCACACAGGTCAATCCCTAGAGTTCACTGCCAAGCCAATCTAGCCAATCAATGTGCTCCAGGTCTAGTGAGAGACCCTGTCTCAAAAAATAAAAAATAAAAAAATAAAAAAATCAAGTGGAAGACAACCGCCATTGAACTCTAGGCTAAACACATACACACACGCACACACACATACAAATAAGATTTGTATCTGCTACTCAACAAAATCTACTTAGTCAATCAAATTGACTTTTATCTCAATACATCTCCCTCTCATACATGAATCATCCTAGAAAAGAACTTACCTAGAAAATTCGTGTTTCGGCAGTCATGAACAACTCAAAAAGACTAGCTTTCCATACAAATTTAAAAGAAATCTAAGGCTGAACAGGTATTTTCAATATAATTCAATGTGAACACAAGCAATTATGGTAAATACAAATCAGTAATTCCCCTTACCTGGCTACACCAGCTGACAGTTCAGGTACCACCACCCTTCGACTCCAAGCAACAAGATCTCGTTCTGTGGCTATTTCACTTCTTGGAGCGTTGCTGTGCATTTGCCGTACACCTTCAATCTGCCCACTACGCCTCAATCCTATGTTTGGTGGGGAATGAACCTCGGAGGTGGAACTAACAGAACCTAAATAGAAAAACTTAGTATGGTAATGCCTATTTGGACACTCATCTCCAGTAGTTCACAGTCCAAAACTACATGACCTTCCACACAAAGCTCCCTATAATGACAAATAACTCAATTACCATACTAGGAACAAAACCATAGGTAAAAGTTTAATTTCTAAAAAAGTGGGTATTTAACTGATTAGATAAATTAATGAATCATTATTATGGAGGGCTGAAGTCAAGTAATTCAAGTACAAAATCATTACTTTAAAAAATTGTCCTTTAGGAACATTCAAAACTCAAACCTAAAGACATTTATGGTTCACAATTTAACTTTTAAACAGTAAATATACAACGAATAAATGGTGCACTAATTAAAAATGTGGCTTTATATTTCATTATTTAATATGTTTGCTTTTAAATGCTTTTCTATGCTAGAGCCTTAGCTTATGGGGAAGGTCAGTGACCAGTATGTGGAAAGACCTGGCTTCCACCCCCAATGCTGGGGGAGTGGTAGGAAATCTAATTTCTTTCTAATGTTTACCACAGGAAATTTGGAAGAAAGTACTCATTGAAAAGTTTTCTATAATTTAAAGTCTCATAATAAAATCATTCTGGTAATCTGTTTCACTTTTTACTGTTTAATCATGTCTATGTGTTGAGGATTTGGGTGGTTTCATGTTTTAAAAATGTAACCTCTGCTTACCTCTACTTAAACGGATGGCATTACTGATACCTGCTTCACCGGAACGTCTCAGATCCTGCTCTTGTTGCAGTCTTTGAATCATGCTGTCCAGGGGACTGATTTCCTGGTTTGCTTGTTGGCTTAAAACTTGATTTAATCCTAGGTAGTATCACAGAAAATGCTACTCAGCAGCTTCACAGAAGTCTGTAATTAAATCACTTACACCATAATTTCTCATTATCCACTTTAAAAATTCAACAAATTCCCTGTGCTAGGGTTAGGGTGCTAGGAACTATGCCAGGTACTGGGAATCTCGTGATGAATTAGCAACCTGAAGATCATTGTCCTACAGAGGAGCCTCATTCTGATTGGGGCAAGAAAACAATAAAGCTATAGGTAAATGAAGATTATCAAAGATGAAAAAATAAGGTGATAAGAGAAAGTGGGCAGGAAGAGAGACATAGATACAGATGGCAAGTCAGATGTCAGCTCAGCCCTCTGAGAAGGCAGCATTTGTGCTGAGACTTGAATTAGGCACAAGAAGAATTTAAAAAACACTTCAGATTAGTAGTCAACTATAGATCCAAAGGCTTGGGAGACATGGAAAAAACTTGGTATATTTAACTTTCTATTATCAACTCTTACCCATGCCAGTCATAGAAAAACATTTCTTCTTCTCGCTTTGGAAATTTTAAAAATAGATAAACACAATGAAATTCCAACTCATCCTTCGAAACCGATCCAACTTCCAAAGGACCCAACTAAAATGATACCTTATTTCCTCTGTGAAAGTTTTTTAAACTATCCTGAAAAAAGAATGAACAGGGCTGAAGAGATGGCTCAGTGATTAAGAGCACTGACTGCTCTTGCAGAGGACCAGGCTTCTATTCCCAGCATCCACATGGCAGCTACCAACCATTTGTTAACTCCAGTTCCAGGGGATCCAATACCCTCTTCTGACTACCATGGGCACTGCATACACAGGTACACTTACACATATGCAGGAAGTACACTCATACACATAAAATAAAAAATAAGACATTAAAAAAAAAAAAATATATATATATATACACATACACATACACATACACATACACACACACACACACACACACACACACACACATACATACATGGAATGAACTACTTGGCCCTCTCAGGCCTGTATCAATTTTCATTTATCTTAGTATTCAGGCAAATAAATAATAAGCTAGTTTCTCAAAAGCATGTACTATCCTAATAGTCTCAAAATCTAGAACAAATTGAGGTACATAAAATTGTTCAGTCTTGGGGCTGGCAGGATGGCTCAGCAGTTAAGAGTGTGTACTACTCTTGCAGAGGACCCGAGTTAGGTTCCAAGCACCCACATTAGGCAGAGGCAGGTCACAATCGCCTCTAATTCCAGTTCCAGAGGGATCCAACACAAGCTTCCACAAATAACACCCCCACACATATAATAATAATTTTTCTTGCTGGGCGTGGTGGCGCACGCCTGTAGTCCCAGCACTTGGAAGGCAGAGGCAGGCGGATCTCCGTGGTTTAAGGCCAGCCTTGTCCACATAGTGAGTTCCAGGACAGCTGGGGCTACAGAAAAAAAAAAAAAAAAAAAAAAAAAAAAAAAAAAAAAAAAAAGTTTAATCTTGAAGACTGAATACAAGTAAGACATAATAAGATTTATGGAAAACTACTGCTGTGAAATAGACGAAATAATTAACATGAGGTAGGTGTATAGGTAACCAGACTTGATCAGGTCAGAATTTTAGGGCACACTGAAATTATGAAAAGAACACACAAGTAATATTCTGAATGAAGTAGTAATTAGAAAGATCTAAGGAAAGAAAAATTTAGTAAGTATATGTTATTGTACATGAGATATCTGTAAATAGGACAAAACTTTACAAGGTCACAAAGACAAAAAGCAGAAAAGGCAGATGGAGGTAAAGTAAAAAAAATCTGCAAATTCCCTACTTGCTGTTAGAGCATATTTGAATACTGAAGAGCAATTTGATATTGCTCACTTAAGTTCCCAACTGAAAAAGAAATTATATTTAAGTATCAACATAACAAAACTCTACTCAAATCAACTCACTACAATAGCCTACACCTTTATTTTAACCAGTATTACAAGATTTATCAAATAAATTATCATAAATCTAAATCTACAGTTTGTAACGATGCTAACTTTTTTTCTAAAACGCTTTTTTTTTCCATTTGTGTGCTAACTCTATGTAACAGAGAATTCTAAAGTAATAACAGAAAAGATTTTTTATTGTGAATTCTGTGAACTAGAAAAATGAAAATTTTAATGACTCACTAAGAAGTCGTAATTACTGCTAAATGTTCTCTGTGGCCCAGCATAAAAATTTATTTCACTTTCAATATCAAGTCATTTTATAATTCTGTTATGCTTTAAATCTGGAGTGCTTCCCATAGGCTTGAATTTTGAAAGCTTAGTTTCTAATCTGTGGTACTATTTTGAAATCTGTGGACCCTTTAGAATGTGAAGCCTGGCTGGAAATGGTAGGTACTACAGGTTGACTTCTGAAGGTTATACCTACCCCTGGCTTAGTACAGCTTTCTCTGCTTCCTGTATGTCATCATGAGAAACCACCACCAAGCTGCTCCATTTTACCTTTCCCATGATAACATGGGTTATGACTGCTGAAACTGTAAGCCTTAAGATTTCCTCCTATAAGTCATTTCCGTTACGTATTGTGTCAGTGGAGAAATATATCTACCTCTAAAAGCAGCAAGAGTGAGACCTAGGTTAAGAATCTGTGATTTATAAGACACAACTGTTAAATTTCTGTTTTCTAAACTTTTAGGAGAGAATGATTAAATGCTATCTATGAAATCTTCATGTAAGCCATTAAGTAAATAAAAGTAACAATCATAATTAATTATCAATAATATTAATTTTAATAACGTAAGTGAGACTTTTCCTTTATTTTCCTGTACCTGAAACCCTAGCTAAGGTAACTATTGAGACCTGGACAAAATCCAGTGCCAGTTGCACTCCAAGAGACTGCACACATTTTTCTTTTCTGAAAACAGTACTCATTTTTATTTAATGTGTATGAGTGTATTGTCTGTCTGTATGTAGGCGCAGTTATGCAATACCTGCAGTGGTAGAAGAGGGAGTCAGATCCCTTGGAACTGGAGTTACAGGTGTTGTTACCCACCATGTCGGTGCTGGGAAGTGAATCCAGGTCCTCTCTGCAAAAGCAGCCAGTGCTCTAACAACTGAGCCATCTCTTTGGCCCTTGCACACATTTTTCTTAGTTTTGGTCCTATACCAGCACTTCTCCAATACTGAGACTTCTTGAATCTGAGTATTGCATTAGACGTTTCAACCAGTAGCTGGTTTTGGACTCTAAATGTCTAAACAACATTAGTTTTACATATCAGATACTCAAATCTACCCTGTAAGAAAGTGGAGGTAATTCTTCTGATGTTTTTTCTTCATGCTGCATTCAAACTGACCATGTTTAATTACAAGACCAGCATTTTCTATCCAATATGTACATCTTCATCGTAATTCCATACTGAATCCTTAAGAGAACAAGATGAGCTTGCTGTATCACCACATAGTTGGTTCCTCCATGCAGTTTACAAAATCTACCATGCAGTTTACAAAATCTACCTTCATGGCTCACTTGACCCCTATCCATATACACGTTTTATCCATTACACTACATTGCAAAACCTCAACCATGTTAAACATTTTTTTCATCTAAAATATTATGACAAAATTGGTTTAATCTTGATATAGTCTTATCTTCTGTCAATAAATCAGTGTTATACTTGTCAAATACGGGAAGAGGTTACATACCTAGTCTACATTTTAACTACCATTCACGTCTTCAGCTCATTTGACTTCACAGAAACAGCTCTTAGCATTGTCAGCCCTCTCTTCTCATAAACCTTTAAAGGTTGATCAGTTAAAACACTCTTCAATGTGAATAGTCAATTTAGTTTTTGCTTCTTTTACATACTATTATGATTCCTTTTAACAATAGCCATCACAAACTCAACTATGTATTTTCTCGTACCTGTGTTTATTAGCCTTTGTAACTCAGTTTTTGACAGTATGGATCATGTTTAATTCTCTATGGAGTCTCAGTCAAGGCTTAGCAGGTCAAGGCCAGAAAAGGAGCCTTAACAAACATGGCTCAAACAATAAATTAAATACACAGATGATCCTGTTGGCTTCCTGAGGTTAGAAACTGACCAAAATTACTGCTTTAAATTTGTAATGTTTTATAAACATGAGAAAACAAAGTCTACAATTTAGTAATTCTTTAGAATGTTAGTGGAAAACTTGATTTCTTTGAAAATGAGTCCCTACCTGAGGAAGTTACTCCCATTTGAGGGATGAGCTGCTCCTCCCGGCAATTTTCACGACCAGGAACTAATCTCTGGTATCTTGATGGATGAGGATTTCCATCAACGTCAACCAAAAAAGGGGGAGGCATGAGATGAGGTGCTTGCTGAGTCTGTTCATCTAGTACAAAATTATTGGCATCACGGATAAGAGGTCGATAATCACTATGGAAAAACATCTGATCTGCTATCTGTAAAAAGAAAGATTCATAAAATACTGTATCACCACATAGTTGGTTATATAAGACTATATCAAGATTAAACCAATTTTGTCATAATATTTTAGATGAAAAAAATGTTTAACATAGT
>NW_008332065.1:1219149-1229338 GCF_000622305.1 Nannospalax galili | reverse complement strand
GGTTTTGCAATGTAGTGTAATGGATAAAACGTGTATATGGATAGGGGTCAAGTGAGCCACGAAGGTAGATAAAGACTGATAACATTTCTAATGAAGACAAAACACCATGCAACAAATTACAGCATTAAGCAAGTATTGAAAAAGTAATCTGGGGCCATGGTATAGCTTCAGCTTCCATGCAGCCTGTGTCCTTAGCATTAGAGGGAGAATATTCTCTTAAATTCATACAAACAAACTGATATTTTATACACTGCCTTTTATAAGAAAAGCTGCTGCTTTAAGTTTTCTCTAGAACTGTCATAAAACCACTTACATTAAAATGCAACTTTCATTAAAAATAAGTTATTCAATTTAAATGGTACATAAAACAGTATCAAGGCACAAAACACTGAACGTGCCTTTCACAGAGATACTTTCTCTAAAATGTTTGATAACACAAAATTATTATGAACTCAACTCTGATACAGCTATAATTTCAATTAATTTGTAATGTTTTGAGCTAAATGAATTATTTATTTTGCTACTACAATTGTTTTATATCACCCCATCATAAATAAAGAATCTTCAGTGACAAAACACTGGGAGGTCATAAATTTTTGAGAACCACATGAAAGTTAAACAGCTATACCCTACATAAATATATATAACTTAAATAAGTGTTTTACATAATCTGAAAAAGCCCCTTTATGGGTAACATCTTCCATTTCAAGATAATAGATCTGAAGTTAAGAACTCAACTCTAGATTGTTATAAGAGGGTAAGTCGAGTTTTTCCTTCTGAAATACACAGATTTTAAAATAAAGACTAATTCATTACAGAAGTGAGATTTTTATAGCTACTCTCTTTAGCACACTTTCTAAAAACTTGTCTTCCTACTATTTATTCTTCAAGTTTTTTGCTTTAAAAAATGTTCATTCTCATTTACTGCAAAAATAAACTATATAACCCCCAACTTAACCCACGAGCTAGGAAAATGATGTACATTTATATCATACTCTACCTTGTCATACTTGCTACTGGACCCAAAACCAAAAATTAAAAGATGTCCATGGGAGTCTGTACATGCAAAATGCTGACCATCAGGAGAGCATTTGCAGTCAAACACTGCACCATGTCCTTGGCCTTCAATCTGAAACATATTTAACCAACAATCAGAAAACTGCCATTAAAATATTTTTAAAATGGTACTACTGTTACTAGAATTTTATAATGAAAGATTTAATAGTATACATTGCAGTAAAGGGAAGATTAAGTATAATAAGCAAAGTATAATAAAATGGACATTCATGAAAAGTGCTAGATTAACAGCTTTGAAAAACAAAGAACTCTATTCACAATCCAGACATAATTCAGAAAGTAAAGAACACAGATCTCCCCCCACCCAGAGAATTCTACTTCACATTTTAAACCCAGGTCTAAAGCATAATTGAACCATACATTCCATCTATTTCCATTCATTCATGCCCTTTCTGTAAAGGCTAAGAACATGGAGCAACGGTAGCAATATTTGGTAACGCTTAGAAGTAGCAGCCAGAGATCACTGTTTATAAGACACACTAAATTTCATTGTTTTTGGTTTAAAAAAAAAATTCCCTGGTGGTCTGACTCATCCTTTAATGGTGAATTTTAAAGGTTAAAGAAAAGGGTTTTTTTACCTGATAATTGTTTTCTGTTTTCCAGTTCCATTAATCCAGAACGAATGGGTTTCTCCCTGCAACCTGTCAATCAAACAGAGGTGGCCAATCACCACTCTGAATTTTTTGCTCTCAGTGTTTCTTCAGACTATGTTCCAGTTGAAAACTTCTTTAGCAGTGTTCTGAAAGAGGTAAAAATTCTACCCTATCTAAAGCACATCTAGGGACTGAATTTCAGAATTTCAGAAACAACTAAAATAGGGAGTTGACTCCCTAACAAATAATAACTAAGGATGATTTTCAACAAATGTGATTGGATTTCTGGATTAGCAGAATCGGAACACACACACATTATCAGGTAAGAAATACCTCCTTTCTGTTCCGGTATCCACTGATCTAGAACAAACTGAGTTTGATTAGTTACATCCTAGGAAATGCTTGGAAAGAGAAATGGTAGCTTTCTTTTAGTATTAAAAATTTGTCATGAACAATTCACCAAACAGGAATTTTAAAATGCAGAACTACTGATTTCTCCAGGAAAGTAAATACTTTGGTCGAAGAGAAAACATCACTATAAAATACAACAGACAGAATGGCTGCAAAAAGCCAACTAACTTTTCCTTTAGCTATCTGGGGATGAGGGCAAAAATGTATACACGGTATTAATGATGTTTCGGGTGCTGATAACAGAAAAGAAAGTAGTTCTTCTTAGAAAGTAATCACATAAAAGAAAACTAGTAAGCTTATCTAATGCTAATATACATAAAAAACTTACCACAGACGCAAAAAGATAAATAATGAAATAGGATAGTTTCTTGGGTGTAAAGAAACTTGAAAGGTAAGACAGCAGAGAAAGGTACGTGATGCTAAGTCTCATTAGAACCACTCAAAACCAAGAAAGGACAGACCTATTTCATCCAGAGTAGAGTAAGAAATTAGCCACATGGAATATACCCAAACTGACAGACTGTAAGTAGAAATGTCAGGGTTCACATTTTTAATGTTCAATATTTTTCTAGGCAAATAAAAGTTATACAAACTGTTACAAGTAATTAATCACATAAACAAAAAAGGCTACCCCTAAAAAAGTTTTATATCAAATGGAAGGGTTCTAGACAAGTTAGATGTTTTCTCAGCTCACTTCAAATTTCCAGAAGACAAAAAACAAAGGGCAACTGCTTCGTAAATGCATCCAGAAACACAACTTTATATGAGTCTAAGTTTCAGTCACAACAGTATACAGGAAGAGGTGCAACAGTCTGACTCCGCAATGACAACAGAAATCTGATAGGTCTTCATGAGCACAGCATCCTCTCTGGATGTTTTTATTAATCTTTCTCTGCATTTAACCTTTTTTTAGGGAGAGAAATTACTCATATATATATACTCACGCTATCAATGTGGTCATATTTATAGTTAGTAGTGGTGCAGAAGAATATTTTAGCAGAGTATCTTATAAATCTCTAAAAAAAAAAAAAGCCCAATCAAAAATATTGTAATCGTATGTAAAATCACTGTGTCCTACTTGACACCTTCAACTGTAATGTTCTTCGTCAAGGAATCTGTTCAGTCAAAGCGACTTTTTTTTTTTGGTCTTTTTTGAGACAGGGTCTCTCTGTAGCCACAGCTGGCCTGAAACTCACTATGTAGACCAGGTTGGCCTTTAACTCACAGAGATCCACCTGCCTCTGCCTCCTGAGTGCTGGGACTTTCAAAGGCATGTGCCACCATGCCTGGCTCAAAGTGACTTTTATACAAAAAAATTTAAAGTACGTTTTGATCTCATAAGGAAAGTAAAAGTGCACTACTAGTTATAAAAGAATACCTTTTTAAAGTCTATTAATGAAGAGGTGCTTATGATCTTATTAAGAAGGTATCTTATTAAGAGGTGCTTATGATCTTATTAAGAAGGTTTTGTTTTATCTTATTATTTTGTTTTGAGACATGGCCTCATACAGTCCAGGTTGACCTTTTAACTGACTTTCCTGCATCCAGCTGCTCTCAGTTTTGGGATTACCACACTAAGAGCTACACTGTAAACTACTACACTGGGCTTGACTACACCCAGCTTAAAAAAAAACTAAGTTTGGATGTATCTGAGTGGTAAAGTGCTTGCCAAAATGTTTATTTTTCTGAAAGGCTCCTCAGACAACATGTAGATGAGGCTTTTAAAAGCACTGATGAAACAACATAGAAAAATATTTCACTTTTTCTGTATAATTAAAAGTACCAACCCTAGTTGTTTTTATGGTATGTATGATGACTAACAAAACAAAGCAGAAAAACACTTCTCTTTGAATTTAAAAGTATTTCATTCTTTTAAGCCAATCAAAGAATTTATAAGGATCTCAAAGGAAAAATATAATATTGAAGACAGTATTTTCATATACATGTGTAACTAGAAGCAATTAATCACCTTAAAGAAAAAAGATCCTCTCTATCTATATAAAAGGTATATAGGCCTATCAGAAAACTAAATGCACTTCCTAAGAGAATGACTCCACATAAAATTTAATATAGTTTATGCTATTTTTTTCTAGTTAAAATATTACAAAACAGACATAGTAATGATGAATTTTTTAAACAAGTGAGATTTACATTAACTATTTCTGTTGTATGTGTATTATACATTACTGGGCCATAAAGATCATTAAACAATACTAAAGAATAGATAATTCATAAGGTATTTGCCAAGAATGGCAAAATTTTCAAAAGGCGGAATTTTTTAAAGGTACTCGGGAAAATTATGGTACTCTGCTTTTTGAGGATCATGTTATAACAACTCCCTTATTAGAAAATTCTATATTGACTAAATCTTATAAGTATTTAAAAGAAATGAGCACAATGCCTATATTTAGAGATGTGTAAGCCTCAGAAGAATTCGTTACTCATGGGCAAATCATCTCATATTTCTGTGTAAAGATGAAGGGCACTGAAATGGTTATTAAGAGTCCTATTTGGTTCCAAAATCTAGATGTTCCAGAAGGCTTATTTCAAGAACTTATCAAATCTGGAGTTAGGCAACATTGGGAAAAATATAAGAATGTATGATACATGGGCCAGTGAGATGACTTGGTAGGTAAAAAGGAACTTGCCACCAAGCCCAATAGCCCGAGTGCAATCTCTGGGATTAAGATGGTAGAGGAAGGAATAACTCCAACTCTATGAAGCTGTCCTCTGATCTCCACACGCATAATCTGGCAGGTACACACTCACAATTCCCTCACACACAAATAAAGGTAATAAAAAAGAGCATTTAAAAAAAAGATTGTTACTAAATGTTTCCTTTAATACTAAAATGTTAATGTAAAATTATTATACATGAACTAAGAATAGTTAACTGAAATGTGCATGTCAAGATTAATTTATCTGAAAGAGAAAACTGTGATTGATATCTACTGCCTTGATAAGCCAGTCAATCAAATTAGTATATAAAACGGAAATATAAAAATGATTTTGAATAATCAACGAGATTTTCATCTAAATAAAGAACAAGACAGGTCGACATAAACCCAATGATAGGGAATTTTATCAATATTCCGATTCCGAGGACCCCAATATCAGTCACCAAGCCTCCCATGAAACCTACTCTCAGTTTCTGAACTCCCTGAAATGAAATAATGGCTACCCAAAACTCTCCAGGGATTTGTCTCTTCCTTGACTATTCTGCTAAATAGGAGTATTTCTCAAAAGATTTATTCTCAGCCCTCTACACTGTCCTCTGTCTCAAGGAAGAAAAAAATATCATCTACAAGGCACACTCCAACCTTCCCTTCCGTGTTCCTAGAGCACCTCTAGTCAGGACATTTCCGTAAGAGGCAGTCCACCAGAATGTCTATGTATTAAAAATAAGCTCTTTCTTAAACTTTTTGAACTTCCACTAGAAATGCCATCACCATCAGGGTTATCTAGGCACAACAGTATGAATGTATGTACTCTGTCTTTCCTCCCTGTTGCTCCCCAGCCCTGTATCTTTCAGAAATCATGGAGTGGTACGTAAACTTAATTTTCTTCACAAATTTCCAACTTCCTATCCATATTACATCTTCTGAGTACTAATTTCACATCTGTAATATGACTACTAGCAACCAAACTACTGCTTCTTGGCTTCTGGACTATATTTACCAAAACCATCATAATACTCACTATTCTTTTGGTTTACAAAGTCATTTGACGCCAATTTTTAATCCACCCCGGCTTATGTTTTCAACATATTACCGATTATTTCAAAAGTCTATTCAAAACGAACTTTCTAGATTCTTTTATGGACATGTCTAACCCTTATTGTTTGTTATAATTTTCCTCTTATTTGTGTGATTCTTTTTTACCCACTTAAAACATCCTTTTCACAGCGTTCCAATCAGTTCTCTTCACAAAATATTGTCTGACCATCCAACCTGATCACTTATCTTTAGCAACTGTCATGAGTATTTGTCATTCATTTCAAGTATTCTTAAGTCCTCAGGCTGTTAACTTGGTAAAAACAGCCAAGTCTTTCCCATTTTGGAGGTGCTCATATTTTGTACTCACTACAAGATAAATATCACATATTTGCTAATGGAAAGTCCTTCAACTGCACTTTTTTACTCTATACATAATTGTATATACTTTCTGTTATGACTATAAAATCTCACTTTATGAATGGGTAATGGACTACTACTATGGGTAATTATTACATAAATATTACTTATAAAATACAGTATGACAAGTTGGAAACAAATGTTTATGCCAATAATAAGGTATTTTTGGTGCCAAGAAAAGACCCTAGGAAAGTTGCAAAAAAATAGTTATTACTTAGAAAATGGAAAGTAATTTCTTACTCAAGGAAACAGGCTTCTAGAGGCATCCAGAGTGCCGTTTTTAACAGAAAATATAGACATATGACATTGTTATTAGATAGTGAAAGGAAAGACTGAAACAGAGAGGGGGAAGTGGAATGAACAAACCTGGATTCCTGATTCACAATCTGTAACATAAGTTATGCCTATTCTGAATCTCTTTCCTGGATACAGACAGCTACAATTATCTATAACTACAGGTCACACTGAGAACATGATAATGTCAGATGTATGCATCTACAAAAATTCTGAGTGGTTTATTGGCAGCCTCTGCTTATTTGGAGTGTTGCAGGGAGAAATATATTGCTTTGGATTAGTGGACACTGGAACATTTTTTTTTTAATTCTTAAGTGAAAGAAAAATTATAAAACAGTTATAAAAATAAGGAAAACTTGAATTAAATAGTAACTTATTTGGAATGTACCCATGAAAGAACAAAAGCAAAGCAGGTATCAAATTCAGTAAAAGTATTTGCTAATGAGAAACATATTCTTCAACTAAAATCAAAACCAGATAAAGCATGAAACTGCAGCTTCGAGTATCAAGACAAAATTAGGAAGATATGGAGTAAGCAGGACCAGAGAGGAAGGAAACAGTAAAGAGATAAAGCAAATCACCAGAGAATGAAAATATGTACTGTACTAACAAGGGATTGACAAATGCCACTCTAGAAACAACTTTACTATTTAATACATATACTATTTTTACATATTTATATATTCAATATATACTAGAACTAAGAGATGTGAAAGTGTCTTATAATCATTTAAATTAATATCCACGATTGTTGTTAAATTTTACTTGTACTGTATAATTTAAAGGGGAAAAAAATGAGTCAAAAACAACTGTTTTTAAAAGCTTTTTATAAACCTCTAAACCTACCTGCTTCTTTCTAGGAATGCAAAAGATATAAGGCCGTGAACTTCAGTCCAGAGTTTGCAAACATTTCCAAATTATTTCTACAAATAACATATCTGACTTTTAGCATTTAACTGGAGTTTAGAAAATTAAGAGTTTCAAAAACTATTAAAACAAAATTATAATGGCATTTTCTTCATATCAATGCCAATCAAAAACATGGGCTTGCTAAGCAATAGCCAACTGGTTTGAGTATTCCTAATACATGCTACAAGCTTCAATGAAATAGTCAAATATGTATCACTTTCCTTGATTAAGTTATATAAGGACTGTTCAGCCGAAGCATGAATGAATTACTGGTGTTTTTTAAAAATGTTAAGAACAAATCCCAAGAACTAGAAAACTCAGTATTGTCTTTTAAATGAATAATGTCTTAATATTCATACATCTCACTCCAACAGTCTCTTTAATTTCTTTACTTCATTTATTGAAGGAAAACCAGCAGCAGAGAGGTAGAGAAGAGGGAGAAAATCAGAGTGGGAGAATTTGGCGGGGCGGGGGGACTTTTGTTCATTTACAACAAATGCTTTTCAAAGTTTAAGATTATTTTAATTTAAAGAAGGTATTAACAGAGTGGAAGAGAGGTGGAGTGGTATACAAATACATTTGTCTACTAAATGCCACCTCCTGTCAGCCCTTTTTAAGCATCATCCTTACCATATATGACTCATAAATAATAAAAACAAACTCAGAGACTGATTCCCAAATGCTTTTATCATAAAGAGGAAAGCCAGTGATAAAACAAGAAAATGAATCCCATTATTTTTATTTTTTCTGAAATATCACTATTAAGTTTTGAATTCACTTATAAGATTCTGAAATGAAATAAATTAGAAAAAAGATAAGCATAAAAAGGACATCTGAATTCTCAATCTCAAATTTTTTGATTTTCATAAATCTTAAGTCCTAAAATAAATTATAAAAAAAAATTGCTTGAAGATTTTCATGGTTTAATACAGAAAATTAAATGCTGTTGATACTTATTAAAATATTAATGTCCCTTAATATCATCAACCACTTTACTTTCATTAAAATATAATTACTATATCTCAAACATAAGCATTTAAAAATTCAACTTTTTCATTTGAAACCTTTAATAACACAAGATTTTTTGGGGGGGAGGGGTGTGGGTGTCTTTTTGAGACAGGGTCTCCCTGTAGCCCCAGCTGGCCTGGAACTCACTATGTAGACCAGGCTGGCCTTGAACCCGCCTCTGCCTCCCAAGTGCTGGGATTAAAGGTGTGCATCACCACATCCGGCCATTTCACAAGATTTTTACCTGCTTCTTTAATTTTCCTAATAGGTAAAGTATACAAACTAATGACTATATTTATCAAATATATGTTTATATATCATATAGTATATGGTATATGTAATACAAAATTTACATATTAAAAATTATAAATATGAAGTTTAATTATTTTAAAAGTATGACTAGCTGAAGCAGTATTTTCAAACTATACTTGATAAAAATCTGGAGGTTTTATTTTGCAAGAATGTAGACAGAGTGAAAGGTCTTGGACACATTAGGTAAACACTTTGGCATCTGAACTCATCCTAAACCCTGTTTATTTTTAAGTATATGTATAGATACATTAAAAAAAAACCATTTTTTAAAAAGGCACAGTTTACCTTCCTTATTCTCTGGTACAATTCAATGATAAATTACTCACTAGTTTAATGAGCTTCAATTTTTAAAATTCCCACAAATAAAACAAAATTTAACGTTCACAATTTCTAGTCTAAAAATGGAGGACTGTATAGGAACTATTCATCCTCAAGTCCTCCAAGCGAGGATGACTAGACCTTTCAGCTAATGCTCAAAAATATTTACTAAACTCAATTGTGATTTATGATTAGTTACAACCTAATACCATAGAATGAATCTGGACTCATCAAAGATTTGAGGCATTTGAACCACTGAAGTATGTACTGATTAGCTACAAAAAGCCAACTAATTTTAACTGAGGCTAAAACTTAGCACTATGAGAGGGATAGCAAAGTCACCAGCTTCTATACCATCTCCAACTATCATTACATTCTTAGCAACAGTGCTGGAAGCTTTATCTGCCATCTACCCATACACAAAACAAGCAATGAATGAACACTGAGCAAAAATAATATTGGCACTCATTAACTTATAAATTAAAAGATGGAACAAATTGTTAAACAAAGATCTACAAAGAGCTGCTCAGAGGAATGCCGTTCTTAAAACCACCCCTCGAGATACTAAGTATCACTGGAAGTTAGTTGTGCAATGATACTGAAAACTTGCAACAAAACAAAAATACTAGGTAGATTAGCATTAAGAACAAATTAGGCATGGTCTAATAAAACATGGGATTTAAAATCCGATGTATATGAGTGTTTTGCTTGCATGTATGTTAAGTGTACCCATGTTGTGCAATGCCTGCAGAGGCCAGAAGAGGGTGTGGGAATCCTTGGAACTGGAGTTATGAATGGCTTTTAGCCATCACATGGGTGCCAGAAACTGAATCTGGGTCCTCTAGAAGGACAGCCATCTCCCCAACCCCTAAACACAGGATTTTATACCAAGACAAACCTGAGCAAAGCACTTTATCTTTGTAATGTACATGTCTCTAGTCTTAAAACATGAAATAAAATTTACCTTAATTATAAAAGGTTTTCTTAAAACCTGAATTTAATAGGGTTCAGGGAAGTACATTAAAGTCTAATTAAAACTAATACAAAAATTAGAAACTATTCAAAACCTTAAAGGAAAAAAGTTCATTTCAAGTAGCTTATGTTCTGTAATTATTTCAATCAAGAATTTTTAAA
>NW_008332065.1:1208522-1219032 GCF_000622305.1 Nannospalax galili | reverse complement strand
CTTTAGAGTCTGTTTTCCCCAGTTTGAAGATTCTATTATAGAAATTTTCTTTTACAGGTCTTTAGATAGATTTTTGCTTATTAGTCATAGAAAGAACAGAATTTCATCTAAAACTTTAGTGAAACAAAAAATAATTTTCCTTCATTCCTTCCTTTTTCTTTAAGAGGGGACCCACACAGCCCAGACTGTCCTAAAAATCACTGTCTAGTCAAGGATGATCTTGAGCTCTTGATCATTCTGATTCTACCTTGTATTAGGATTACTAATATGTACCATTACATGGTGCCTTAAAATATGACTGCTAAAGCAATTAAGTAATTTTTGAAAATGAAATTTCTGGTTATATAGGTAATTTGTAATGGTAGACCAACAAATCAATAAATCAGAAAGTGATGCAAGCTTTATGTCTGCTGAAATGGTATAATATTATGTCCCCAACTTACCTGGTAAGGGAAAATTCACCTTTACAAACTGAAAGGTGAAATCAGTGTTCAATTATGAGTTAAAAATTACCCTTCATGGTCTGTACTAGTGTTTGCTTTTTCAAAATATGAATTACTAAATGAAGCCACTAATATGTATCAGTCACAATTTTCTTTTAAGCTATTAATGACAAACAGAAACAACCAACTTCCTTTAACAGAGATATTTGAAAAAGGAACAAAATAGAAGTAGGAAGACAGAAGAGTTTACCACTATATTTATGAATTTGTTAAAAAAAAAAAAACCTCTACAGTCACAAAGGAAATCCATTTGTCAGTAACAGTAACCTAAATGATAACCTTTTTAGAAGAATTAGAATTTTCAATTCCTAATTCTTACCTGTGTACACTAAGGCACATTCAAAACGGCAGCCAAAGTTAATCGTTTCAGTAATAAAACCTCCTTTTAATCTTTTGCTTACTTATTACAGAGTAGTTACTTTATTCTTATAACCAAGGAACCATACATAGCATAACATCCCCTGGCATTCAATTTTTCCACAAACCATTACATATCACAAATGGCTCTGGGTGTATGTGACTGTGGGGGATCAAACTCAAGACCTTGCACATGCTAGACATACACTCTACCACTGCAAATGACTATGTTGTGACATAATTTGTACTCTGCAAAACAATTCTGATCACACCCCGCTAAATGTGTTATTCTATGATTTATTAAAGATTTCTTTTAAAACATAAAATTTGTTTTTTTAATCTAAACATGCAAAAAATAGAAAACAATTTTTTTCTTTCTTGAATGGAATTCCAAATATATAGGACAAGTACTCTTTTATGTGATCATATTATATACAGTATTTAAGGAGCCCCTTTTATTTTATACCGTGATTAAACACAGAAGGGGAAATACTGCTTGGTAAGCTATATGTGAAATAAACCACTGTCAATTCAAATGTTAACAAAAAATGTTAAAAATTATGTAAGACACAGAGGATGGAGACAAACTGGAATGGAGCCCAAATAAATATACAATATACTGTTGACTTTATCACAGGCAAGAACTGCCCAATACTTTGGCTTTAATTTTGAAACCAGTGTACTTTAATCAAATTGTGTTGCTCTAGGAAAGTGCTAATGAAATACAACATAAATATTTGTAATTTATTCACATTGGTTTTCTAAACATTTTTTTCCTCTATTATTTTACTTCATTTGCACTGATCAAGGTTTCACTACTAAAACTAAATTAAATAAAATTAAACCAGTTATCACAAAACATGAGCATAATTCATACAATTGTTCTAAAGTTTAGCATCTCAAATGATACAGAATAGATAATTTATTAATGGACATTTAGAGTCAAAACAAGGCATGAAGTTTTAAAATGGATTTCACTTGTGATATGTAGAGTATGTCTGTCTAAAAGTCCCCAACTATTTAACAGGTATAAATCAAGAGATTGATATAATTACCATATTGAAATAAGATCGAATTTTGACTCCTCTTGCTAGATCCCACACTATCACGTTTCCATCATGACCAGCAGAAAAGAGAACTCTAGGATCGAATGGGTGTGGCTCAAGAACAAATACCTCATCTTCATGACCCTGAAATATTTTCAAGTACCAAAGCATTTATAAATATTTAAAATTAAATACCAATACATCAGTATTTCTAGAAACTGAATGGTAAGAATTATTATATTACAAAAACTTCAAATTTACCGATGTATAAAAAATAATAAACTCTGCTAATAGCACTGTTCCCGGCTTGAGGATCATTACTGACACATGGAAGTAAGATTAATGCATTTGTACACGCCAAACACAGCAAGTATCCACAATACATTTCCAAGCCAATCCTACTGAGCTACACTTTTAATTTTCAGTCACCTACAAGTTCTGCTATTCTAATAAGCAAGAGGTTTTAGATAAAATAAATGACTTTATTCTTTAATGAAGATTACTAAGTCTTTTGGGTTTTCTCACCATTAGGACATGAACAAGTTGACCAGTGTAAGAATTCCAAACTTTGAGAGTCATGTTATTAACTGCAGTTATAACTGTGTTGTCATGTCGATCCCAAGCTACCATAGTTACTTTCATTTTTGTGATTTTGTCTTCTGTTCCTTGAAGATTTTGGCTGAAATTGACAGAGCATTTGTTTACACTGACTTTATTAAAATACAAGACAAAGATAAACATGTGCTTTCTTTTCATATACATGTTTTATTTATTAACACATATAATTATTACTTACAGTGATTGAAACACTTTGAATTGACACAATTTTTGAAGAAATTACTGTACTGAATCAGGAAATCCAGGATTTCCAGGATTCTAGCATCCATAAGCCACTAAGAGAAGATGCCCAGGGTTAGTATCACTGCTATAACTATCTAGATCCAGGGGCTGTGCTATGCTGCTCATGTCCTCCCCGACTTCTCTGCTTTCCCACCCATCTGAGATAATTATAAACAAACATAAGTACAGGTAAATGATCAAAGAGTAAAACTAGACTTAATAGTTACAACATGTAATATAATTTTTCTTGGCAAAAAAAAGCCATTGGGTCTAAGAGGTCATACTTCTGGGGTGTAGGAACACAGCTTAGTTGGTAAAGTGTTTGCCCTAATAACATGCACTAATCCCTGAGTTCCATTCCCAGCATTGTATGAAACTATATGTAATGGTGTATAACTCCAAGTTCAGCACTGGGAGTGGGAGAATGGAGAGATGGGAGCATATGGATCAGGAGTTTAATATCATCCCTGATACAAGCAACTGAGTTCAAGGCTAGCCTAGGATATGAGACTCTGTCTCCAAAAATAAACAAGAACTAGACATCATTCCTCTGGGTAAGTGGAACAAACTAGGATGCTCTGGTTTCTGTAAAAGTTGCAACCAATCACTATGATACCCTTTAACCAAACTAAACTAAAAAATTACTTCAGCGGGTCTTGTCATATAGGACAATTCAAGAGCTCACAAAAACCAACACTGATCATCTCCAAGGGCACCTCTAATTATTACAGAAAAAGCACCATTTTGACATGATACACAACTTTATGAACAGAAGCCACTCAAAGCTTCAATATAACATTATTTAATATATTATATAAATATATATACCAATGTAAGTATCTCAAGCTTGATCTCTTACCCTGCTGGCCGAGTTGCCATATCCAACAAAATGCTCTTCCATTCTCTTCGTTTAAACTGCCAAATGCGTGCAGTTCCATCACGACTACCACTTACAAATCTGTGAAAAAAAAAAAAGGCCAATACTCCCCCAGGGGATGTAATTTCCCCAAAATTCAGTTTTAAAAAGACATCTTTACTGACAAAGTATTCTAATATAATCAAAATGATTTGCTTTGTTTCTATAAAACAAAAACTCCTGAGCTATGAGTTTTTAAGACCATATAAGAATGTTTTACTGCTCAGGAATGGGACACAAAAAGAACACTAAAAAAGTGATTCGAGACTACTTTTCAAATGGGATTTACCAATAAAAAAATTTCCCTTCAGTATCAAAGGACTTAGTTTGTGCTATTCAAGGTACCAAGTACTTGCATCATCTCCTTTCAAAACAAGAGCAGAACGGGCTAGAAAGATGGCTCCGCAGCACTGGCTGCTCTTCCAGAGGACCTGGATTCAATTCCCAACAACCACATGGTGGCTAACAATGATTCATGACTCCAGTTCCAGGGGATCTGGTCTCCGTGGGCTTTGCATGACACAAATGCAGGTAAAACACTCACATGCATTTAAAAAAAAAAAAAATTAAACAAGAACAGAAAATTTACATAAAAATTCTTTTTTAACATCTAGTTATGTCTCAAATAATGTAAGGATGCATTTTCACTGTCTGCCAAGAGCTTCTCTTCTGACACATGGGAAAGATATGGAGTAGATTTTAACAAGTTCTTACTAGAAAAGTGCTGAAATTACCTGACATTGCAAATTGGAAAAGAAGGCTATATTCATTTGGTCAAGAATCACTAACTTCTACACAGCTTGCAATCTGGATACAGAATAAACTTTTTGTCACAATTTTAAAATTGGAATTAAATTAGACAAACATATTTTACCTGTTACTAGTGTTCGAAAACTGAATACTGTCAACTTTGTCCTATATATAAACAGATTTAAAAAAAAAGGGTTAAAAAAGAAGCAGAAGCTGAATATAACTTGTTAGATTCACTTTAAGATTGTGCACATTCTAATTCCTTTCGCAGTACTTACAGTATGAAACTCCAATTCTGATATTTTCTCTGGCTGACCTGATCCAAAAAAATAAACTCTAATGATATGGTCTGTGCTTCCTGTAGCCAAAAACATTCCACCTATGAAAAACAGCACACACTAATGAGTCATACAAACTTTTACACAGGATATTTAATAACTTTGTAGACAATCTTCTACTGCCCCTCAAAATGTGCTTAAGGTTCTGTACTGCAGCACATACATTCTATTTTACATGTTATTTTTATAAAAAATTTTATTCCTCGAGAGCACTACTCTCAAACAGTATCAAGTTCTTAAATATATAAAAAAATTTAATTACGCCTGCTAAATGAGTCAATTACTAGACCCTTAAAAACATCAATTTATCTTTAAAAAATGTAAATTCAGAGTATGATAAATACATAAAAAGAGCCTAAGCCAGTGCTATTACACGAAAAAACAGTCTTTATGGCAGCATTATTCGAAATTTATAATCTGAAGATTTTTGGCAACAACAGATTCACTATGGTTTACCATACCTTACTGTTAATTAATATGACTATCTACAGTTATCAACTGAATAAAGGTGGAAGGAACAGGCATTGGGAACATTACATACTGAAATTATTCATGTTAATTTTCTTAACAATTTACTTTAAATAGTCAGGTTATAAAAAACTGTAGCATCCATTCAAACTGCTGCTGCATAAACTTATTTAGAAATGGAGTATCAGCACTGTTATCCAGCTACTTTTAAAAGAGGAATAAGAACAATCTGGAGCAAAATAAGTATGTACAAACCAAATTTATTTCACTTAGTTATGAAACATCTCCAAATTCCATGAAAATATTAACCAGATTTAAAATATCTATTTTCAATGAGAAACAATGTAAAGATTAACTGCTTAATCAAAGTCACTTTGAAACCACTTACTCTCCTACTAGACCAGTATGCTGTTCATTAGCCATGTAATTATAAAATCTAAATTCCAGCCAAGTTCTTGCTTACTTATTAGCTCCAGCATATGTATGGAAATATGATCTGTAATATAGCAGGAAATATTTTCCATAATTTTACATCTTTGAAGAGAAACTTTCTAGTGAACAATTTCAAGTGGAAAATTCAAAGAGTAAACAATCTTACCAGCACTAAATGAAGAACAGATCATTTGAACTCCAGGCCGAGGGCGCTCTGCAAATTTTGTAGGTCTTGGACTATAAAGAAAAAAAAATTTTTTTTTAATATTCTAAAGGGAAAAAGAGAAATCAAAATTAAGCCATTTCAAACAATAATCATGAGAAAATATAATAAGCAACAGATGGCTATCTTTCTAAAAACAACTTGAAAATCACTGTACAATGATCATTAAACTGTGTACAATTCTAGAGATGGATTTCATAGCACATTCTGATATATACAATAATCTGTACATGAAATGATTGTGAAGTCATTGTCAATGTCAATTAGTCACTTTTAATCAAAACTATACAAGTTTCATACAGTAGGACAGCAAAATACTAATATATAAGGAAATAATTTTTAAATATGAATACATTAGCAAAATAGGTGTTAGCTCTGTTGTTTATGTGTAACAGTAACTAAACCTTTTCAGCATAAAACTGTTAGTTAAGCTTTTCCTTTCTGTTCACTGTGCGTGTGTGTGTGTGTGTGTGTTGTTGCTGTATGTGTGTGCACACCCATTAATGCACATGTGGAGGCCAGAGGTTGGCATCATGTGTCTTCCTCAGTGGCGTTTCACCTCATTCTGAGAAGGGTCTTTTAATGAACTGGGAGTCAGATTGGCCAGCCTGGCTGTCCAGCTAGGCCCTAGAATCTGGAATCTGCCTGTGTTCTACCCCTGGGGTTGCAAACATGTCCACCTTTTTACAGGGTACTGGTGCTCCAAACTCAGATCCTCATGCTTGCATAGCAAGCACTTTCTTCACTGAGTCAACTCCCCAGCTTACCTTGTAAAACAATGTGATAAAACATTCTTCTAAAAAATAAAAAGTCTATCCTTATCCTAAAGAAAATCTAAAGGTTAAGTGACTTGTGTCAACAATAAATTCACTCAAAATACTGTGATCTACATGAAGTGAATTATACTTAACTATTATACATCAATTACACAGATCATGTTTACGTTAATGCTTCTGACATTATGCTTAATGCTATGATCAACTATGCTGAAAAAAAAAAAAAACATTATAGATTTTAAATATGACAACTGTTCCAATACATATATGTACATATATGCATCAATGTATTAAATATATATATGTACCAAATATATATAATATATTAAATATATTTGAAGCTCTATTTAATATATATATGTACTCATTAGTTATTTCTTTACCATTAAAGAAATGCAGTGATAATTAGGACTGTTTAAGACCAAGTACACTGCCTAACTTTCACAATCCATAGTGCTAAAATGTAGAGCGGTTTTTAAGTTTTATATTCACTAGAGGAAAAAATATACAGATATACCACCTAGTCTAGATATTATTTGTTTTGGACATTAAGAACAGACTTTCTTATTAATATAAAATGTACCATACTAAGTATCTGTTAAATTTTCAAAAAATTTAATATATGTGTAAACAAATTGCTTTGAGATTTATATCCTTAAGCTCATATCTTCTTCGGACCAAGTTTAAACAAATGTATTTAACCAAATCAAAGGGAAATTATGAAGGCAATTAACTGGTTTCATCCAATTGTATGTACTTCAGCTATATATTTTTGTAACCTTTAGGTTCAACTGCTTGTGTTAAATGCCATGTTACCCACTATACTGTAACCCACTTTCCAGGATATTAAAATAATCCTACAAAGTACCATACATCAAGAGATTTTCTATTTTCAAAGGGGGGAAAGCAAGCAACTACAAAAAAACTCCATATTTTTAAAAAAGACTTGAAGAAACACTTTGAGAGGGTCCTGGACTCAGACCTCTTGAGTTTAAGATTCCAGCACTGCCATTAATCGGGTGTGTGACCCCAGGTAACTTGCTATTTCTGAACCTTAGTCTTAGCTGACAAAAATGGCAGTAATGACAGATACTAGCTCAACTTCTCTCTGAGAAATTAAAAGCGTTTAATCTATGTAAAGTACTTAGTACAGTACCTAACACACTCAATAAATATTTGTATTATTATTACTTTAATTCTGTTCAACAGGTTCTAGATAATTCATTAATGAGTAACTGACATTTATATGGAAAAACTACCTTCTCTAGAGTCCAGAAACATGAACTACTACTATATTAAGCACTGTAATCCTCAAGAAGTACAAACAAGGTGAGAGTTAGTGAGTAACATTGTATCCAATTTAAAAACTGAAGGGAGGGGGGTGGAGAGATGGCTCAGCAGTTAAGAGCACTGACTGTTCTTGCAGAGGACCTGGGTTCGATTCCCAGCACCCACATGGTGGCTACAAACTGTCCTTAACTCCAGGGGAATCCAAAGCCCTCTTCTGACCTCTGTGGCACTGCACGACACAGGTGCACTCATATACATGCAGGCGATACACTCATACACATGAAAAAAACAATAACAACAACAACAAAAAAACTGAAGGCAATTAGGCCCACAAAGAAATACACTGAAAGGAACATAACAACTATTGCTATTGTCTATAAACATCAGTAAAATAACACAACTTTAATCTAAATATCTATAAATATAAAGGATGCAATTAGAGTTGGGCATGGTGGTGCATGCCTTTAATCCCAGTGGTCTGGAGGCAGATGCAGAAGGATCTTTACGAGTCCAGGCCAGCTGGGGCTACAGGGAGACCCTGTCTGGGGGTGAGGGGGGTGCAATTAGAGTGAAATCAACTTGCTTTGTGCAAAGAACCATATTTTAAAGTTTTTGTAATGTCAATCTTTTCTTCAAATCAAGTTTACTTTCATTATGTTACCCAAGCTGCATTGTGGCCTAATGTCCTGACATAAAAGACACTGTGTAGGAATGTTCATTCATACACATGAAGCTTAAGGCACATGCCTTATATTGGATACAGCTTTCCAAACATTAGTGTTTTAAAATAACATTAGTGCCCATAAATTATTTTATTAACTCAGCTGGACTTAACAATTCATGAACAGGAAAGTGCTGGTAACATCTAATCTGATGGCCCTTTTCATCATGACTGCGTTCAAATACTCACTACAGGACAAATACAGCCCTCCTCCTTACTGCATTTACTTAAGAGGTATGGTATAAGCCAAGTGTGGTGGCTCAGGACTAGAATCCCAGCCCTTGAGAGGCTGAGGCAGGAGGAATGCTCTAAGTGTGAGGCCAAGTGAGACTTTTTTTTTTGAAAAAAAAAGGGGGGGGGGCATTGTGTGGATGGCATGGGACAACCACAAAAAGGAGGTTTGACTCACTCATTAAGACAGGAGCAAAGCAAAGTGCTATAACCCTGGTGGTACTAACTCTTAAAATATTGTTTTAGCTATGGGCAAACCATGTAGGCTTTCTTTATCTCAGTGTCCTTACAAAAGATTAATTTTGTCCTCTCATCTTTTTTAGTATAAGGTGAAAACAGAAACGTGAAATACTATGGGATATGTATATGTATCTGTTGTTAGAGTTTAATGATGCTTCAATTCTCTGCCTCAGTTTCCCTAAAACCATAATAAAATCTTATGTTTATATGCAGAAATGTTAATTAAAACTATAGCATTAACAACTCTATTATCAGCACAAAAATAGGTTACTGAAATGAAATTAAACAACACACAAAAAGGAATGGTAATTCTATGAGGAAATAACTAGGGACAAGATTAAAAGAAAAAAAAAGCTAATGAGAATATTTTCTTTGAAGCATGAAAAAAATGGAGAGGCATAAAAATGAGAGGTTGGTTAAAATTCAAAACGAATTTGTTATTTAAATCACAGTAAATTTATTCCCTTTTGTTGACGTCTTTTACAATTTCAATCATTAAACGCATTTACTTTATGAAACAAAATAAAACTGACTTTATTTTAAGGGTTCCAGCATCCCACAGCCAAAAACAAATAGTGCCATCTGCCCCAGTAGAAGACAGGTATCTCTTTGAGCCACAGCACAATGGCGAGAACTGAAAAACAATCAGAGGGGAAAAATAATCTTTACAAGAACAGTGATATAGTCCAAACAATAAAACACACTTAAAAAAAAACAATCAAATATAAACTAAACAACAGAAAACACCCAGAACTGACCAAGTTCATGACTACCATGTTACTAAAGGTTCACATAATTTAAAAGCTGAAATACTTTTTTGTTTTAAATCTTAATTACAATATAAAAGCAACTTTGTACAACTTACTTAAATTATAAATAAAAAAGGTTTAACAGGGTTTGAAATAGTTACCTGTAGTGATGTAATAGATGCACTGTGTCCCTGAAGAACAGCCAAAGGTGCACAAGTACGAAGACACCAGACACGGATCATTTTATCACAACTTCCAGCTGCTATCATAGTGTTCTCGTAGTTTACAGCCATGTCTGATATTTCAGCAGCATGTCCTCTTAAAGTAGCTAACAATCTCCCATCATCTGTGGCCCAGATTTTCACAAGACAGTCATCAGAACCCTTGAAACAGAATAGACACAAAGAATTAATCTTATAATAGAAATTCTTAATATAGATAAGGAAATCATGTTATGTAGAGTGGTAATTCTTTTTTTTTTAAATATTTTATTCATTACTTTTATTTTATGTGTATGTGTGTATTGCCTGCATGTATGCAAGTGCACCCGTGTCATACAGTGCCCACGGAGGTCAGAAGAGGGCGTCGGATCCCCCAGAACTGGGCTTATGGATGGTCAGTAGCTGCCAT
>NW_008332065.1:1189560-1208408 GCF_000622305.1 Nannospalax galili | reverse complement strand
TAAATGAACAACCTATATTAAGCTGTACTCCAAGAGTGTATTCATGAAGATGCTTTATGTCACATGTGGCTTTTTATTTCTAAATATTTTATTCATTACTTTTATTTTATGTGTATGTGTGTATTGCCTGCATGTATGCAAGTGCACCCGTGTCATGCAATGCCTGCAGAGGTCAGAAGAGGCTATCGGATCCCCTGGGACTGGAGTTATGGGCAGCTGTCAGCCGCCATGTGGGTGCTGGGATTCTAACCTGGGTCACAGTGTTCTTAACCGCTGAGCCATCTCTCCAGCCCCTAGAGTGGTAATTCTTATAATTTTCTTCTTATCTCACTAAAATCATAGCACTAATCAAGAACAGTATACTCAGGCCAGGTATGGTGGTACATGTTTTTAATTGCAGCACTTGGGAGGCAGAGGCAGGTCCATTTCTGTGAGATTGAGACCAGTTGGGGCTATAGGGAGAACATTTTGTCTCAAAAAAAGAGAGAGAAAGGAATGGAGGAAAAAAGGAAGGAAAAGTATGCATACCCACAAGCAAATAGAGAAGTAGGATGTAGATAGAAATGAATGCTCCCTGATGATTCCCACATACCACCCACAATTATCATTACCTGCAATCTCAGGAATCAGTTTGAATTTGGCAGCAGTAACATAAACTTAATTACAAAACAAATATAACACACTGGCTACCAATACCACATATGCTATTTTGCCATACAAAACTAAAAGTATGCTAATGTGGAAGATTCCTTTAGAAAGCTAAGAGCAACAAACAAGCTTCCTATCATGCATCTTTGGCTAAAATTGTATGACATCAGCTAAAATCACTGTTCAAGAAAAAATTAATCTTATTTGTATGAAGCCAGTAAAATTATAAAGTATTGTTTAACTTAAATTCAGCAAGAAACTGTTAAGGATACAGTATTTCTCATTAGTATCTTCATTTGGAAAAAAAATGTTCTAATTTCATATTCTAAAACAGAGATGAGAACTTACAGGCTTTAGTTTTAGCCTTTTGCTATGAAAATTTCAAATATTTAAAACAGTGTCCATAGTGCCACTAATCCTCATGTAACCATCCTAGGGGTTTGAACCTTATTAGTATTTCTGCCACATTTTCTAGATGGTAAGTTAAAACAGGAAATACAGATACTTATAAAATTATGTTTTGCAGGATCTAGTTTTACTAACGTTTTATATAAGAGTTCTCTTAAGATCTCCCAACCTAATACTAAAAAACAGATGAAAAAAACCCCAAAACCTTTTTATCTGAACAGAGAATCTACAAAGGCAAAGGTTTAGACAAGTTTTCTGCTTCATATGGACAAGACGCAGACATGGCATCTACGTGATCACACACAGTGCCAATAGTTTGTCCAGTGATGTCTACTAAATCAAGCAAGTGAATATTTAAGGTCTGAAAGTCTTTTCATTTAACTACAAAACTAGCTGTGGTTGCACCCTGAAGCAAATCAGGTGGGTTATCAAGTAGCAAGAAGTCTGTAGGTTGGTTTAGAGAGGGGATGGTGAGAAATAAGGGAACATGGAAATCTGTGAGGGCTAAAGAGGGTGAAAACAGAACCAGATTTAAGTTTCCAAAGAGCATTTGTCACCAGTGTGAAAGAAGCTAGAAAAAGGAGATCAGGTCAAAATTGGTAAAATAGTATGGTAAGGCAGTTACTATAGCAGAAGACAAACACCAGAGGCAATCGTGACTAGGAAAAAGAGGGGTAAGAATCCTTTCACTGAACATCTGTGGAATGTGAAGTAAGGACGACAGCAGACTGAGACTTCCAGAAAGATGCTCTATTCCAACATTTGGCACATGGGAAAAACACTAAGTATCTGCTCAATAAAAAAAAGACTTTAAAACATTCATTTGGGTCAAGTTCTTCTGCTTCCATAAACTCATTCACTTGATTTATCTTCCAGAACTGGAGGCAAAATAGTGTCACTGTGTTCCGTACCTTTGTTTCAACAAGCAAGTGTATTCTTGAGAAAAATATACATGTGTACTAAATATGTACAGACTTTATTCCTTGTCACTATTCTACCCCATAAACAATCAAGAATAACAAATCACACAGCATCTGCACTGAATTAAAGTACTATAACTAACAGAGTGATGATTTAAAGTACAGGAAGAGGGTCACAGTCTATGTGTAATTACATGCCATTTTACAGACGCAATCTGAGCTTGGATATCCACAAGGGACCTGAATCAGCCCCCCAAATAACCAAGGGACAACCAACTGGCTGCATTTGGTTCTGACTTGCATTTATCACAAAAATGGAATTTTAAATTTTATACAGAACACGAAAAAGGAAAATATGTCTAATTATGCCTCAAAGTACTGAGGAGTCACTTTATTCTGTACATGTAAAAGTTTGTTTCACACTCTACTATAGGTGTTTCACTTGTCTTACATATAAACAAACTATAAACACTCTGACCAAAATGTCAGCTTTAATGAAAGTGGCAATCCATGCTCCCTATAGCATCTTTCCACAAATTAAAATCTAACAAGTCATCTCTCTATAGTCCTACCAATGTAATACTGCTTTATAATTCTACTCTACTTAAACCAGTGCGAAAAACCATAATTTATATTCTCCCTTCAGTTTTTATCATCCCAATCAACTTTTCTTTCCACCAAACTGAGAAGAGAAATTTTTGCCCACCCATTTAAGGAAATCTCTATTATTCTATTCAGAGACCTATCCTCATCTTTGCCCCTACAACTCCTTCTGACAGAATTTCAAACAGAACTATAAGCACTCCCAAGCAACTACTTTTGATCACTTATTTAGGAAATTTGAAAGAAAAAAAAAACAATTCTTTTAAAATAACTGTAAGAAATACAAAACCAGAAAAATACTCAGCTGAGAAGAAAAATAAAATATTGAGAAAATGCTTTTTAAACTTATTTTATTTTTATGTGTAGGAGTGTTATGCCTACATATGTGTAAGTAAACCTGTGCCATGCAACACACACAGGCAGAAGGGGGTATCAGATCCCCTGGAACTGGAGTTACAGATGGTTGTTAGTGGATGCTGGGATTTGAACCCAGGTCTTCTGCAAGAATAGCCAGTGCTTTTAACTGAACAGCCATCTCTCCAGCCCAGAGAAAACATTTTTTTAAATACATTTTTTTATATAGCCCTGGCTGGTCTGGAACTCACTATGTAGGGCCAGGCTGGCTTTGAACTCAAGAGATCCACTTGAGAAAACTTTTTTTTAAAGAACTATAAATTACGTAGAGTGTCCCAAAAGGTAAGTCAGGTAAAATGCAGGCAGTCCTGCACTCAGGACAACCCACAACTTCAAACCCAGTTGCAGGTTTGGTAAGTGATTCCTCTGGTTGACAGAAATCCCCCTTTTCACTTTGTGATGCGGAAGGCAGCAGCTGGGTACCATCTTGAGCATAAGCCAGTTGCTAAAAACTGAGCTACATGAAAAGCCTGAGATCAAGGTTGAGGAGTCACAATTTGGTCTGCCATAGCCCTTGAGTAAGGAAAGGCCCAGGGAGGCAGGTGTGGAGAGGGGGAGAGCCAGACATTAACAAACCAAGGGTACATACAGCAGGAGGCTGGGCTAAGGCTAGAAGTTCCTAGGGAACGGTAACTTGATGTAGGTGGCCAAGAGCAATTATCATTAACTGAAAATAACCCCTGGAGTTTGATAGGCTTAAGCCTGAGGACAGTGAATAGATCATCTCTATAGCCGTGTATCTATAATTAAGTACCGCATCTCTTCAGCAGGGTGATTAATACTCAGAAGGTGTTGAAAAAGCAGGAAGACAGCTCTTGCACCTGCACTGATCTCAGTGCTAGGGTCCCATTCCACACTCCTGACACACTGTGAAAACATCCCTGCTTAAACAGTAGCTACACCAATGGGTGTGATCTAGGGAGTCTCAGGAGGGTGAGAGAACCCACTCAGCTCTCAGGCTGCAAACCTAAGTGTGGCCAGAAGAGTCCCCTCATACATAAAAGGCACCAAGATAAAGGAAGACAAGTTCAGTGGATATTAGACACCTCTGTATTACAGATGCAGCACCAGTATAAAGCATAGAGAAAATCTCCAAGTTCAACTAATCCTCCCAATCTCCATGCTTGTAAACCCTACTTAAAGAACTGAGAAGCAATCTGCTCCAAAACCTCATCCTTTGAAGTTACACTTTTATATTTTCTTTTTTTGTATTGCCTGCAGGTATGTGCATGCACCCATGTTGTGCAATGCTGCGGAGGTCAGAAGAGGGCTTCAGATTGCCCTGGAACTGGAGTTAAGGATGGTTTGTAGCCGCCATGTGGGTGCTGGGAATCGAATCCGGGTCCTCTGCAAGAGCAGTCAGTGCTCTCAACCACTGAGCCATCTCTCCAGCCCCTACTTTTATATTTTCACTTCATAGTATTTTCAATTTTTTAATGTTTTTATTTATTCCCCTTCATTCATCACCTAATTTTGCTTATACTGGTTTCGTCTTGGGCAGTATTTCATCTCCATGCTTCCTTTTATTCTTATGCTGTTTCCGCTCACATTTACTGTATTTATTACTTTTTTGGTTTGATTTTTTACTCCTCATTTTGTTTAATTATTGATTTCTGCCGGTTTTATGTTTTGTTTTTATTGTTTATTAATCATCTCCATCTTTTCGCCTTCATATAATCTTCTACCTTTGCCATCCTCTCTTCTGCATTTAACCTGTCTTTACCTCTAGTTCTCCATTTTTTCTGGCCCCTTCATTTTAAATCACTGACTTTCTATTTCTATAGTTGGTCTAAATCATCTTTTTTTTTTTTTTTTTTTTTTTTTTTTTTTTTTTTTTTTTGTCTTTCTGAGATAGGGTCTCCCTGTAGCTCCAGCTGTCCTGGAACTCAGTATGTAGACCAGGCTGGCCTTGAACTCACAGAGATCCGCCTGCCTCTGCCTCCCAAGTTCTGGGACTACAGGCCTGCGCCACCATGCCTGGCTCTAAATCATCTTGTTTTATTCACATTTTTCACTTTTATGGTCATAAATGATATACTAGTGAACAGTCAATTTCAAATATTTCTCTATTTTGCATGATTTGATGCTGGTATTATATCAATCTGCTTTCTCTTTGCTGAATTATACCGGGGAATGAATCTTTGGAAGTCAGTTGATCATGGGCTAGCAAGATAGCTCACAGGCCAAGGTGCTTGCCACCAAGCCTGGCAATCTGAGTTTGATCCCTGGGTTCCAAATAGCAGGAGATAAAAACTGTCTCCTGTCAAGCTGTCCTCTGACCTCCACACACAGTCTATGGCACTTACACATACGTGCACATGCATACACATACACCCCTGGAAAAAAGAAAAGAGAAATAAATTAAAAAGTAGGCTCCTCAACAAAATGATACCCAATAAAACCAGAATATCCAAATCAACAGACATGCAAATCACAGTGCAGAACAAGGAACATGAAAAAGCATGTCAAGGGGACTGGAATAGATGAGACACTGGATGAAGATTTTGAAGAAAAAAAAAAACAAGACACCTCAGAAAGATTAAAAAGCAGATGACTTCAATGCAGGGCCAGCAGAGGAAGGTTAGCAACACAGAGAGGAGAGCCAGCAAAATGGGCTAGACAAAGAGGTCAAAAACACAACGGCAAACCTCTAACAAACGGTGCTGGGAAAACTGAATTTCCACTTAGAACAAAACTAGATCTATATCTCACCATTCATAGAAAAGCAATTCAAATGGATCAAAGATCTTAATGTAAGACCTGAAAATTTGAAATGTTAGCAGAAAACAAAATACTTCAAGTTATATCAATACAGTCAAGGAATTTCTGAAAAGGGCAAGAAATAATCCCCCAAATTGACAAATGGAATTATATGAAATGTAAAAGGCCTTCTGTATAGCAAAGGAAATAGTCACTAGAGTGAAGAGACAGCTGACAGAATGGGGAGAATAAACTTTGCCAACACAAATTAGACAGTGGATTGGTATTTTGAATATATAAAGAACTATAAAAATTAAATACCAAAAAAATCATCAAATTAATAAATGAGATGAGCTGTAAAGAGAGTTCTCCAAAGAACTTTAACTGACCAGTGCATATGTGAAAAGTGCCTAATGTCCCTAGCCATCAGGAAAATGCAAATTAAAGCACCTATCTAACCACATTCAGAAAAAGTATCTTCAAGAAAACAAATGACCCTAAAGGAGAGCCCACCACTGCCAATTTCCAAAATCCATATAGCATTTGCATTCAAAATACTTATCCTTATACTCACAGATAAGTGAGTAGCCCTTACTTCTCACCAAAGACGCTTCTCTTTTTTTTGCAGCAGATACAATAGAGCTCCACCAATTGGTCAAAATGCAGATAACAAGTGACCATGGGCCTGGAGCCCAGCCCCAATTGGTCCATCTAAAACACAACCCCTACACTTAAGACTCAGGGACTATCAAGCCAATGGGGGTGGGGGGTGTGAATGGAAAGTTAGAGGACTTGGATACCAGCTGTTAGTGTCTTCTAGACAGGCATGATAGGGATGCTAAATCCAAGAAATCTCAACAATGTGGTTGCAGAAAGAAAACCTGCATAATGATCATTATTAGTCAACATGCCAACGTTGACAGAAAACACTTCACAAGGCACCTCTAGATGAAAAGCTACAGGCGATCAATGAATGCTGGGAGAGGGAGAATCAGAATTCTGCAAAGACAAGCCCAATAGGTTATAGAATCCCAAATGGTCAGTTCTAAACACATGTACATGAAATGAACTCTAAATGGACTCTGTATGTTATGTGTATATATATGTAACAATTAAAGAACAAGAGTATATGAAGTTGAAAGGGGAAGGGGGTGTATGAGGAATTGTAGGAGGTAGAAGTGGTATAAATACAATGTAGTCATACAAAATATTCTCAAAAAGATAAAAAAATTGGCAACAGAGCCAGGTGTTGGGGCTAGGCCTTTAATCCCAACACTCAGGAGGCAGAGGCAGGTGGTTCTCTATGAGATCAATGCCAGTCTGGTCTATATATCAAGTTCCTGGCCAGCAGGGTCTACAGGGAGGCCCTGTCTAAAAACAAACCAACCAACCCATGGCACGTATAACCATGTTTATTGCTGTACTACTGAAAACAGTCAGGAAATGGAACTAGCCTAGATGTATAATACACAAATGAAGAGAATATGGTACATCAACACAGTAGAATTTTATTCAACCTTAAAAAAAAATAAGATCCTGATATTTATAGAAAACTGGGCAGGCCAGGTATGGTGGCGTACACCTTTAGTCCCAGCACTGGGAGGCAGAAGCAGGTGGATCTCTGTGAGTTCGAGGCCAGCCTGGTTTCTATAGCAAATCTAGGCCAGCTGAGACTACAGGGAAACCCTGTCTCTAAAAGACATCCCCCCAAAAAAACAAACCTTGATGGAACTAAAAACCACTGTGTAAACAAAATAAGCCATATATGGAACCTACACTTAAAATTGTGTGTATGAGTACTCTTGTATGTTACAGGTAATGTAACTAGAAAGACAATCATGAGAGGTGAGGAAGATATCTTAAGCTGGGGGGAAGATGGCGGTTAAGAGATACACATGGCATGAAAGCATAAGAGGGGACTGCTGGGGGGAAGTTAAAGGGCCAGCCAAAGAGTGATAGGAATATGGTGCAAGACAGTGATGTAGGGTGACAAATTAGAAAAAAGCGTAATAATATACATGTAATGAAACTCATTATACTGCATACTAACTTAAATAAAAGAAAATAAAATTTAAAATATATGTATGAAGGAAGGTTGAGAGAACAATTTTTAAATTCCATTGATTGTAATTTATAAAACTTGATTCATTTCCTGAAAGAGTAAGGCAGAGGAATGAACCAAATACATGAACAACGTTCAGAAATGCAGTGGAATAAAAGCAGTTAAGAAAGAAAGAAAACTTGTAAAAGCAACAATGAAAAAAAAAACCTACTAAATAGGATGAGTGTACAAATATCTTGACTGGAATGTTTTTTTGTTGGCGTTGTTTTTAAATCAGTAAGTCCTAATGCACCCGGGAAAACAAAGCAGTTCTCAGTTTCGAAAACATCCAGATGCGTCTCAGGCTGTGGACTGAAAATGAGAAAATTTGGCAAGTCTAAGTGTACTTTAAAGTAACAAGCAGTTAAGCTGGAAAGGCTTAACCTATCAATGATCATAGAAAGTTTTAAGAGCTTTTATTTTGCCTAGTAAGGTAGCTACTAGAGAATTCTAAATGACAGGACAAGGTTATCTATCCACTGTACAGTCTGACCCTGCTAGTTTCTGTTGCTTCTGAACAGATCTGAAGCTGCAAAAGGTCTAGGATAGAGAGAACTTGGGAGTTATTAGTTTATAAGCCACAATGATAGCAGAAGAGACTACCAAGAACATCACTACAGTACATTACCCTGGTAAGCTATGATGAAAGAAATCCTGGCCACAAAGTTGTAATTTTATTTTGGAATTTACTTTTAAATTCAATTACAATGTTATATAGCATTTTAATCCCAAGATAGCATGAAAGAGCAATAAATAGTTATTTTACTTTTGCTAATATAATCACAATTACTGTGAAAAGTGTTCATTAGCATGCTATTATTTATCTGTTGCCTTCAATCCTAGGCTAGATATGCTGAAAAAAAAGGTATGACCAAATTTTTGTGTAGCCTTTAGCTTACCTAAATCTCCCTTAAAAATGAGACACCAGATTCAGTGGGTTTTTTTTGTTTTGTTTTGTTTTGTTTTAATTTCAAGATATCTTGTCAATAAAAAGTACATGTTATTTGGGGGAAATGGTGGTTACTTAAGCAAAGCTTAGATCTGCCAATTCAAAGAATTTGGTTTAAAGTAACCTAGATATTTCTTACTCTGCTGTTACACCTGAAAAGACCACATATAACGTGCCTTTAAAATAGGCATTTATTCTGGAAGCATTGTTACTTACACTAGTTCTTTTAAGAATTACATGTAACTGGTAGTAAAAATGATTGCTCTCTTTTAACTTGTAGGTCTATCTCCTACTAAAGGCAAGATGTCTATCTAAAAAAGTGAATTTCTGTAAATCCCTCTATAAATGGCCATGCTTTTAAAGAGTAAGTTTAAAAGAAATCATAAAGACATTCTCATAGATAAAAAGCCTAGGCAATGTCTGATAATGTTATCTGGCTTTCCTCTTCTGATGAAGGAAGTTCAATGGGTCTGACATGGCTTTCTTCACTGTAATGTCCTGGATTTTCTGGCTTGCACAAACTCCAAAACACAAATGCTACATCTACTGACATAAAAAATTCATGAAGCTTCAGACACAGGGCCACAAATCACATAAATGATACAGGAAGCAAATACAGTTGAAAAAAAAATCTTCTTTTGCAAAATTTACATCATTTAATTCCTTTCTGGAATCAAGTTTTAATTGAACTACTTGTTATTTATTTGCTAAAAGGAGAGCTGTTTCCAAACAATTTGGTTAAGAGTTCTTTTTCACATGGCTTATTCAGCTGATACTCTAAGTATTAATACATTTTGAAGTCAATTACAGATGCTGCTATCAAACAAAATAGCCAGGGAATCACAAGGACAGACAGGTGGGGGCTGGAGAGATGACTCAGGGTTGAGTTTTCCTCACAATGTGAGGATCAGAGCTCTGACCCTAGGACCCATGTAACAAGCCAAGTGTCCCTGCAAATGGCAGTAACCTCAGCTTTGAATTGGGCAGAGACAGGAAGATCACTAGGGCTTGCTGGCTTCCAGTCTTGGTAAACAGCAGGCCCTGGTTCAGAGACAAGACAATCCTGTCTAAAAGGAGAGCAAGAGGAGGATCTGACACCCTCTTCCGGCCTCTGTGCCTGCACACTTCCACACACACATGCATCAACATTGACGTGACAGACACATACACTTTTTAAAGTGAAAAATCTATACAGTATTAATGAAAATTATATTTTATATAATGCAGATGTATGTGACAAAGTATATTTCGTGGTTTTGAAAGCAGAAAGCTGCATGCACTTGGGAACAGGTCATTTTTGCTCAGATAATCTTAAAGTTAAAGTGTACTCCTACAAAACTTTCCCTGATTCAAGGGGTGGTGGGAGGCACCCACATTCACATCGCCCAGTAAAGAATTAACATTTTGGCATTAACTCAAATCTGATTTTTATTAACTTCAGATATCTGAGAAAATCTGGTGTTAACTGAAAATGCACTATTATCTGACAGAACAAAATAGAGAATCCTAATTCCTTGTTCTGTTATTAAGTACCTACCTTATTAGTCAGGTATCTCATCTCTTACTATCACTTAGAAAAACATCAGAAACATGAACACCATCATGAACACCCCAACTTAACTTTCTTTCTTACTCAAGCTGAATAGTTGGTCTGTAATCAAAACTAAAAATTACTTATAATTTTTAAAAATGTATCATTACTGTGTGTAAGAGCCCATGATGTGAGGTGGGGGAGGGGGGCAAGGCACATGTGTGGAGGTTATAGGACAACTTTTGAAGTCTGTTTTCTTCTTCCATCTTTACGTGGGATCCAGGGATTGTACTCAGGTCATCAGGCTTGCATGCCAGCCCCAAAATTGTTAAGCTTAAGATGTTTTCAAGAAACCACCACTGATTTTCTTTCTTGCCAATCAGACCTCTGCTTCACTTTCCTCAGAAATTAGCCAAAGTGGGGCTGGAGAGATGGTCCAGTGCTTAAGAGCACTGGATATTCTTACAGAGGAGTTAGGTTCAAGTACCAGTACCCACATAGCAGCTAACAACTGTCAGTAACAACAGTTCAAAGGGATCCAGCACCCTCGTTGCCTCGGTCAGTACAAGCACACACATGGCGTACTTAGGTACACGCAGGCAAAACACTCATACGCATAAAACAAAAATAAAAACAATTTTAAAAAAGAAATTAGCCAACAATTTTTAAAGTCAATCTTCTCAACATGTGCTCAATTTTCTTGTCCTCCTGTCTATCTCTACTAGCAATGACCAACAATGAATCAACTTAGCATTCATCACTGGCTCAGATCCTGCTGTCCATCAAAGAATACCAGCCTGCTTATTCTACAGTATTGGAAATTCAAAAAAATTCCCATTTTGTTGAAAGGCTAAGCCTAATCAGCAATTCTTTATTTTAGATGGTCCCTATCTGATATTCTTTCCTGCTGCCCTCATTTAATTAGCCACCTCTAGAAACCAGTCCCATTCCCTAACCAGGTAAAATAGCAGCTAACAACTGTCAGTAACAACAGTTCACATTGTTAATTGTGGGCCCAACTAACATATTTTTTTTTTCGGTCTTTTTGAGACAGGGTCTCCCTGTAGCCCCAGCTGGCCTGGAACTCACTATGTAGACCAGGCTGGCCTTGAACTCACAGAGATCCACCTGCCTCTGCCTCCCAAGTGCTGGGACTACAGGCGTGTGCCACCACACCTGGCCCAACTATTTTTGTAAGCAGTCAAAAACAACTTACTCTTGCACATTTCACCTCCAACTCCTCCTCTGTCTAGCCTGCAGAGCTGCTGCATACCAGAGATCCTCTTCAGGTCTGCTCCTTTAGTTCCTTCCCATTAACACAGCTTGTTCACAATGTATCTTCCCCTAAATGACCACAGCCTGGAGCTTTCCTTCCTATCACTGGCAAAATATACTGAACAGAATACTAGCACATCTAAATAAAATATGGTCTTTCATAAAATAGTTTTGCACTGAAAATGTAGATCAGTTTGTAAAGAACTTGTCTATCATGTACAAGACCTCAATTAGAGAGTCAAAAATTATTTTTCAACCTTAGACAATTAAAAAAAAAATCACAAAATGCCTTGTCATACTCAATCACCTAGATTCATCATTTCCTAAATTTTTTTCTGTATTTGCGCCAGCACCTTTTCTTCCCTCCATTTTCAATACACACACACACACACACACACACACACACACACACGCACACACACAGTCTTTTTCTCCACCACAGTAGGCTACAAACTTAATACCTCATGTTCTAGTTTGCCTTCTATTGACTAAAAACAACTTGGGGAGAAAAGGGTTTATTGTATTTTACACTTCCAAGTGACACTTCATTATTGAGATAAGTCAGCGTAGGAACTCAAAGGCAGGAACCTGGAGCAAGAACTGAACCAGAGACAATGGAAGAATCCTGATTACTGGGTCACCCCCCTTGGCTTGTTCTGCCAGCTTTCTTATATAGCCCAGGCCCATCTGCCCAGGGATGGCAATGCTCAGTGACCTGGGTCCTCCTACATTAATTAACAATCAAGAACATGCCTGAAAGACATGCCTACAAGCCAGTCTGATGGAAGCAATTCCTCAAATGAGGTCTCTCCTCCAAGGTGACTCTTAGTTATATCAAATTGACAAAAATTAACCAGCACAAATGACCCCTTGTCAACCTGGTAACACAAACACACCACTATAAGCCAGACCCTTTTCATTTCTTTTGTCCATACAGTCTCATGTTTATATCACAATCCAAATCCCAGTCTTTAAATTTTCAACACTTTAAAAGTCCAAGTTCTCTTTTAAAATCTAGTCTCTTAGTGGAGTCCTAAAAATCAAAACCAATTTAAAGAATTTATTTCAAAATGGAAGAACCAGGCACACATAAGTAAAACCAAAGTTCAGCGGTATAGTTCAATGTCTGATGTCTGGGACTCAATCATAATCTCCTACTGGCTGGATCTTCTGGCTCCAAAGGGCTTGGGCAACCCTCTCCCCCATCTGATTTCTCAGTCCCCCTTCATCCTTTAACATGGCCATCCTTAGTCTCTTTCTTTAGGTACAAACAGGAACCCCAACTACTTACTGGCATAAGCTTCGGGGATGCCTGAAACCCTGATGAGGAGCTTCTTTGCCTATGGAAGTTTACACCTAAATATGCCCCCTTAACAAAGTGGAAAGGCACCTGCAACCTAGCCTTTCTACTTTTTCTCCTCTCCATGCTTTCTAGGAGAGAATTTCTGCTTTTCACCAGCAGGTCAGTCTGGCCTTGATCTCACAGAGATCCACTGCCTCTCTGCCTCTGGAGTGCTGGAACTGTTGGGATTAAAGGCAGATACCACCATATCCAGCTCAGAAATTCTTGACCAGGTCACAGCAAGTTCTCAAGCCACTGCCTAAGAACACATTAAAACTATCCTTTTAAGAAATATGCATAACGATCTACAGGCTCAATCTTCTGGCTCTAAGGGGGCCTAGGCAGCTCCCCCCTTCTCTGGCTCTGCTGTCCACAGCATATACAGTTTGTATGGTAGGCTCAATCCTGCTCCACTCCATGTCTGCCACTGTCCTTGGTATTCCCACAGTCCTAGCATCTCCAGTGTGCTTGGTCTCCCCTGAAACAGGCTACACCTTCACCAATGGCCTCTCTACAGTTACTTCAACCCTGCCAAATGATGCCAAGCCTTAGCTGCTCTCCATGATCCTTCATCTTTCAAAATCAGTACCATGTGGGAGACTTACACACTGACAAGTTTGATTCTAGCTTGAGATGTATCATTGACCCTCTCTGGATCACAGCATCTGTGTGCTGACTCTGAGGAAATACTTCTCAGATTTCACCACAATGACTCTTGTCTCTTCTTAATCACAGCTATTTCTCAGCCCTAGCTAATCAGCTCATACATTCTGCCAGGCATGGTGGTACACACACCTGTAACCTCAGCACTTTAGCCAAAGATGAGGCAGGAAGGTGGTGAATTCTAGACCATCCTAATCTATGCAGGGGTTCCAGGCCAGTCTGGGCAAAAAAGGAGAATCTGTCAACACTAAGAGATACTACTCACTCTAATTTAAATTTCTCAACTGTTCTCCCTTACCTTCAGGAAGGTTATAAAAGAACTTGATTTTGTTCCCCATCTGTATCTCTGGTTCATGTTTAGTGATAACCCATATTTTTATGCTATATTCATTAACATAATTGCATATTACTTTCTCTCAAAGTTAGTACATGCCTTTCTCTAAGTCTTCAATATCCAACTCAACTCACCTAAGGTGTAGTTACTTCTCCAGAAAATTCTACCATTTCTACTGTAAGTCTGGCTTAGGTACCTATCCTACTATAACTCAGTAATTTGGGTATCTTCTATCCAAAAGTTATTATTATATGATATCAGTACTGTCTATTTACTATTTGTGGTTAGATATTATGTCTTTAAATTTTATACCTCCAATACTTAGAACAGTGACTGGCTAATAAGACTCAAGTTCATTAAAGCAATATATAAACTCACATTCTCTATTGTAATTTATTATACTAAAGGTAATACTTTATGTTCCTTTGCCTTAAACTGAATGGAAAAGAGATACATTTTTACCTATCTAAAAGGGAGGGTGACCCCTGTCTTTAATATACTCATGAACTTTGTATTGTTGCTTTAATCCTAATATTCATTAACTTTGATTTTCTTTGGCAAACATAATTTGAGGACAGTAATTCTGAAACCAAGTAAAAAGTTTTAAAAAATTAAAGAACGAGGAAGGAAAATGACTTGTTAATTATGTTCCACCCCCCGCCCCAAATATTCGATTGGGAAAATATTCACTGTTAAAATACATTAGCACAAAACAATGATATTTTCCTAACACAGAATTTCACTTACCTGTTATAATTTCCTTTTAAACCTCACATAGCATTCATAATTAAGAGTTTAGTTGGGGGCTCACTGGTACAATGCTTGCCTATCACGTACAGAGGCCCTGGGTTTAAGCTCCACCATCACATAAAAGAACTTATTTAGGTAAAAAGTAGTTAACAGTGGTTTAAGCCTGGCTAAAAAGTAACAACAGTAGTAGGTTTTTGTTTTTTTTTTAAATGCACCAAATGTCTTTTTTAATGCACTATTTCATATACTCATTCCATTACACTGGTACTATTATCATCGATTCTCTTTCTCTTGTTTTAAGAAGTGTGGCTGTGACTAAGAGGCCTCTTATGCCAAAGCTGATGGTCTTTGCCAAAGCTGATGGTCTTAACCATAGCATTATAACTGCCTCTAGCTTGGCCTATATGTTAGACTCAAGAAAATTAGCCCCAGCCAGGCATAGTGGTACACACTTTTAATCCCAGCACTCAGGATGCAGAGGCAGGCAGACCTCTCTGAGATCAAGATCAGCCTTGTCTACACAGTGAGCTCCAAGCCATCTGGGGCTAAGTGAAACTCTGCCTCAAAATTAAAAGAGAAAAGAAAATTAGCCCCTTGGAAAAGCTTTCCAATATATCTATACCGGCATCTTAGAAATAAATATGATAAAATACTAAATAGAGGAAAAGGGAGGTACTGATTGATCCTTTACCAAATTGTTATTCCAATAAATAATGACAATGTGTTCTTTCACATAAATCTTTTGAAGGTTAGTCACGATCTACTACCACAAAGCTTTACACACACCCCTTCAATTTTCAAGACTGTTTTTGAAGCACTAGTCAGTATCTGCTGTTTCTAGTTGAATGAGAAAACACCATCATCAACTCCACCTTATAATTAGTCAGAAGGTATAAATGTACCCTACCACCATATGAAGTGATAATCACAAAAACAAGTAAAATTTAAAAAATGGTTCAGGGCTGAAGAGATGGCTCAACAGTTAAGAACTCATTCTATTCTTGGAGGACTATGGTTTGGATATAAGCACTACATCAGGCAGTTCAAAAGCACCTGTAATTCAATTTTCAGAATCTGACATGGTCTGGCCTCCAGAGGTACCTGCACGCTGTGCTCACTTAAGTCCCTCAGGCATATACACACATCCACATAAATTAAAAAACTAAACCTTTAAAAAATAAATTAAAATTGAAAGCGGGTCTCTCCTTGCATTTCCTACTGTGCAGTAACATTTAGAGTATGTAAGTGCAAATTGTCAGTAGAAAATTACAAATGAGAATGAGTTTCACACAGCAAATTATATCACATTCTTTTGTTTTTAATTTTATTATTTTTATTTTATATGTATACGCATATTGCCTGCATGTAGGTAAGTGCACCCAAGTCATGCAATGCCTGCGGAGGTCAGAAGAGGCTGTCGGATTCCCTGGGACTGGAGTTATGGATAGTTGTTAGCTGCCATGTGGATGTTGGGATTCGAACCGGGGTCTTCTGCAAGAAGAAGGGGTCTTCTGCTGAGCCATCTCTCCAGCTCAAGCAAATTATATCACATTCTTACAAGTATCTTTTAGAGTCTTGGTAAGACCTTATAAACACTACAATGTTACTTTTCTTCACCTAATTTTTGTGCCTTCAACTAAAGCAAACAATCAAGAAGTAGTTACTTCTTCACATATGCTTGCCCCCCAAATTAAGTGCCCTGAGATGTAAAGGAACACAAATTTTTCTGTGTAAGGTCAGGTAATACTTTAAACTTTGTACACAATACAATCTCTGTGATAAACTACTCAATTCTGCCATTGTAGTTTAACAACAGCCAGACAATACATAACCAACTGAACAGTCTATATCTCAACACAATTTTACTTACAAGAAAAAGTAGTAGGCTAGATTGACCCACTGGCAGCAGTTTGCTTATCCTGATTCAAAGGACTTTTCAAACTGTGCTAAAAACTCTGTTAAACTCATAAAATAGCAGCAGTCATATGATTTCAATGTAGCTTCCTTCAAAGAACTCCAAGAGATTAACATCAAATTCTTAACAAATCAGACTATCCTGCATGAAATGTTTACACTCTATACCTTTTTAAAAAGAATTCTCACAAAACAGTTTACTAACATCAAAAATGAAAACACTATGTACCCTTAAAATCTCAGTGCAAATGATGTAATTATAGTCACCAAATAAAACACAAACCCAAATTAATGCTTCCTTCTCATTACTTCAGTTTATTACTGCTTTTCAAAGAATTCTCTTGTACATTAGCAAGGCCAAATTTGTCAGGTGTGGTGGTGCAACACCTTTAATCCTGGTTTTCAAGAGACAGAGGAAGGTGGATCTGAGTTCAAGGACAACCTGGTCTACATAGTGAATTTCAGGCAAGCCAGTGCTACACAGTGAAACCCTGTCTTTAAAAAAAAGAAATGTGGGGGCTGGAGAGATGGCTGAACAAGAGCACTGACTGCTCTTGCAGAGAACCTGGGTTCGGCTCTTAGCACCCACATAGTGGCTAACAACCATGTGTAACTCCAGTTCCAGAGAATCCGACACTCTCTTCTGACCTACGCAGGGATTGCAAGACATGGGTATGCTTACACACAGCAAGGCAAAATAAATATAATAAATATATTTTTAAAAAGAGAAACATCAAATTTGCTTTAGGTTTTGAGAGCTAAATATCAATATATTAAATATGAATGATTAAACTAATATTTAGCAGAATTTTGGAGTCAACTACTAATGTGGACATAGCAAACACTTCAGTAAAGAAGTTTTGACAATCTTTCTTTCATAAGAACAATGAAAATAAGGGGCTGGAGAGATGGCTCAGCAGTTAAGAGCACTGCCTGCTCTTGCAGAGGACCCCAGTTTGATTCCCAGCACCCACATGACAGGTAACGACTGTCTGTAACTCCGATTCCAGGGGAACTGAGGCCCTCTTCTGACCTCTGCAGGCACTGCATGACACAGGTGCACTTACATACATTCAGGCATTACACTCATACACATAAAAAATAGAAATAAAATATTGATGGAGGCAATGATTTACAAATGTCTGATGGATTAAGTCAACAACAGAGCAGAGGCAAAGTCCATGTTCTTTAGCTATTCTACAGACAACTGCATATATGGGTAGGCCTCAATATACAAGGAAATTTACTTTAAAAAAAAAATCTATAGTCATTGTAACTTTAAAATTAGCAGTTGCTCTTCAAAGTCAGAAATGGGAATTTCTATTTTGATTTTCTTATTTCAAAGGCAATTAAGGACTTGTAAATGAACGCATACTTTCAGCCCATAGGATAATGTTTAATAAGGATCACCACAGTAGTATGATAAGTATTATCTTTACTAAATGTAAAAGTAAAGGCATCTGAAAGATAAATTGAAATACTTTTTGTGCTGGTTAATTTTTGTCAACTTGACACACACTGGAGATACCTGTAAAGAGGGAGCCTCAACTAAAGAATTTCCTACATCAGACTGGCCTGTAGGCAATATCTTGGGATATTTTTTGGGGATTGCTAATTAATGTAGGAAGACACAGGCACAGGCCATTGTGGGCAGTACCATCCCTGAGCAGGTGGGTCTGGGTTGTAAAAGAAAAGTAGCTGAGCAAGCCAGAGAAGCAAGTCAGTGAGCAGCAACACTCCTCCAGGGTCTCTGTCAATTTCTACCTCCTGGTTCCTGCCCAGACTCCCCTCAATCATAGACTGTAACTTGTAAAACGAAAGAAACCCTTCCCTCCCCACATCAGTTTTGGTCAGAGTTTTATCACAACAGAAAGAAAACACTTCCAATGAAAAACTTCTGCTCTCCCTATTCCCTACCCTCTCAGATTAAAAGAAAGAGTAACAACTGCCAAAAGAACTACTTTTAAAAAATCAGCTATTTAAAGTGTAAAGAATGATAAAATCCTAAGCAAAGAGTGTCAGAAGTGCTCAGAATCTATCACTCTTTAAAAGGAAATTTTCGGAGGCTAAAAAGTGGTTTTCTAGAGGTAATATAAACTGGCATATTTAATACTTTCCTATAATTTTCTTATTAACTCACTGTGCTGGATAGCTTTAGTGTCAACTTGACACACCTGGGTTGAGGGAGCCTCAATTGGGGAATTGCCTCTACTGGACTGGCCTGTGGCCATGTCTGAGGGGCATCTTCTTGATGAGTGATGTGGGAGAGCCCAGCCCACTGTGGGTGGTGCCATCC